>NC_056727.1:330780473-330815473 GCF_019279795.1 Protopterus annectens
ACACCAAGAAATGGTCTGCTGTCCAAGATGTATGTCCACAACATTTGTCAACTCACCTACAACAGATGCAGCCATGGCTTGCACACATCTTATAAACTATGGAATGATCCCATGATCCCATATCCAACAGGTAGCACTCAGAAGTGGGAGATGTAGCCTTACCTCACCATTGCATATACCATGGCAAACAGTGCAGACAGTCATGTATGTGATGAGGAAGTATGGGACAACATTAATGTAGAAAATAAGCAGATGGCCATCCAAGACAGATGATGATACATGTTGCAAACTGGTCATGGAGGATGCTTAGAAACATGTTGAAACACTGAGGGAGTTGCAGGAATGTCTAGCAAGAACTGGCTATACAGTACCTGTGTTGCCAATCACCTGGACTCTGCATAAGTGTGGCCTATGGGTTAAGGTAATCAGATGGGAAAGTTGTCCCACAGGAAACATCATCCAGGGCTCTCTCATATGCATAACATCAAAAGTCCCCCAAAGGCATGTGTTGCAATGTGTAATGGTGTACGAAGACCAAGTCAGAAACCTACAGACAGTATTAAGAAAGATACATGTGCTGCACAAGCAAACACCTCACTCCACCTCAGGCACACCATCCCCAGCTGTACCTTGCTGGTACCAGTGTACACCTGCATGTTTGCCGTTCATTAGCAGGAACTAGGCCCATACACATGGTGTTCTGAATTTGGGACACTGCAAAATGAGACTCATGTGTGGCCCATAGTTGTCAAGCACCTGGAAAAAGGCTGAGGATGGGGAGGTGTATCATCCTGAAACACAACAGTGAACTGAAGCAGACATCCAAAGCTCATTAAGAATGGCTGTATCTGCACACAGTCAAGGTCATGAATTGTGGCAGACATAACCCTGACTCCACAGCAATAGTGAAGGTACTTTGTGACCTCCAATGGCTGTACACATGAGATGACCTTGCAATCTGACAGAGTTGGGGGACATTTGTAGGGTGGAGTAACCAAATACTGGCAAGTGCAGATGGGCCATGCTAGTATACCCTTTCCAGAAATAGTGACTGATGTAGTACAGTTAACAGTTGATGCAACAAACCATCATGTTAAGGGTGTGCACAGTTATGCACCCACATATGGGATGCATCTCAATCAGCATCTGCACTACTAACACATTTGTTTGATGCTGCATTTAATTGCACAGGTCATATGTCACATATCAGGTTTGTGTAATGTTAACATATGCAGTACTGTGGCCCCATGGCATATCAGGGAAGATGGTGCCATGTCAATAAGTGTGTGTACACTCCTCATAGCCACAGTGAGCTTTGAAGGTTGTTAGTGTAATTGCATTTTATTGCTCATACATGCACTGCTGATGATGAGATCTGCAAATCACATATCAGGCATTCACTATTGACATCTGTCCTCATCTCATCCCAGGTATGTGTCAGACAAACACATAGGGACTGTGAGCAATAGAGCAAACATAACTGAAACACATATACACATTCAGCAATGGCGTGTACACCTGTGAGGTATGGTGCACAGTACATGCCAGGGTGCTGAAAATGTTGCAAAGCAATACTGTGTACATGGATGCAGTGTGTTCCACTGGAAGGGGCATCACCTACTAACACAAATCATGCATCACAGAGATGTATAATGTTGGTAACAGGTATTGACTATAGCTGCAGTTCATGCTGTTGAGTGCCATATGTCATACATGTTGACAGTTTGGTAATGAGAGGTCTGTGTAATATTTTTGTGCAACCTCACCTGTAAGTAAGTGTGTGTGTGTGTGTGTGTGTGTGTGCGTGTGTGTGCGTGTGCGTGCGTGTGTGTGTGTGTGTGTGTGTGTGTGTGTGTGACTGTGTGTACAGTTAAGCAATGATGTACAGGTCTTAAAGTGTGTTTCCTGTTTTCCCCTCACAGGTAGTGAGGTGGTCAGGGTCCCTCCTGCAGGCAAACTGATGTTAGTGTCCATACAGACTCTGACAGTGATGATAGGTATGGAGAGGCACAAGCAGGGTTGTCAAGGGTTGAAGCTGTGCCAACAGTTGACATCCCACTGTTATCCACCCCATCCTCTCACACAGTCACATTGGTATACATACCCCATCACCAATGGCCATAGATGAGGGACACTTGGTGGATGGTGGCATGGGACAGGACAGTCTGGTGACCATGGCTAGTGTGTCTGGACACAGCAGCCATAGTTGGGTGATCGGCAAGGTACCACACAGACAAATGTACAGGGGTGCTCATAGGAAGAGTGCTGGTCATCATGCCCCTGGCAGAAGTCCCACAGCAGGTGTCACCAGATGCATGTTTCAGGCCATCATGGAGGAACAGGTATGTATGGAACGTTATACCAGACATGGTCTGCAGCTCCAGAGGACTACTCATTCTGCTATTATTGACAACATCAGTAATCTTGCAGATGCCCACCGTTATTTTGCAGAGGTCCTGGATAGATGGTTGGGTGAGATGCTGGGAATCCTCAGCTGTGCAATGTCTGTGCTTGAGCATATGGTGGGAGTAGGGTGACAGCCACGTGGAGATAGGTCAGAAACACCAACAGGTGGAGGTCTACGTGGATGTGCAACAAGTCAGAGCCGCTTTCATAGTGGCAGTACCAACACCAGAACTGCAATGGGGGTGCTGTCCACACCACAACATAGCAGGCCAAATGCACGTGGCCCTGGTTGGTCCCAAGAGGGACCCAGATCCAGTGGACATTTGTCATCATCAGGGGAGACTACCATATCTAGCCTTGTACCTGTTAGTGCCAGTGGAACCCCTGGCAGGCACAGTTCTCATATCCATGGCCAGAGATGGTGAACTGCACACCCTGCAATGTACGATCTGCAGCTGTCCAACAAACCCCTGTATAGGGCAGCCACATGGCAGAACTGTGTGCACGCATACACACACATCACCAACACAGCTAGGGCGACCCCATACCTACACACACCACATCTGTACAGCCCAATTAATAATGAAACTCCTAACACACACACAATGTCAACCCAATGGCTCAGCCTAGGTCTCTGGCAAACCCACAACACACCCTTTGCATATAATGATACCTGTGCCACATCGCTGTCCTCCATAACATCAGTGCAGGGACAGGCTAATATGGTTCTGATGCACAGGGTGAATGTACTAAGGTGTACCAATGTAACACTGTGTAACATGTTTTCAGCAGTAAAGGTTAATGCTTACATGTCAGGATGTGTAGCTGTCCAACCATGATGCATTATAGCTGTTATTAACACTGACTGATTGTGGTCTCCATAATGTATTCAGTTTGTGTTGTAGCTGTCTATGTGTCACCAGGATGTTGTTCTGCTGTTGTTTCCTACAAGGGCTATGGCACTGTGGTGACACCTTGACTGTGCATATCCTGGGTACAGCTGAACAAAAGTAATAGGTCTGTATAACAGTTACTGCATGTGCCACATGGCTGATAGGACTGAGGGGTGTATACAGGTGAGTGCATGGTGGCTGATGTGAGCAGTCCTTCTACAGTGGACAATGGTAAGTGTACTGGGTGGTACGCACCACATGTTTGTGTATAACACACAGAGGCTTTGGTGTTGATGCAATACACAGAGAATATTGTACACGTGGATGTATGTACTTTTGCAGTGAACCCTTTAGCCTATGTAATTCTACCAAGACAAAATATGCACAACATCACATCAGTACATAATCAGTCTGCTAGTTTAATGTCATTGACGATGGTACTGGCAGGGTATATGTCCCCTTCCCCAATGTAGTGCGATCCTTGACTTGTTCAACATAGGTGTGCTATTGTGGGTGTCACAGCCCTACCCTTTGGAGGGTGTGGGGTGGTGTAGAATCGCAGATAGTGTGATTGACAACTACTAAATCTGTTAACATAAACTGTACAGTATTACAGTTGACTAAGTGGGGGGATACACACAACAATAACCCCAATGATGGTGGCTGTGTCCACAAGATCCACACCCAACTATATATAACAAACCCCAGTTCACTGTACAGCTATACAGTGGGGAAGAGGGCATTTGCACATCTACTACTTGTTTTGATGGAATGAATTTCCACAAGATGATACCTTTGAAAATTTAGCATTTTCCAGTCAGTTCTCAGACAGATGACCTCCTGGGACATGTATTTTCTGCAAACTGAAGTAGATCCATTCACATACACACACACACTCTTACTTGGCAACACTGAGAGTAGAATGCCTACCTAGGTACGTATTGCTACTAATGTGTGTGGCCTTAATTGCACACACCACTCAGCTTTTAGGATGAGGTTGTGTCCCAGGTTTCTTGTTAAGTGAAGAACATCACCAGCGCTTGTACAGTATGGTAATGGGGGATGTACTGGTAGCTTATGAACAAGGCATAGTGTGACATACTGTCATATACACATTGACAAACACATAACAGTCATAGACACATCTGAGATAGCTGGATTTATCAGTGCTAACTACCTTGTCAGTGAGTCCATTCTTTTACAGATATACACTTGCACACATACACATACTTGCCAAGACTCAGAGGGTAACCCATGCCTATCTACCCATTTCTACAACAGTGCTGTGCTGTTACTGCAAGCTCCAGGTAACCCATAGGGTGAATAGTGTAACAAGGTACATGTAATGTCCATTACAGCAGCAGCCATTTCTAACTATGGTAATGGGGGGTGTAGTGGGTGAGAAGGCCCACAGGGTATTATCAACTACAGGTTTACAAACACACAGACACTGTTATTCTCAGTAATGTACATTGACACATTTGTCAGTACTGGGTTCCATAAGTGCAGGTGTTCCTAGGTATGTACCAGGATATTGTCCATGGAGAGATGAGAAGAGTAGGGGATGTGGGTACAGTGGTATCATGCCACCTGCCGTTTGTCAGGAGGCCATCTATCAACTGATGCCATGTGAGTGATCCTCAGGGTGAGAGTTAAATGCAACAACCAATCATCTGGTTGCCTCTTGCAGAAGGTCAGTGAGGTGCTCCAATTGACATGTATGTAACATATATTACATAACATGGTCAGTGTCTGTCTTGGAGACCTGTACCCAAGCATGTTCTGTTGACTGTGGTAGTGTAGTGGAGGTATTCATGGCATGTGGTGCATACAGGGTGGGGTTTCCTAGCTGTTGCAGTCATAACACAGCTGGGCAGACATGTCAGTGTTAGTCAAGCATTGATTGTCCGTAAGCAGCCAAGATGAATACCTGACATCTGCACATCTGTACAGAGGACAAACAGACATCAGCTAGCAAACTGGTTATGCATTAGGATGAATGTTTTGACAGATAGATGTCTGAATGATAGGTGTGCCATTACTACATGACATCAGATCCACATGTCAGATCAATATCCAGTAGCAAACACTTAATGACACAACAGCTCACACACCAAGAACATAATAGTCAGGACTCAGAGTCCATCTTTGCATGCAGAGGTGCTTGGTTCCAGTACTACAACCTGCAATCTACTTTTACTTGGGAAAGCACTGTTAACAGTAGTAGCATAATGATACACTACATGCCAGTGTGACTGCATATAACCTGGGATACTACCCATGTATGAAACATTCAAATGGAAAAGATTGCTGTGCAAGCCATATACAGTCAGGTGACTCAGAGTAGACTCACACCCCTTGCTATTGTAATGACAGCACATAGAAGCATGTTATGTACATGGAATTAAGTAGACTTATTAAATATGTCATTACCCTGCTATTTTATCAGACTGGAATGTGATCACTGGTTACCAGGGCTGAGCTATGCTTAGCAGGTGTAAGCATTGCTTAAATGTAAATGCTAAGCATATCTGTGCACTGGTAAGGAAAGCCTACATGGTGTAAGTGCTTATTTGTTTAACCATACGTTAGCAGCACTTGCCGTTGGGCAAACGCATGCAAACATGCTTAAAGATGCTCAAAACTGCCTTAACCACTCTGTATTCAACAGTAGCTAAACTCAACCCCGTCTCTAAGCAAACAAAGTACCTCCCCAACCTAATGCTATATCTGACTTCTGTCCTATTATTAGGAGACATACACCCCAACCCAGGCCCATCCTCATCCCCGCCAGTGGATAAATCCATACTACTCACCTCCTTAAACACCCAAAGTATAGTTAACAAAATCCCTAATCTGCATGCCTGGCTTGCATATAACAAACCAGACATTTTGTCTATCTCTGAAACTTGGTTAAAACCTCATATAAAAGATTCAGAAATAATTCCACCCAACTACTCTATAATCAGAAAGGATAGAACAAACAAAAAAGGAGGTGGAGTAGCCCTTCTATACCTATCCTCCTTAACAGTTACCCCTTACAACAAACCAACTCCCCAATTCAATAATGCAGAACTCCTCCTGGCTCTGCTTCAAGTAAATAAACACAAACACATATGCATAGCCTCCCTCTACATCACCCCAGGCAACAATATTTCTACACTAGAAGATATCCTCTCCTGGCTTTCCAATAACATTAACAATGAAACTATACTTATGGGTGACATGGATATTAATTGGTCTGCAATACAGTCTCCCACAAATCCACTTAACATTAATCTTTACAACTTTTCTCAAGTGATCAACTCCATAACTCGGCCCTCAAAAAACCTCACCAGTGATAGTATCCTAGACTGGGTATTTGTCTCCCACCCTCATTACTTCTCACATAGTGGTACCCTGCCTGATTCCTTTAGTGACCACTTGCCCACATTCACACAATGACTAACTTCACCCCTACATCTTACTCACAATTTTATTACTACTCACTGCCAAAATAACTTTAACCCCACTACCTTTTCCAACTATCTAAAAGTAATCAACTGGTACACCCTAAAAACTCTACCCCTGGAACAGGCTGTTGCCCACTTTAACTCAACTTTTCTAAACCTCTTAGAGCAACAAGCCCCCATAAAAACAAAATGAATAAAAAACAAAACTGCCCCTTGGCTAACAAAAAACACACTAGTAACTATGCACCTTAAACATAAGGCATGGTCATCATACCAGAAACATAGGACTTCCCTAGCCCATAACGAATACAAAACACTCAGAAACAAAGTAAAAAAACTTATCATCTCCGATAGACAAAATTACTTCTCCATAATCCAAAATGACAACAAAACAAACCCTCAAAATTTTTTGGAAATACATGTCTACCCTCCTCAATCCCAACAAACTAGATAACCCGAGCCCAGACCCTAACACTCCTGACATAGACTTGACAACTCAATTCAACACCTTCTTCATTGATTCTATCTCCAAACTAACCTCATCATTTTCATCTTCAAACCCCACCATACCCCCCACTACACCCCAATCTTCCCCTACCAACTTTTCACCCCTCACCACTGTTCATCCCCATATCTCCACTCCATCATCAATATTCTCAAATTCCCCCCCTCCCCCCACCATTCTCAATAAAACCTATACCCACATCCACCATAAAAAAACTACTGCAGAAACTAAAACCATGCTCTAATGCCCCTGATAACATTCCTTCTCACTTTCTCAGTATAGCTGCTGAAGCCATTGCCTACCCCATCAGCATTTTAATCAACCGTTCCATTCAAGAAAGCTCGGTACCCCAAATCTGGAAAAAGGCTTTTGTTGTTCCATTGCACAAAGGAGGCATCAATAACAATGTTACTAATTTCCGTCCCATCGCTATTCTATCTCCTATTTCTAAACTTTTAGAAAAGTATATTCACCTACACCTCCTACCATACTTCTTAGACAATAACCTACTAACTCCAACACAACATGGTTTCAGACCAAGACACAGTACTATGACCGCCCTACTCTCCTTCCTGGAAGCTGTGAACAAAGCCTGGGACACAGGACACATTGTCTCTACCCTCCTACTAGACCTCTCTAAAGCCTTTGATACTATCTCCCACAATTTATTACTAACTAAACTCTCCAAGCTTAACTTGTCACTCTCTTCTCTGAACTGGTTCACTAGCTTCTTATCCAATAGATTTCAGGCAGTGAGATGGAAAAAAGCCACCTCCCCTTTCATCA
The DNA here is from genome assembly GCF_019279795.1 of Protopterus annectens. Taxonomy (NCBI): domain Eukaryota; kingdom Metazoa; phylum Chordata; order Ceratodontiformes; family Protopteridae; genus Protopterus; species Protopterus annectens. The sequence continues at coordinate 330,788,516 of NC_056727.1, forward strand.
ACACCCCAACCGGTGTTCCCCAAGGATCTATACTGGGTCCCCTGCTTTTCAATATATTCATAAACAATTTCCATAACTCTATCCCTTCAACTAAAATTATCCAGTACGCAGATGATTCAACTATAATCTGCTCTGCTACCTCCATCCTCACACTGCTAAAGCTTACTCAAGATGCATTCTCAACCACCGAACAATGGATGAAAACAAATCACCGTGTACTCAATGCCTCCAAAACCAAAGTAATGGTATTCACCCCCTCTAAAGCTACCTTTTTCAATCCAAGTAATTTCACTATTACTAGTCACAACAATACACCCTTAGAACTGGTATCTGAGGCCAAATTACTTGGGGTCCAAATTGATAGTCAGCTTAAATTCAATTCCCATCTTCAACTAAATATAAAAAAAAACACCAAAAACTCAGTATGCTCTACAGACAGAATCATTATCTTACACCCTCCACCAAACTCACCCTATCTACCACATTTCTCATCCCATCCCTCCTCTATGGAGCCCCACTTCTAACTAACCTACAATATTCTCTCAAAACACAACTCTCCTCTTGCTATAACAACATTGTCAAGTTTTCTACCTCCCATAAGTCCTCCTCACACCACTGTTCAGCTCTCCACAAACTAAAATGGTTAGAACTACCCAATCACCTCACCTACATCCAACTGACTCTTGCACACAAACTCATCTTCAATCCCTCCCTCTGCCCATCCCTTTCCTCTACCTGCAAAATGCACCTCCCTGATAGAATTCTAAGATCTAACAACCAAAACTTAATTGAACTGTATAAAACAATTCGTCCCCCTGGAAAAAAATCTCTTATCCTACAGTCTTTCTCGTCTCTGGAACTCCTTACCCCCATCCATTCGTACCATCACAAATCACTTCTCATTCAAAAAATCCCTTCACTCACACCTAATTTCCCAGTGGGAATGCTCCTGCTCACACCCAACATAATCTCCTCATACTGAGAATTTTCACTTCTCCTCCCCTATTCATAATGAGAATTTCTACTTACTCTCCTAAACTCATGGATCTTGCTCTTGCTTGTATTAGCTTTTTCTGAATACTTAAAGGTACCTTAGTGTAAATATACCCTCTGATGGAAAAGGTTCTCTGTTTCTATATTGAAAGGTTCTATGTCAGCTCATATACCTTTCTCTTGATTGTATTAAGCTACTCATCCTGAATGTATGAAAGATATCTCCAGTGTAACCCACCCTAAGTTGTAAAATACTCTCAGTTTCTATATTGTAAATTGTTTTCAGCGATACAAGATTGTAATATTTGTATATGTTTGTACACTAGTCTACTGTATTTCCAAGTCCATAAGAATTGTATAATTAAAACTAAATACCTTATTGTCACCTTGCTAATTGTTTTTGGAGCTTTACTCCCCAGGACTCCATTGAAAATGGTTTATTTTGGCCCAATGGACTATCCTGGTAAACCAACTGCAAATAAATAAATAAAACCATTCACTTCTCATCCCAGCACTTGCTCAAAACTCATAGCAAGCACTAATAAACCTTAGCACTAGACCCCGCTATACTCTATAGTCAGACACACTGACATCCCACTAACTAGGCTGAACAAGGAGAAGGTTACTGTTAGCTGCCTGTTGGGTGCCAGGATCCACCACATAATACAAGCACTCAGGTCACTCCAGAACAAGTACAAGTATGACTCTGTCATTGTCCATGTTGGTGTGAATGACCTGAGCTGTAACTCCCTGAACTACATGAAAAGAAACATGAACTACATGACATGGACTACATGAAAAGAGGAGCTCTCTGATCATGTAGCCCAGGCCGGTATGACCCTGACCCTGAGTAGCATCCTGCCCTCACCAGGAATGATACCTTGGTATAGAGAAAAAAATATCAATTTCAAAAACTGGCTAAGCTTCTGGTGTCATTCAAAGGGGATCCAGTGTCTGTCAGCCTGAGATGACATGCTTGATAAGCCACACTGCTTCGCTAGAGACGGCTTGCACCTGTCACCCTTAGGCTTTCGAATACTGGCCAAGGCTCTTGCCACCCCCATAGTGCCTTTTTTAGGCAAGGCTCAAAAGACAAACCCACCTCCATAAATAGCAGAAGTAACAAAAAACTGAGGGTAATGCTACTCAGTGCCAGAAGTCTAAACCTCAAAATGCATGCACTCGAGGCACTCCTCAGTATGGAGAAAATCGATATATGTGCAGTAACAAAAACCTGGTTTAAAGCTCCAGGGAGCATCCCAGAACTACCAGGCTACAACTCCTACCATACATTTCAGCCCCAAAACCCAGACCAAAATATAAAATGTGGGGGAGTATCCGTATTCATCCAGGATACCCACACCTCCAGGTTAGTGGCACAGCACGATGCTTCAGAGATCATACACGTGCAACTAACAATGGGCAAAACTGCTATTCAAATTATAGCTTGCTACAGATCACCCACCATGCCCCAGGACCCCCACTCTGCATTTCTGGAAACACTGGGAAACATAAAGGTCCTACCAAACAGCCTGTTATTGGGTGATTTCAATTACCCAAACATTAACTGGGAGAACTACTCAAGTACAAACTCCCTTGCCTAACATTTCCTAAAATGTATAAACTCAAATGCCCATGATCAACTGGTCAACACCCCCACCAGAGATGTCAACATATTGGACCTGGTCATCACCAACATGGGCGACCGGAGTTCCACACCAGAGGTCAACCCCTCGCTGGTTAGATCTGACCATAAACTAATCACTCTGGATATCCACATTCCACCACCACCCCCGGTCAAAGAAACCACCGTAAAAAAATTTTCAAAAGCAAACTTTACGTTACTTAAGACCAAGGTGGGAAGTTTGAAAGCCCCCATGCTAAAGGATAACGCTGTCAAAGCTGCAAAATCCTTTACTAATGCACTCTATGAGCACCTACAAGAATGCATGGATCGTGCTATCCCAAACAAAACCAAGACTCACTCCTCCAAGAAAAGGAAACCAGTCTGGTAAACCCCTGCCATAAACAAGCTATACAATAGGAGGATGAAACTAGCACAGAAAAGAGTAAAATCCCAAGAAGGGAAGACATCCCTGATCAGAATCAGCAAGACACTACATTCCCTCATAAAACCATCCAAGGCTAGATTCGAAAGAAAAATTGCCATGGACCCCAAAGATAACCACAAGGCATTCTTTAGCTATGTCAAGAATCTAAGTGGCAATTCTCAGATCTGCTCGGAGTTAGTGCAGAATTGCACAAAATACACTGAATCGACCAATATAGCCAACATCCTGGCAGACAGGTTCAGTGCAAACTTCACCTCCCTCTCACCCCCAAAAAGGCCCATAACTATACCAGAAGAATGTTGTGCCCCTGAAATCACAGACCATCAGGTTAAAACAGCCCTCTCCAAAGCCAAAAACACAGCATCAATGGGACCGGACGGTGTCCCAGGCCTACATACTACACAAGCTCAAAGATGAACTAACCCCTCACCTAAACACACTGTTTAAACTCAGCCTCTGCACAGGCTACATGCCCACAGAGTGGCGCACAGCAACTGTTATTCCACTCCACAAAATTGGAGCCACAACGGACTCCGGGAACTATTGCCCTATAAGCCTGACTAGCTTGGTCTGCAAAGCTATGGAGTGCATCATCATAGATCTCATTAACAGAGACATTGGAAACCTCCAAACACTGGACCCTACCCAGTTCAGCTTTGTTAAGGGAAGATCATGCCTCCTAAACCTGGTGAACTTCTTTGAGACAGTTATCAAGGCTATAGACGAGGGAAAGGTGGTCCACACAGCCTACCTAGACCTCACAAAGGCCTTCACCACCATTCCCCACTCAGGTATTATAGACAAGCTCACCAGCCTGAACATAAACCCCTACATCATGAGATGGGTTGCCAGCTGGCTCATGGACAGAACCCACATGGTAAGAGTTGTGGAAGTTAGGTCCGACTCTAAACCGGTTACAAGTGGTATTCTCCAGGGATCAGTCCTAGGACCCCTCCTGTTTGGCATGTACTTAAGCAAAGGAGAACTATGGCTGACCAAGTTCGCAGATGACTGCAAACTACGGGCTATAATTGACTCTCTGGCTGACACAAACATCCTCCAAAAGGGTCTCACTGAGACAGATACCTGGTGTCAAAACCATGGCCTCAAGCTAAATGCCAAAAAGTGCATAGTCATCCACTTTGGACAAAACAAAGTACCCACAAACTACCACATAGGTGGTAATCCCCTAAATACAGAAGACATAATAAGGGATCTGGGGACCCAAGTAGGTAGTAACCTCTCCTTTGATAATTGCATTGCCAAAGTGGTTAGAAAATCCTTCTATGTGGCCCACCTAATCACAAAAGGGTTTGCATCCAGATCAAAAGAAGTCATTGGGCCCCTCTATGCATCACTCATCAGACCCATTATAGAGTACAATGCCCCATTTGGGATGTACCTTACAAGACACCTGCAACAACTGGAAAGACCACAGAAATACCTCACCAAGAGGATCACTGGCCTCAAGCAGATGCCCTATGCAGCTCGACTGAAGAAACTCCAGCTGTACTCGGTTGCATACCACCTACTCAGAGGTGATCTCTGCCTGACATACAAGGCCATGTCTAACTCAGAATTGATGGACATGCTCCACCTAAAAAAAAACATATCCCCTCGATCCACATGCTCCAGGGATCTAAACCTCACCACAACAATAAATAGGACATGCTGGAGGGATAGAGTCCTGTCCCAGGGACTTCCCATGCTCTGGAACAAGATTCCAATCTACATTAGGCAGAGCTCCTCACTAACTCTCTTCAAGAGAAACCTTGATTAGTGGATGGGAAACAGAAAGTTTACCCCAGGGATCACTTCAATGTCTCTACTGGACAGAGGCACAGGGAACTAATCTAAGGGGGCAGCGAAAGTCAACACATTCCGGCTAGGTTTATAAATGCCTTTGGTCAGATAGCCTAGTACCTACCTATGAACCTATGAACCTATGTATATTGCTTTATATATATATATATTCATATATAGATCTATTTGTACATAGATATATATCTATACATCTATATAAATCTAGATATAGATATAGATATAGATAAATACATATATGTATATATATATATATATATATATATATATATAGATATAGATATAGATATATATTTAAACATATATTATATATATATATATATATGTGTGTGTGTGTGTGTGTGTGTGTGTGTGTGTGTGTGTGTATGTATGTATATATATATATATATATATATATATATATATATATATATATATATATATATATATTCATGTATATATATATATATATATGTGTATATACATATACATGTAACATATGTCCATAACATGTAGTGGAGTCATACCTCAGCACCAGTAGTCACAACCTCTTAGTGCAAGGGGATGTCATGTAAGTATTGCAGGTATAAAAGAATGTTGCTTCAGTAAGAAGAGTTGTCTTAACAGAAATGTTGTCCGGGAAGTCACATCTGATACTGACATATCCACCATCAGTTACTGACAGACATCATAAGATCATCATAGTGCAGTACCACACAAATCACAGTAATGATGTAATGATCCTGTGGAACACAGCAGGGATATGACCAATAAATGTGGACAGTCTGACACACTCTGGACAGTCCAGAGGTATACACAGAATTCCTTAGTGCAAGACGTGTGGACCAAGCCTGACAAAATGGATGTTTACAGCCATGTAAATGGGGATATCATGAAAATACTGGAATAGATAAGCTGACACAGTTTATGCATTCACACACTCCTGTCTGTCCTGACACATATTAACTGGAGGAGCAAAGGTCACAAGCCCACATACTGCCCACTAGTTAGTGACATACATCTGTACAGCATCCCACTGCCTTGTCAGAAATACACAACAGTTATGGTGACCCGGCAACAGTACATCTGGCAAATATCTAGACATAACATCACACTAGGGTAAATACACTGAGCTGCTAAGCATGTCACAAAGCACTATGCAAATTACAGGCAGACTGCCACAACACTGGCCTATATTTCTTATGGGGGAATACACATGTACTTGCAAATATAGCAGGCTCTACAAGGCATTTAACAGCATGGAGTAACAGACACCAGTGTGAAAGTGCATACCCATAACCAATCTGAACACAGCCACAGTTACATATGGTAAGAGTAATTAATATTACAGTATATGGACTGTGTGAACAACACCATCCTCATATGTGCCACTCACATACTAACCCTACATATACTGGGCCAATACACTGTGTAGTCTGATGTCTGACTGTGGTATGGGACATGTGTCGGTCTGGCCCTAGAAACATGTACGCAGATAGTGTACCATACACTAGAGCAGCATGCAACATCACATAGAATAGGACCAAGAAAAACGAGATCTACCATAGTCTGTACACAGGTCAAGTTACATATTCACAATACACACTCTGTCAACAATCACCATAAGTACACAGACCTCACTACTGTACACACTACAACAGAATGTCCAGGTTTTGTCCTCAAATATAAGGCCTACTATACATAACATGTCTAGCAGTCTAATATCTCACTGGCTTGTTATCATGTATGATGTAAGTAAATAATGATGTACTGAACATATGCACCTCTTACTGCATGACATATGTACAGAGGTTGACAGAACTGAGGTTGGAGGCACAAACATAGGGCAAATATTGACATGTTGCTGTGATAAACTCATACATTTACTGGTGCAACAGGGTTTGTTGTGACATATGTCTTCTGAGAGATATAAAGTCAGTAACTCACATGGATGCCACCATGTACTGACTGCCATCATCAGAGTATGCTACTTCATTTCGAAAGATAGGAAATGTGTGAATAACACAACACATGTAAGACTCCAAACTCTGGCCAGTGTGCAGATAGCCCTACAGATGAGAGTTTCCTCAACCGCATAACACTGTCATGCCAGATTTTAAATGATGTAGAACAGCCATATCCACACAAACCCTGTTAAACCAACATTACTTATGTAGAACAGCAATACTTACAATCTGTCCGCATGTCTGCAACATCCCCCTCCTGTTTTTTGGCTTGTCTCCACAGTGTATGTTGTAAGACGTATTTCCAACTACTCTCTGAGATGCTGTTTGTCAAACACCCACATGAAGTCCTGGTCACAGTGAAGGAAAATGGCCAACACCCACATGAAGTGCTTAGTTATAGGAGTGTGTTTCCATGCAATTGGCTATAGGAATGATACCACAGCTGTTCCACATGCAATTAGCAAGTGGGGGAATGCAAGCTGTGCACAGGCCATCAGCTGATCATGAGCATCACCTACAAAACTCAAGCTGCTGCCTAAGCAAAGCAGATGTACTTTTCCATAGCCACTAGAGAGGGAGTGAGAGAGAGAGAGACAGAGACAAAGTAAGAAAGGAAGGGAGTAGGAAAGTAAGAGCCAAGCGTGTTTGTGTATGATCCATGGGTGAAGAGTGGTATCTGAGCATTATGACTGCTGCCTATATTGTGTACTAATCCATACTGTAACATGGTAATTGCACATGGCTGTACACATTTATGGCTGAGGATTGTCTACAACAGTCTCTACAGTGTTTGGAAAATGTTGGCCTTGTAATGTAATTCAATGGGACATGTAGCTCCTCAATATAATGATGTTGCAAAACCCACACTGCAATGGATCCTGTCATTACACAGTCCCCCCAACAGGACACTGATGACACACACACACACACACACACACACTTATCAGTACTGAGTTTCAAACCCCTACCTGACTATGTATTACTATTACATTGTTATGCAGTTTTTGCATGCACCATGCAGCTTACATGTTGGAGAGCTGTCCAAAGGTATCTTTGAAATTGAGTGACATCAGCAACAGTGATAAAGGAGGGATAAGGTAAGTGTAGTATATGTGACTGTCTACAAATGCAGTTGTCAAGGAAGACACACCCACACTCTCTCTGGGAATCACACACAGCATCATAGTTGGCAGGGTCAGGATTAGAACTCTCATCTGATTAGTTTGTTATACTACAGTATTATGCAGTTATCACATACGCCACAGTGCTTATCTGGCTGATATATGGCCAAAGGGTTATTTCAAGGTGACTGACTGCAGGGGTGCTACAGTAAGGCAATGGGAGGTGTAGTGAGTGTGAATGGCTTCAAAATCATTAATCTCCACACACACACACACACACACACACACACACACACACACACACACACACACACTTGCCAGTACTGAGATGCATGGGTTCATTGCTTCACAGGTGTGTAGTAGTTGACTGTGCCTGAAGGCTGTACAAGGCTAGGCAAAGGGAATGCCTTGGCATCAAGCCACATGACAATGGTCTCCAGTGTGATTGGCCTACACAGGTAGGTATTGTATTCACCATCCACTCATCTGGGTTACTATTGTGGGTGGCCAGTGCTGTGCAATGCTTGCCATGTATGTGATCTATTTTCCATAACATGGACAATGTCTGGGTTGTGCACATGTCCCACATGCATGGTCTGTGACATGTGGAAGGGTACCTGAGGTCTCTGGGTCATGTTGTGTGGACAGATTGTTATCTTTTGATGTGGCATTCCTGACCTGATTTGGTGAGACCTGGCTATGGAACTGAGGTCGTGCTTGCACATACATTGACAGCATGATACAGTTATTCAGTGGAGTTAGTGGCATCTGTCCATATAGGGCATGTAAATAAGGCATGGTATTCCCTTTGTGGTTTATATTTGCAGACTCTACACTTGTTGCAGGCATCCAGAGGGAAACATAGCAAAAGGACCACTGTAAGCATTTATTTGCCTATTGTAGGGATGGAACAGGGTGCCATGTCCTTCTACTTGCTGGATAACACACAGTCAGGAGATGTTACACATCACAGTACATTCTTATGTCAGTGGAAGTCTTGTGGTCAACAGGCATGTAGTCCACTGCAATCACACCATGGTTGCTATCTGTGGGCAATATGCAGGCAACTACCAATATAGTGATTGTTGCCTAGCCAAGTGTGTTTGAGTATGAGACATGGGTGGAGAGCATTCTCTGAGTAATACAAGAGTTGCCTATATTTTTCACTGATTCATAATGTCACATGTAGGGCTATGGATTTTCTACACTAGCCTCTCTGCTGTTTGACATCTGTTGTCCTTGTAAGGTGGACATTGTGAGATATAGTAGGTGCTCAATATAATAATTTAGCAAAACCCACCCCACAATGCATCCTGTCATTACACAATCACAGCAACCTCCACACAGAATACTGATGACAGACATTTGCCAGTACTGAGATTTAAACCCCTATCTAGCTATGCATTGCTACTACAGTGTATCACATTTATTGCATGTGCCATAAAGCTTATTGGATGGATATTGTTCCAAGGTACTTCTAAGGTGAGGAACATCACCATCCCTAGTAAATACTGGCATTGGGTGATATAGTGGGTGAAAGATCCCAAAAATAATTTACCCTAATCACACATTTACATTTGCCAGGGGTGAGGTTCAAATCTCTATCTAACAATCTTGACGGACCACTATGGTTACACATTTACCACATGCACCACTGCCCTGACATGGTTTAGGCTTCGCAACAGGTACTTGTACGGTGGATGATATCTGCAGGGCTGCTAAATTCAGGCTCTGAGCAGTGTACTGGCTGTAAATGGGGCCAAAATCTTTGAGGTACACAAACAAACACTTGCCATAGATGAGATTCAAAGCCATAGCTGTGTAGTTACTGCTACTACATTGTTCTGCATTTATGGCACACACCACAGACCTTACAAGGCTAGCGATTTCCAAAGGTGTATTTCATGGTAGATGACATCAGCAGGCTTGCTAAAGTAGAGCAATTGGAGGCTTATTTACTGTGAATGGCCTAAAAATCATTGGTCCTTACACATACAAACAGTTTCACAGTTACCATGTCTGGGATTAGAACTCCTACCTAACTAGTATGTCACGCTATAGCATTACACAATTATTGCATGCACCACAGAGCTTATAGGGATGAACCTTGTCCAAAGGTGTATTTCAAGGTGACTGACATCAGCAGGCTTGCTAAAGTAGGGCAATGGGGAGTGCAGTGTGTGTGAATGGGACACAAACCATTCCTCTGGAAACACACACACAACACTCAGTCACAAACAACTTTACATTTGACAGGACTGGGTATACGACTGCTAGATGAATACTCATTTGTACTGTCATATTACACAGTTATCACAGGCACCACAGACACTATAGTGCTGAGGGCTACCAGAAGCAAATGTCTACAGTAATAGACATCGATACATCATGTGATTATTGCCCAATTGGATATGTGGTGGGTGGGACAGGCCTCATGATGGGAAGCTCTTTGTCACTGTCTGTCTCTCTCTTCCCTACATCTCTGTTTGTGTATGTTTGACCTATTATAGTGTGTTGTCCTTGAATATATGTGTGTATTCCTATCCGATGTGTGTACAAAGCATGAATGGTGTGCAATGTGGTGTGTGTGCATAGAAATATGCGACTGACAGATATGTATAGTCCACTGTTGTTGTCAGACATGGGGTTCATTTCTGTATGTGTAGGAGCATGCCCAGTATAACAGGGTCTATATTAGATCAGCGAATGCTTAAACAAGCAAACGCTGATTGATCGACCTTATTTTAGCGAAAGTGAAAAATATCGAAGCAGCAGAAACCCAATTTTTTTCCTAGGGAAAGAATTTGGTTGTCTGTTTCTGTTGCTTTGGTATTTTCAGTGCTGTGGTGGAAAGTTACGGGTCGGATTCAGGTAAGTGTGCGATTCTGTGGATGTGAGTGTTAGGGTGGTTTAGGTGAGTTAGGGTTAGGGCTCAGATTAGGTATGTGTGCGATTGTGTGGACATGAGGGTTAGGGTGGATTTAGGTGAGTTAGGGTTAGGGAGCGGGTGAGGTGAGTGTGCGATAGTGACGGACCTTAGGGTTAGGGTTTGGGTTAAGGTAAGTGTATAGTTAGTGGTGTGTGCATAGTTTAGTGTAGGGTTAGGTGTCAGATTTTAGGTGTATGTGTGTAGATTTCTGTTTGTTTGGTATGCTTGTGTTGTGTGTATGTGTTTTGGATCAGCGATTTTTTTTCCCTAGGAAAAAAATCACTGATCTGACAGTTCGAGATTGTAAGCTTTCACTTACATAAGGTCGATCAATCAGCGTTCGCTTTTTTAAGCGTTCGCTGATATAATATAGACCCGTATAACCCTTCTGTATCTTCTGTCAAACATAGGCTTCGTTTCTCTGTGGGAGCATGCCCAGTATGACCGTTCTGTATTTTGTTGTCAGACACGGGCTTTATTTCTCTAAGTGTGGGAGCATGCCCAGCATGGCCTTCTGTATTGAATGTGTGAATCCATTACAGGTAGGTTGTACCCCGGTGCAGTAATTTGTGTTCTACACCTACAGCTAGCAACAAGTTTCTGCAGGATCTCTGTAGATAGGTTGACAATATGGAGTCACAATGGGCAAAGGATAGTGGGATACTGTAACTATTGCATCTGTGCTACTTGTGCTACATTGTTTTGGTGTTAAAGAGATATTCAGACACATGTACTGTTTTACACTGTGATGTATTATGCCATCAATTACTGACAGATATTCTTATTTGCTCACAGTAATTTCCTGGGGAATACAAGATAAATGAAGCTGTGTCCAATATTGTGGTCTGCAGCCTACATATTCTTGCACACTCATGACATTCTGGAGGGGGAGCCGGAGACACTTGCTGATGGGTCTGTGTAAATGATCCAGCACCTTTGTACTGTGGTGGCTGAGGATCCCCTGCTTGTACATCTATCAACATGACAGAAAGGCAGTATCCTGCTGTGGCCATACCTCTCAGCTGTACAGATTCACACAAGTTACACAGAAACAGGGCTCATATATCTGGTCAGTTCCCCTTCACATTGCAGTTTACAAGCAGGTTTATAGCCACCCATTACTGGGTTTGCAGGCAGAGGTAGTATGGACACACATCAGAGTTTCAGACTTCACACACTCCATGGTGTCCATGCTTCTACACCCCTTCCTAACATTATGCGAGTGATATCTGATATGTATCCATATAGTTGTCCCTTCATCCCAGCGGTATTTAGGGGTTGGTCCACAGTTCATGCAGTAAGACATGGTGGACATGCTACTTAGATTTGTCAACATGGCCTTGCATTTGTGTTCTGTGGACTGTGTTATGTTGTTATTTGAGACCCCATGAGATAACATACATTGACAGTACAGGTTTGGCAAATTTCTTTGACAGAGGACTGTAGGGCATTTGGTAGTAATACAGGCCATCTGTAGCAGGCCAGTGCATTCTGTCACTCGTACAGTCTCAGGCTGCAAGCCACTGGATTCCACTGGGGTAACAGCATAGGTGTGCGAGGTGTTAATGCCAATAGTTCCTGTCCTTATTAATCCATTGGTGTGAATGCTGGCAGGGTGCTGCTAACTGCTAAGGACACACCTGCATGGGACACCTCTTCAGCATACTGCATTCTGTGAGTATTCCCATACAGAAGTGGAGGTCATACTGTACTCATTCCCAGCAGCAGGGATATGACCTGTGATTAACCTGTGGCTGATGATGGGGTGAGCTGAGTGCATGTTTGATATGGATGCTTCTTGCAGCTGACTCACAGATATACCTGGGACATTCCCCTTATGCTGGCTTGACATTGGCAGTTTCTCATTACTGTGCCTTTTGTGGTCTCCAGTGATTGGCCAGAGTACATCAGTATTCCATACTACACAGACAGCTAATGTGCTGCTAACCTGCATGTACAATTCTAAAGGTGTGTGCATTTGACAGTTACATTTTATATACTCTGTCTAGGGTACTTCCACCTGTGTACTGTGTGTATGTCTGGGCCCATATTAATGGCATGTCCATCTTTAAGATGGTGACAGATATTGCATCCAAACAATGAGTATGGATGACTGCTGGATTGGGTCTTGTTGGGATGCATTGTGGTTGGCTCTGCAGTTGTCTGAATATGGCCCTGTAATCAATAGTGCTGGCCATAGGCCACCAGGACACAACCCTCCATGCCTACATGCTGACCACTTCCACACAATATACAACACGTAACAACCTAACACACAGAGCCCTGCATATTGTACATGTGAAACAATCTATCCTGCTAATTGGGCCAGCTCAGGAAATCTCCACTGTTATTAAACTCACACGTACATGTTACTACATTTCTACATAAGATTGTGGGGGGGGGGGCACACCTGGAAATTGTAAACATTTGCTATGACTGTACTGCTATTTCAGGTAGTCTGTTGGCTTCCATTTTGTTCTGTATTCTGACCTATCATGCAGACTCGAGGCATATCAGTGGAGTACAGATCTTAGGTTTTATTGACCTACATTCAGTTTTAGACTTCTTACCCTTCAGAACTAACATCCAACTGCCTGACTTGTTGTAGTCTGTCTGTGTAGGTCTGGAGGGGGGCTGTTCTCTGTTGCCATGAATTGGAGGCCTTAGCACAGCCTTTCTTTGTGGTCATCTACACTTATCCTGCTAGGTGAGACTGTTGGGTATGTGAGCCTCTCTGACATGCATGTGTGTGTCCTATGGACACACATTTGGCCCACCACATGTCCTGCAGTGGGATTTGTCACCTTGCCTAGTACTGCCTACTTTGTTGACACCAGTATTTGTTATTGATTTCATGCTGCTCATATAGGTGTTTACTATCTGCTGCCATCCCAGTCAGCCGCCCAATTCCCTTGCATGGTCACATCCATACCACAGATACAAGTAGCAGAACATACTACTATATTAAGCAATTGGTAGGGAGTGTGACTTACCTTGTGGCTGTGCCAGTATTGAGGATGGTGCTGGAGGGCTGACTATATTGGATGCATATAGTACACTCCCTTTACATGGTAAAGCACAAGTAGTGTTATGTTTGACATCCCTTTTACTGTATGTGTGAGTCAGAGAGTGGTGTAATTCCCTGGGTTCCTACCGTGTCAGTGTATGTGCTACGTGTTGCCTCTTTGCCAAAGCCTGGGCATACTGGGTATGCCTCCATCTGCCTACAGGGGAAGGCTCAGGTTGTTCCTCCTCCGAGTCACTATGTGCCTGTGCTAGCCTTGGCAATGGTGGGGGGCTGTGTGGCCCTGCCCCGTGCTGTTTCTGCTGCAGCTGTTTCCACAGGATCATATTGTGTAGCATGGCACATACAATGAACATTTGTGTACATGTAGCTGGAGAGTACTGCAAGGCTCCACTGGATATGTCCAGGCACCAGAACCGTGACTTGAGCATCCCAAACACATGTTCTATTATGATTCTGGTCTGTGAGTTTGCCTCATTATGGAGTTCTTGTTCAGGTGTGTGTGCATTTCTGATGGGTGTCATCAGCCACGGCTCCAGTGCATAACCAGCATCCACCACTAGGTGGCCATATGGGATGTCCCCACTGGCAAATCTCTGGTACAGCTGCGTCATATGCCAGATGAGGGAGTCATGATAGCTTCCAGGGCTGCCAGCACACACATTCATTATAATGCTCTGGGCATCGCACATGACTTGGCAGTTGATGGAGGGAAACTCTTGCGGTTTATGTAGACCCTACCCCGCTAGCTGGGTGGTGCTTTAATGTGTATGTGCGTGCAGTCTATAGCACCCACTACCTCAGGGTATTCTGCTATTTGGTGGAAGAGATGAATATTGCTGGTCAATGCCTCACAGGTATTGTGGAAATATATGTGCTCACCGGCATGTGCTGACATGACATCCAGGAACTGGTGGAGTACCCTGGATGCTGATGCCTGTGAGATCCCCATCATATCCCCAATTGGCCTTTGGAAGGTACCTGTGGCTAGTATTCTTAAGCCTACACATATATTGGTATCCACTGGGATGGGTTCCCCTCTGTTAGTTCTGTGTTTGAGGTGTGGCTGGCACAGCTCAACAATTTGCTGTAGGAAGTCCCTGTCCACCCTATAGTGCTCCACTATCTCCAGCTCATGTAGCCCCTGGTAGGTTACCCAGGTCTGTACACTCCTCTCCTTCTCCTCACTGTGGGTTGGTCAACAGCATTCTCATCCTCACCACCCTCAGCCTCTTCCACATATTGATTTATGAGAGAAAACACCATCCCTATCATTTTGTTGGTTTTGTAAGGCAAAATTTCCCCATTTATGTACACTGGTGGTGTAGAGTTTGTGGGAAAAACCAGAGTGAAAGGTGTTTGCATAGTTTATAGTAGTGTGCTGGCCTGGGCTACTGCCTGTGTAATTGGCTGATTCTGATGCATTTCACCTACCAGCTATGCTAGTTCTCCTTGATTACCTTCCTACTGCTGTTTTCCCTTCCCATTGCCTTCCCGTTTAAGCCACGAGGCATGCCGTGCATACCCAGTGCTCAGATGTGAATGGAGCTGTCATTTCCTGTTTTTTTGGGGGTTCTTTTATGTTTAAAACCTGGTGCTTGGTGCACACACCCATTTAGGCAATGTAAATACTGCTAGGCAGCTTCAGACACACCCCCTTTCTTAGCTGTGCATGGGTAAGGGCAAAGACGGGCGACTGTGCTCCAATAAGCTTACAGCAGTCTTGACACTCCCCCTAATGATGTCATCTAGCTCTTAGGCTTAGACCATGGTGTTATTGCACCTACAGGGTTGGGTGCAAGCTAGCACTGAGGGGAAATCTGCGATTCAGTATCATTCCCCTTGATTGCATAGAACTGACTGCTAATGCATGGTTACAAAACTGACACTCATCCTTACCCCTTAGCAACCACTATTTCATGGTCTTGTTGTCTTATGCATGCCATTGACTATTATGGCAAAATGACGATTTTAATTTAAAAGCTTATTTCCAGCTTTTTTTCTTATTTTAAGGCCGATCCCGTTTGCGCGCCGCTGTCCTATGCTTAAACATCTGAAATCGGCCAAAACAAATAAAGTTATTTTTTATAATTTTTAAACTATTTTTCATGCCTATGGCCATATATTTGGTCATTGGCATGTATAACCCTTATAATACATGCCTTTTTATGAGCTGTCATGCCTCCATTTTGCAGTTTGCAGAAATGTATTCATCTACTGGCTGAATACATTTCTGCAGTCTGCACTATTCCTGCACGGATACCTGTCTGGTTCTTGGATTGCTAATTCACCTCATTTGCATGGTTTTCACCAGCAAATGAGGTAATTAGTATACAGGGGCTGTGTCCGTGCAGGAATAGTGCAGGAGTGCTCGTTCCTGAATCTCACATTAGCCATATTGCCTGCAGCAGCTGTTACACTATTCCTGCACACCGTGCAGAGCTTGCTGCATCCTGGGAAATACATTTTCACTATTTTCCCTGCTGTGTGATAGGTGATACTGGGTGTCAGTGAGTGGTGACATAATGGGGTTTAGGTGGGATTTGGGTGGGGTATGTCACTGCACATCCAGGGGTTATCTTTCCTTATGTCTGCTTCTGGTTTTACAACAGTTATATATCATATCTGCATTTCTTATGTAAACACTAAACTATTCATTCTTGTCTAAATAGTGCTGCTAACAGTGCCAATGTATGTTTCCATGTATGAAGCATTTCACCTCTATAAAGTATGGCATACTTGGTAGTTTTTCAGTGTTCCTAAGCTGTTTGGAAACCTCCAAAGGTTCCATTTTGAACAGTTGATATAACCTCTGTATATTTCACCAGTGCTTCTGAAATTGTGCCTTGTGGCACAGCCTTATGTTACTGACCATCCACCAGCTAACAGTGTACTGTTAGGTCTTATGTGTGCAAACTATTCTTCTCTGTGAATTCCTTTATGTAGTGATTTGCATTTATGTATCACATTGTGCAGACAGCATGTCTAGACTGTTCCATACAACATATGGGAAAGGTCTGGTTCAGGTTTGCATCATTAGCACAGCTATGCATTAACCTATACTGAATACTTTTCTACACTGCACAGTACATTTTGTAATTCAGACTTATGCTATGATATGCATTCTGTACTTGTTGACTATGTATTTCTTCATTGAGTACAGAGTAGGGTTATGCTGCTTATATCTGAAGTGTGCAGTTATGCACATACAGCATTTTGGATTAAAATGTTGGGTTCATGTATCCTGTGTGTCCACTGTCCAGTGTTTATAAATCCCACTACTTCTTTTAGTGTGCTAGACCTTACAGTGTTACGTATTTAATATGTGAATCTCACAGATTGCAAAAGTCATCACATTGGATCCTACTATAAGAATAAGTAAAAAGATGTAATATAAGAGGTAAATTTATTTTTTGTTCTTGCAAATTTTGACCCTTGCTGCCTCCCAGCCATCATGCTCTCTCTCAGCCTATCAGTCTATTTGTTCTCATCACCAGGTGAGAGATGACCAAGTGGGATTGTCATAGAGGCATCCAGCAGGGGTGGTTTGAACATTTTCTGTTTTTTTTTTGTCCCCCGGGCTTATTCACTCACATACCCAATGAGGCTATGTAGGAAGGCAAGCAGTGAGCTGTCCAGAGAGGGCATCTCTTTTCTTATGTGAGAGGTGTTTCCTCCAAGAAACCTCCTGCTCCTTCCACCCACAGCAAGAGTAATGGTTTGTCACGTGTTGACCAGGAAGATTGCACCTTCCCATGTGACTCCTAGAGCAAGCAAACTCCTCTCTCACCTTGGGTGAAGGTAACAAGCCATGACCTCTTACTCTTCAATACCTCTGAGCCACAGAGCTAGATCATTTAATGAATGTTATTTATATCCTTAAATTCCATATCAAGATAGATAGTGTTATCAGACGTTGAAATGTTATCTTGCATTTTACCTAAGGATGAGAAAATATCAACAAGTTAGAAAGAAGTAATGTTACCAATAGACACATCTAATAGTACTTCTGTATAATTACATTATATGATCACAACACAGTTTTTGAGCTATACACCTCAATATTGCTCTGATGGTATAGCATTTAAGGCGCAAGTCCAAATTGCAAACAATTAGGTTCTCAGAAAAGCAGAACTGTCTACAAACTGACAAGTTGGATGGATTGTATCCATCCATCTATCCTCAGCCCCTTCATACCTATAAAACAAAAGGCTCACTCACAATGAAAGTATTACTATATCCTGTGCCAGAAACAGAAGACTACATAAATGTTGCATTTTAATACAAGGCTGCACTTTTCAAACCTTTGGGTGAGTGCAATATAAATAACCAAATGTGTGTAATTGAAATAAGTATTTATGAATGAGTAAACACCCTTATAAACAAGATGAAACAGAAAAGATAAATGTCTAGATAAATTGATCTGTCCATCTGTGTGCATACATTGTGTATATAGTTACTCATGATATTTGGGAAACAGTACACTGATATCAACAAGTAAATGGGTCACTGTTTATGCTCAAAAGAACCAAGCATGA
The DNA here is from genome assembly GCF_019279795.1 of Protopterus annectens. NCBI lineage: Eukaryota > Metazoa > Chordata > Ceratodontiformes > Protopteridae > Protopterus > Protopterus annectens. The sequence continues at coordinate 330,806,961 of NC_056727.1, forward strand.
TGCTGTGTAGTTACCTAATTCCCTTCTTCTGAAAAGAAGCTAGAACAAATCTTGCTTTCCAACCTATTAGGCTATAACCTTGTAAACAACACTGGCATACGTTCTTCTGTTTAAATGGCAGATTGCAACATCTCCTCAGTCCTAATTAGTCCTTTCAATAAAGCCTCTATGTGCAGAGCAGATTTTCACCACATGACCAGCTATGAATCTAGATGTATTACTGTTTCTAAAATCTCTGATGTGTCATTTTTTTTCTGCTGCTCAGAAAATTGATCTGAAATATATTGCTGCACATTCATCAAATGTGTTGAAATTAAAAAAACTGTTACAGAAATAAATTACTCAAACAAAATGTGCAAAAACATTTGCCAAATGTGTTTACATTGTGAGCAGTTTTATCAGTTCTAAGTAACATTGGATAAACTAAGTAGGCAACACGATGTATGAAAAAGAAAATCAACAGTATTTTTGTATTTTCATTATACCGCTGAATGTCTTTCTTATAGAACATTAGCTATTAAAGTTTCTTAGTGTCAGATTTATTAATTATAACATTTCATAAAATCTATGACAAGTGTGTATACTTAGCAGTAAGTCAGACAAGTAGTTTTGCATGATTAATTGGTGACAGTGACCACCACAGCATCCCCTTTTTCCTTAGTACTAACTTTTTTTCCTAGTTCTTTCTTCATATCTGCCAGAAAGGAAGTATATGATTGGCATATAATCCTCATCTCAATTGGGTTCCTCCTTAGATAAATAAATTGCCCTGTAGAGATGTTACTGATAACAGTTCTAAGATGGCAACTGCCAACTTCCAAAAAAGCATTCCTATGTTTTCCTTCATAGATAGAGCCTGGGATTCATTAAGCCCTGCACAATGTACAGGAATAGTGCAGGAGCTGCTGCACAGAATATGTCCGCCGAGCGATTCAGCAAAGGGCTCCTGGGATGTGCACGAGCGCTCCAACCCTATCCTGCATGGACACCACTGCCTTATGCTAATTACCTCATTCGCTGGTGAAAACCATGCAAATGAGGTGAATTAGTGATTCAGCAAGCAGGCAGGTGTTCATGCAGGAAGAGTGTAACCTGCAGAAATGTATTCAGTTACTAGCTGAATGCATTTCTGCAAATGAGAAAATGGAGGCATGACAGTTTGTAGGCATGCCAATGGCGAAATATATGGCCATTGGCATGAAGAATAGGTTTAATTTGTTAAAATAAAACTTTTTTTTTGGCCGATCTCAGCTGTTTAAGCATAGGGTAGTGGTGTGCAAATGGGATCTTGCCAAAAATAAAAAAAAAGGGGAAAAATTATTTTTTACAGAAATCTGCATTTTTTCATTGTAGTCAATGGCATGCAGAATGAAAACAATACCAGGGAATAATGGATGCAAAGGGGAAAGACCCACCCTAAATGTGGTAAATATGGAGTAAGGCAGTGGTGTATGCAAATGAGGGGAGTTATACTGAATCACAAATTTCTTCTGAGTGTCAGATTGCACCTGACCGTGTAGTTGCTCCAACACCACCGTGTAGACAGGAGGAGCAGCTAACATGAAAAAGGTGTGTGTCATGCTTGCTGTAAGCACATTGGAGCTCAGTAGCCCATGTTTGCCCTTAGCTAAGCACAGCTAAGGAAGGGTATGTGTCTGAGGCTGTATTTTCTTATTCCATGAAATGCAAAGCATGTTTGCATCCAGGGAAGGCCAGTTCTGCATAAAACTGTTTACCTTAGCTAAACGGGTGTGCGAGGTGTGCACTGGGCCTAAAAAAATAAATAAATAAATAAAAACAAAGGGAGTAGCAGAACTGTTTACATTTGAGCACCAGGAATACGTGGTACACATCAGGGCTTAAATGGGGAGGAAATGGGCAGGGGAAACAGCAGAAGGAAGGCAATCAAGGAGAACTACCATAGCTGGTCAGTAGAATGTATCAGAATCAGCCAATTACACAGGCAGCAGCCTAACACACTACTATAAACTATGCTAACACCTTTCTGCCTGTTTTTTTCCCAGAAACTCTACACCACTGGTGTACACATTTGAAGAAATTTTAAACTGACAAATTTAACAAAACATGTTAGGGGCTCCTGTTGCTCTGATCTATCAGTATGTGCTAGACACTGAGGGTGGTGAGGAGGAAAATGCTGACAACCAACTCAGACCGAGGAGGAGAAGAGTGTTCAGACCCAGGGTAACCTACCAGGGACTACATGATTTGGAGATAGTAGAGCACCACAGGGTAGACAGGGACATACTTCAAGAACTTGTTGAGCTGTGCCGGCCTCGCCTCAGAGCCAGAACTAACAAAGGGGAACCCATCCCAGTGGATACCAAGGTATGTGTGGACTTAAGAATACTAGATACAGGTACTTTCCAAAGACCAACTGGGGATATCATGTGTGTATCACAGGCATCTGCATCCTGGATACTCCACCAGTTCCTGGATGCCATGCAACAACATGCCGCTGAGCACATTTACTTCCCCAGCACCCACGAGGAGAGGACCAGCAATATGTGTCTCTTCCACCATGTAGCAGAATACCCAGAGGTATTGGGTGATATAGACTGCACGCACATCCATATCAAAGCACCACCTTGTGACCAGGGTAGGGTCTATCTAAACCACAAGGGGTTCCATCCATCAACTGCCTGGTCATGTGCTATGCCCAGGGCATTATCATGAATGTATGTACTGGCAGCCCTGGAAGATATCATGACTCCCACATCTGGCATTCTTCACAGCTGTACCAAGCATTTGCCAGTGAGGACATCCCATATGGCCAGCTGGTGGGGGATGCTGGCTATGCGCTGGAGCCATGGATGATGACACCCATCAGAAATGCATACACACCCACAGAAGAATACCATAATGAGGCACACGCACAGACCAGTATCATTATAGAGCATGTGTTTCGGATGCTCAAGTCATGGTTTCACTGCCTTGACATATATTGTGGAGCCTTGCAGTACTCTCCACCCGCATGTGCACATATGTTCATAGTATGTGCCATGCTACACAATATGATTCTGTGGAAACAGCTGCAGCAGGAACAAAATGGACGGTGCAGTGGTGCAGCGGTAGCATTGTTGCCTCACAGCAAGAGGTTCTCTGGTTCAGTTCTCGGCTGGGGTGCCTTCTGTGTGGAGCCTGCATGTCCTCCCTGTATTCGTGTGGGTTTCCTCCGGGTGGTTTAGTTTCCTCCCACATTACAAAGACATGCATCTGGAGCCTTTCTCCCCTGGCATCCACTGAAAATTGGCTTTGTTCCAAGTCGGACTTTCCTGTTTAACAAATGTTAAATAAAATAAATAAATAAATAAAATGGGGTTGGGTCACACAGCCTCCCACCATTGCCAAAGTCTCCATGGGCACAGAGACACTCAGAGGAAGAACATCCTGAGCCTGCCCCTGTAGGCAGATGGAGACATGCCCAGTATGTCCTAGCCTTGGCAAAGAGGCAATGCATAGCACATACACTGACACTTTAGGGCCCCAGACTCTCTCTGACTCACACACACAGTACAATGGATACCAAACATCAAACCACCTATACCTTACCATGTACAGGCAGTGTACTGCGTGCATGCAACATAGTCAGCCCTCAAGCACCATCCTCACAACAGCCTCAGGCACAAGGTAGGCCAGTCTCCTTAGCAAAATAAATGAATGAAGTGGAATGTTCTGATAGCACATCTATGGTATTGATCAAGCATGCAAGGGAATGTGGTGGCTAACTGGGATAGCAACAGACAATTGACAGCTCTGTGGGACAGCAGGAAGTGCATCCCCAGTACTGGCCTACTACACCCATGCAATACCACCCTAGTTGACAAATACCACTGCAGTATATGTGGTGAGCCAAATAACTGGGGGGTTATAGGTCACATGCATGAATGTCAAAGTGGGGGTCCTATACCCACCACCAGCCTCACCCAACATATCAGCTGTAGAAAACCATACAGAAATGCCTGGCAAAGGCTCCCAAATGGCGACATCCATGAAATCCCTACCTACATGTGTTTACGCAGTGATATCTCAGCTGGTCTAGCAGTGGCAGTATGGCTTTGAAAGGTAAGAAGTCTGAAACTACAAATGTTTATGCGAGAACAATCTGACCTATGGTTGATACTGTTATTACTGTAGTCTCAAAGATAGGGTACACCACTATGCTAAATGGGACCAAAATGTTAAGCAAATATCAGCACAGTCTTTGCAAATGTGTATTGTGTACAGATATGTCCCCCTCCCATAGTCCCATAGAAATGCAGTAACATGTCCCTAAACTTAAGCAGCATCCAGCCGTCAACTAAAGTGATGCCTCAACACAAACAGAAAGCAATTGTCAGTAACACCCACAGTCAGCTTACTGGTACCATCCCAGGGTTGCCTACTGCTGGCATCCTGGGAACATTTGAGCATCAGAATGCACTGCCTGGCTACAGATGGCCTGCATCTGACACACCTAGCCTACAGACCTCTTGCAAATGCCTATGCCTCACCTGTTAGGGAGTGTCATGGGGTCCATAACACCAACATAACTCAGTCTACAAAATGCAAAGAAAGGCCATGCTGCTAACTGCTAGAAGAAAACCTGCCAGTGTCAGAGAGACAAAAATCTGGACAAAGCCATAAATAATGGGGAGAAAAAGGTCCAAAGAGAAAGATACCTTTGAAATACTGCTCTGACAATGTTATAAAGTTGATGGAATGATTGTAGTAGCATGGAATGTCTGATGGGTACGAAGTCTGAAAATGCAATGTCAACTGTCAGTAATATGTGACTTCAACCCTGAATGACTTGCAAAACACTTGTCCTTGAAAACCACACTTGCTTGGGTAACCAACAAGATATATGAGTCACGGATGTGGACATTCTGTGATACTTTGTACAGTCAACAGGCAGGGCTAGGAGTCTAAACATGGGAATGCACTCATTGCAGGTAGTCCTAACCCTGAAAGATGGTGACATGTCTGCACCCACAGAACCCTGGCCCACAGCCATGGGGAGTAACACACCCTTCCCTGATTGCTCATCCTGTGCAACATCCTGACCCCAAAATGTGGCCACCAAGCAAAATGAGGTGGGCCATTCATATATGTGAGACAAGCACACACCTCCAGGATGGTCAAACAGTCTGACAACACAAGAGACTCCAAATGCAGTCAACCATCGAAGAGTCCCCAATGCAAAGTACTGGTAGCTATAGGCAAACATATCTGACCCAGGACACACACATCCACATATCTTATCCCCTATAAATCTATCCGGAGTCTGCCTGTCACCCTGATCCTGTCTGACTTATATTACCCAGCTGTGGACTGGAAATCAGGCCAGGGCAGAACAGAAATGCACAGAGATTCCATCATTGTAATATATCACTAAGGTGTTGGACCATTTCCACAGCACCAGCAGTCAATTGCTTGTAGGCACGTCTCTGAACAGGCTGGATTGTGCAAGAATGAGTAGCATTTGGCCCATAATCCTGGTGTGTGCATCATCCATCCTGTATTCCTCTGGTAAATCACTGTGATGATCTGAAGAGGTATGTCATGAGGTACTGAAACAATATATGTCAGTGTCAAATAGCATATATGTCAGATGTCTGCTAAAGCAAGCCCTGTAACCCTAGCAACCCATACATTACTGAGAGAAATAGTCACAATCACCATATGGCCCATTGTCCCCCCATTTTGATATGCTATCTCCAGATATCCCACACCAACAGGTTGAGACATATGGCTGTAGCACAAAACAAACCAGACTGGAGTACAACAATCCATTGGAATGGAGTCCCACATGTACTATAGAAGGTCACACTAGGGATGCTCATACACTTAGAGAAATGTCAGTAGGATCTAGGAATGAACAGGCCTTCCCCACCCACTGCACATACCATTGCCTCACATTAGCAGTTCTGAAGATGTCTGTCACTATAGAAGTCCCTTTCATGAGGCCTCAACCCTATAAGTTCTGTGGCATGTGCAATAACTGTGTAACACTCTAGTACAAACAAATAATTAGCTAGGAGTTCTACTCTCACTCCTGGCAAATGTAAAAGTGTGTGTGTTTACAAGTAAAGGTTTTTGGGTCCATTCAAACTCAGTACACTCCCCCTTTCCTTACTTTAGCAGTCCTGCAGATATCAGTCACCTTAGAAGTGCCTTTCATCATGCCTCAGCCCTGTAAGCTCTGTGGCACATGCAATAACTGCATAACACTGTAGTACAAATAGCTAGTTAGGTAGGAGTTCTAATCTGCATTCTGGCAAATGTAAAAGTGTGTGTGTTTACATGTAAAATCTTTTGAGTCCATTCAAACTCAGTACACTCCCTCATTCCTTACTTTAGCAGCCCTGCAGATATCAGTCACCTTAGAAGTGCCTTTCATCAGGCTTCAGCCTCATAATATCTGCGGCATGTGCGATAACTGCATAACACTCTAGCACAAATAACTAGTTAGGTATGAGTTCTAATCTCAATTCTCACATTTGTAAAAGTTTGTGTGTTTACAAATAAGAGCTTTTGGGTCCACTCAAACTCAGTACACTTCTCCTTTCCCTACTTTTAGCAGTCCTGCAGATATCAGTCACCTTAGCAGTGCTTTCATCAAGCCTCAGCCCCATAAGCTCTGTGGTGCATAAGATAACTGTGTAATACTAAAGTACAAATAACTAATTAGATGAAAGTTCTATTCTCAGTCCTGGCAAATGTAGAAGTGCCTGTGTGTGTTTAATAGTGGAAGCTTTTGGGTCCTTTCAAACCAAGTACACTTCCCCTTTCCCTACTTTAGCAGTCCTGCAGATATTAGTCACCTTAGAAGTGCCTTTCATCAGGCCTCAGTCCCATAAGCTCTGTGGCATGTGTGATAATTGCATAACACATTAGTTAGGTAGAGGGTTGTAATCTCAGTCCTGGCAAATGTAAAAGTATGTGTGTGTCTGTGTGTGTTTATAAGGTAAAGCTTTTGGGTCCAAACTGAGTACACATCCCCTTCCCCTACTTTAGCAATCCTACAGATATCAGTCACCTTAGAAGTGCCTTTCATCAAACCTCAGCCCCGTAGACTTTGCAGCATGTGCGCTAAGTGCATAATACTAAAATACAAATAACTAGTTAGGTAGGAGTTCTAATCCCAGTTCTGGAAAATGTGTAAATGTGCATATGTGTAGTTTAAAGTATTTTGTGGCCTCTCTCACCCAGTACATCACCCATTACCATACTTTACAAGGGCTGGTGATGTTCCTCACCTTAAAAGTACCTTTGAACGACCTTCACCCTGTAAGCTCTGTGGCGCGTGTGATAAATGTTTAACACTGTAGTAGGAATAAATAGATAGGTAGGGGTTCTAATCTCAGTCCAGGGAAGTGTGTGTGTGTGTGTGTGTGTGTGTGTGTGTGTGTGTGTGTGTGTGTGTGTGTGTGTGTGTGTGTGTGCGTGTGTGTGTGTGTGTGTGTGTGTGTGTGTGTGTGTGTATGTGTGTGTATGAACAGTATCATGTCTGTGAGTGGGTTGTTGTGTTTGTGTGAGAACCATGCACGTCCAAGTGTCCACATTACAAGGTCCACAGTTGCCATCCACCGTAGAGGGACCTGTAGACACTCTGCAGCCCTATAAGCATTGTGCCATGTGCAATAACTATGTGACAGTATAAAATAGATAGCAATATAGGTTGCCCATCTAATCCTTGGATATCGCTCCTCACTCAGGAATCATACACAAACACAGTCAGGTAGGCAGTCACACTACATCAGTAGGTGGCCTGCAAACTGGCTCCATGTCAGACTGCTGAACATTCCTGAGTAGAGTCCCACAAGTTGTGGACCTGGGTTCCCTCATGTTTGGGATCCACACCTCTAAGGACTAGCCCAATAGAAAGGCACCCTGGCTAATAATGTTTGCAGATGACTACAAGGTGCATGCTATTATTACCCCCCACATGAGGTTGACATCCTTCACAAAGGCCTCTCTGAGACCTATGACTGTTGTCAGAACCCTGGACATAAGCTCAATTGCCAGATGATGTGCTGCCAGCTCCCTTGGGTACGACATGGTTCCCTAAAGTAATACATTGATGGTAGTCTACTGAACACTGATGTTGGTATAATGGAACTGGGAACACAGGTTGACAGTGAGCTGTATGGTGACCACCACAGTGCCACTGTCTTCTGAACGTCTTTCCATGTGTCACTTCTCCTGACTCAGGATGTTGAATCCGGGAATTAAAAGGACAGTGTTTCCCTATGCACACCCCTCAGTAGGCCAATCAATGTGTACTATGGCCCATTTGCCATGTACCCCACTGGACACCAGCAACAACAGGAGAGGCTGCAGATGTACCTCACAAAGAGGATCTTAGGTACTACATGCTTGCCCCATATGGACAGACTCCAACAACTGCAATGAATCTTTGTCTCATATTGACTAATTAGGTGCGATCTTTGCCTGACATACACAGCCAAGTCTGACCCAACCCTGTCAGGAATGCTACATCTGAGGACACC
>NC_056727.1:330817973-330937973 GCF_019279795.1 Protopterus annectens
ACATGGGAACTGGGCCTGCCAGGGGTTCCACTGGCATCACCAGACACAAGGCCAGATGCAGTACTACTCCCTGATGATGACTGTTGTCTGCTGGATCCGCATCCCTGTTGGGACCAGCCAGGACCATGTGCCCATGGCCTGCTGTGCCATGGTGTGGGCAGCAACCCCCCTGCAGTTGTGCTGCAGGTACTGCCACTACGGGAGCAGGAGCATGATGTTGCACAGCCACGTACACCTTCCGCTGTTTGTGGTGCTGTCCTATGTCTATGTGGCCAACAGCTAATTCCCACCACATGCACCAACACAGACATCCCAAAGTCAAGGACTATCACCATCTCATGCAACTGTCTATCCATGACCTCAGCATAATAATGGTGGGCATCTGCAAGATCACAGATGTCACACATAGCAAGGAGATTTGCCATCTGCACCCTGAGAATCTGTCTGGTGTGATGTTCCATATGTTCCTGTGCCTCCACGATGGCCCAAAATATGCATCTGGTGACACCTGCTGTGGCACTTGTGGCAGGGGCATGATGGGCAGCAGTCCTCCTATGAGCACCCCTGTCCATCCACCTGTGTGGGACCTTGCCTGTTATCCAGCTATGGCTGGTGTCTACTGACACACTTGCCATAGATACCACACTTTCCTGTCCCATGCCACCACCTGCCAACAGTCCCTCATCTATGGCCACTAGTGGTGGGGTATGTGTGGGCATTGTGACTGTGCATGGGGTTGGGGTGGACAAAAGTGGGATGCCAACCAATGGCATAGCTTCAGCCCTTGACAACCCCACCTGTGCCTCACTATGTCTATCATCATTGTCGGAGTCTGCAGAGGCACTGACATCAGTTTCCACATGGGAGGGACCTCGACCCCCATTGCCGCCCGTGAGGGGAAGACATATTTAATTTAACACCACACACACACACACACACACACACACACACACACACACACACACACACACACACACACACACACACACACACACAGTAACAGGTGAGGTGGCACAAAGATATTACACAGACCTTACATTACCCAACAGTTGATATGCATGACACATGGCACTCAACATCATGCATTAAGGCCATTCTTAATCCTTGTAACTAACAATATACATCTCTGGGATGCATGAGTCATGTTAGTAGGTGACTTCCCTTCCCCTAGCACACACTGCACCCATGTACACTTTATTGCTGTGCACCTGTATAGCAAATTAGCATCTACTGTAGACCATACCTCACAACTGTACAAATAATTGCTGAATGTGTAGATGTCTGGCACTTATGTTTGCTCTGTTCCTCACAACCTCTATGTGTTTGTCGAACACATAACTGGGATGATATGAGTACTGATGTCACTAATTAATGACATGCATTTGATTTACAGATCTCATCAGCAGCAGTGAATGTATGTGCAATCAAATCCAGTTACACCAATGACCTTCTAAGCGTAACAAGAATATAATAAGCATACACATAAGCCTCTTGTATGTTATAAAATGAGACCACATTACTGCATCTGAAAACATTACACACCTTATATGTGACATATGACCTGTGCAAGCCAATCGAGAAACAAACAAATGTGTTAGTTGTGAAGCTACTGAATGAGATGCATACAATATTGCGGTTGCATAAGTATGAACACCCTTAAACCAATGTTTTGTTGAAGCACCTGTTAATTGAACTACAGAAGTCACTCTTCCTGGGAAGGGGTATATTAGCATGGCACATCTTGACTTGGCATTATTTGGACAGTCTTCCCTACAAAGGTCCCCCAACTCTGTTAGATTGCAAGGCCAGCTCATGTGCACAGCCCTTGGAGGTCACACTGGGGGTTTACTATTGGTGATGAGTCTGGGCTTTGTCTGGCCCAATTCATAACCTTGATTGTGGTCAGATAGAACCATTCTTAGCTTGCTTTTAATGTGTGCTTCAGTTCATTGTCATGTTGGAAGCTGAAACCCTTCTCCATCCTCAGCCGTATTGCAGATGCTTGATGGCTTTGGCCCACACGTGTTATTTGGAACTGTTCAGCATTCCCTCCACCATGTCTACAGGACTAGGTCTAGCTAATGAACAGCAACCCTAAAGCTGGACACTGCCATCATCAAGCTTCAATGTGTGGATGGTGGTTCTCAGGTGAAGTGAGGTGTTGCTTGTGCACCGCACATAGCTTTAGAAATACTGTCTGTAGGTTTAAACCTTGGTCTCATGACACCATTACACATTGCAGCACATGCCTTTGGGAGACTTGATGTTATGTTTTGCTGCCTGAACATAGCCCTGGATGGTGTTTGGTGTGGGTAAATGCCTCCGTCTACTTACCCTACCTCATAGGCCACACTTATGTAGAAACCAGGCAATTGTTGCCACATGTAGTACACGAACAGTACTTGCCAGAGATTCCTGCAACTCCCTCAGTTTTGCTGCATGTCTCCTGGCAGCCTCCCTGAGTAGTTCTCAACATGTCTTGTCATCTGTTTTGGAGGGACATCTGGTTAATTTCAACTGCACTGTTGTCCCATACTCAGTACACCTGTTGATGACTGTCTGCACTGTGTTCCATGGTATATGCAATGAGGTGGTAATATTGCTGTACCCTACTCCTGACTGATACTTTTCAGATATGAGATCCCTTTGATGCTTTGTAAGATGTGTGCAAGCCATGGCTGCTTCTGTTGCAGGCAACTGAGCAAATCTCTTGAACATACTGCTTGGACAGCAGACGCTTATGTCATGAACATACTGCTTTAACAGCAGACTGTCCCTGTACTTGATGGCAGGTGTGTACCCAAGTAGACTGAATGCTGTCAGTACATCACAAGCTGCCTCCAAAATATGTTATTTTGAGGATGTGCACACATGGTGCACTAAAATATTTGTTTGTTTTGCAAGTTAATTGTTCATCTTATGGTCACATTACAGGTTGGAAAAGGTGTTGAATGTAATATTGTGGCCTGTCTTTGTATATATATCAGAAACACTTGGCATTTTAATAGGGGTGCGTACACTGTAGCCTATTTGTCCCTCCATTTTGTTGGTCTCTGTCCAGACATTTTGCACTGACAGGTTGTGAGGCATGCTACAGGAATGTTACATACCCTTCAGATATGCCCCCATTGTGACCACTGTGATGCACTGCAGTTAACACCAACCAAGGTGAACATGCGCATCATCCATTATGGCTAGATGTGATATTTGTGTGCATGACAAACAGTATGGCCTTAACATGCATGGGGTATTGGCAAACCACAACAAAACAATTCCATACTCACCACAGTTACAGGCTGCTGTCCCATGTGTTGACCCGAGGGACCTAAATAGTTGTGGGAAGAGGTACTTTCAGCAGACCCTCATGTGGCCTTGGTACAGGGTGGAAGCAGCAGTTTTGCACATTAACAGTGCAAACACCAATACTACAAAATATGCTGCCCATCACTGTAGATGTGCACTTCTGTGCATTACTAAACACCAGCAACACCTATCTTATCTGACATATGCATGTAGATACTATACAGATACAACTAAATAGCTACAGTATTCTAGTAGTGTGCACTGGGGTCTTACCTGCACACTCCTCATCCATTGTGTGGATGCAACCCACCTCCACAATGCTTTCTTCAGCTGCCTGTGGGATGCTTTGAGTAGGTGCCCCAAGGTTGGCAAGGAGTTCCTCAGTGGGTGTCAGTAGGGCCTGGATGGCTGGGCCCCCACCTGTGGCTAGGCAGTCCCTCGCTATGGCAGCATCCCTTCACCAGGCATGGCGTATGAGGGTGGTAGTGCAATGCCAGACCTGCTCGTATGTTTGGCTGTGTAAGCCAACATCATCTACCCTGTGGACAAGAGCATTCCATAAGGCAGTCCTCTCCCGCAGATCTTGTGGTCTTCTGCTGAATAGTATTGCATGCTGTTGGTTAACAACTTCAATGATACTTGCTGTTTCTGCCTCAGTGAAGGTAGGCAGTCTTGGTCTTTGCATTGCACCTGGAAGACATAAACAGGAGAACACATCACTGGCCCTCATACAGTTGTCAAATTGCACATCAACAGTGGATATCAGTTACCACCACTCACAACTACACCCTAACCCTGTAATCTATCACAGCAATATTAGCTTACATTGTACTCCTCACTCTGATGTGTCATATTCCCCCCAGTGATGGACAATTAATTGCATAATCCTCTATTCCCCATTCATTTCTGTGTAGAGGGAAGACAGTGGCCATCTTCCATGTGGATGGAGAGTAGATGGTGGCAAGGCTGTGTTTGACTATAGTGTGTGAAGGAGCTGTGAGCACATGCCTGAGTTCATGTAGGAGGCAGACAGGGATGTTATAAGGCACGATGAAGACTTGCTGTTGTGTATTGCTACTGTCCACCAAAGGGGATTACACTACCTTGGTGGAGGCTGGTTTTACATGTCAGGTACTGATGAATCCATAAAGCTACAGTGGATGTAAAGTGTACACACCCCTGTTACAATGCCTGGCATTTGTGCAATTGAAACATGACACCACAATAACTCATTTCAAAACAATTCTCACCTTTAATGTGACCTATAGCCTGTACAATTCAATTGAAAACATAACAATCTGTACTGTGAAAACATATGCAAATAAAAATCAGTGCGATAAGCTAGTTGTATGAGGGTGCACATCCTCAACCAAGTGACGTCTCCAGGCATTTCTACAGTTACCTCCTACTGCTCCTCTAGGCATCAAATATTGCCTGTTAATATTTGCATTAATAATTCCAAAACCATGCTACATACAAGGTATCAGAATATTTTATCTTGAAGCATACATGATGGCAAACGCAATTGTATTGGTATATGACCTCTGTCAATTAGTATTTGGTAGAACTGTAAGGTGATAACATCATTTATTTAAAGGCTTAAGCCACACCCACTGGGAGTTAAAGGTGCACACTTAAAAGAGCTCTACCGGAGGGAATGAGTTAAACTGATACATGGTGTAAGCACCTGTTGAGATGATTACAGCATTCATTCATCTTGGGTTGGAGTCTAACATCATGGCACATCTTTACTTGGCAATAGTTGCCCACCTTCCTTGTCACAGTGCTACAAATGTGCCAATTTCTGAGGGCATCTCTTGTGCACAGCCCTATTCAGGTCAACACACAGATGTACACTTGGATGTAGGTCTGGGCACTGGCATGCACATGCCCAAACTGTAATTTACATCTTGTGACGCCATTTCTTTGCTGATTGGGATGAATGCTTGAGGTCATTGTCATGTTGAAAGGTAAAATCTCTCTTCGTCTTCAGCTTTCTAGCAGATGACTATAGGTTTTAGGACAAAAATGACTGTTATTTGGAAATGTTCATAATTCCCTCCACCTTAACTAAAGACCCAGTTCCAGCTTAAGAAAGAAACTCCAAAGCATGATACTGCCACCACCATGTTTCACCGGGGGGGGGGGTTCTTTTTATGATACAAATTGTTGTTTTGCGCCAGACATACCTTTTGGAATTCTGGGCCAGACATACCTTTTGGAATTGTGGGCCAAAGGTTCAACATTGTTCCCATCAGACCATGACACATTTTCCAACATGCTTTTGGGAGACTTGATGTAGTGCTTGCCAATGTCAGTCTGGCCCTGGATGTTTTTCTGTGTATGAAAAGGCTTCCATCTTACTACCCTGGCCCACAGGACAGACATATGGGGAATACAGAAGATTGTTGACACATGTGGTACACACCCAGGACTTGCCAGAAATTCCTGAAGCTCCTTCAGTGTTGCTGTACATTCCTGGTCAGCATCTATGGCCAGTTGTCATCTTGTTGTTTCATTCCTTTTGGATGGACATCCAGCTGTTATCAGCATCACTGTTATCCCATATGTTCTCCACTGTTTGATGACTATCTGCACTGTATTCCATGGTATATCCAGTGTTGTGGATTGCTTTTCTACTCTTCTCCCGACTGATGACTTTCCACACTGAGATCCCTTTGATACTCTGTAAGCTCTCTGCAAAACATGGCTTTTGCTTTAGCAGGCAACTGGGTAAATGTCAAATAAATCCTAGTAGGACAGCTGAACATTATTTGTGGGTAATCAGAGTCTCTTTAATTAATGGCTTGTGTGTACCCAAAAAGATGGAATGCTGTGATTACAGCAAGAGGTACATTAACAAGGTATTACTCAACATGTGTGCAGGTGTATGCAACCAGCATATAGTACATATGTTATGTTTAAATTGTCTCCCCTACCAGATTTCTTTGTTTTCAAATAGAATTATACAGGTTATGGGTCACATTCAAGGTTGGAAACATTTTGAAATGATTATATGTGGTCTCATTTTCATACAGCACACAAACCTGGCATTTCAGCAGGGGTGTGTACACTTTTGATATCCACTGTATGTCAATGATCATATAGCTGTTAGTGGTAGGTATGGACAGAGAGTCATGACACAGTTGGACACTTCTCTGATTACAACCTGATAATCATGCCTATTCTGGTACCCATAACAGTGTCAGGGCAATGCAACAAGATATGGCCATAGGTGCTGTTCAGCAGTACATCACTACAGCAAGTCTTGCTGAGACATAATTCTTTCATACTCCTATTTCCCATTATTAGAAAACATATACTACATTCAATTACATGCTTACTTGTTTCACATACCTTTCTTTTTTTTACGATGCAGTGGGTTATATCACAAAGTTGCTACAGTTCTTTTTGTTTGTTCACTGTTGACTACTGGTAGACAGCTGGTTTGAATAGGTGGCAGCTTGCCTTTTGTAGGTAATGCTCTTGACCAGATGATGGCCTGTGCACCAATTGGTGTTCCCCACTTGCTAATTGCATGCAGAGCATCTGTGTAGTTCTTCCAATAGCCAATATCATGACAACACACTCCTATAATTGAGTACTTCATGTGGGTGTTGTTCCTTTACCTTGCCTGTAAGGAAGACATCCTTAAGGTGTGTCAGGTACAGAGTGTTACAGACAGCAGGTGGGAATAACTCTTACAACAAGACTTGTGGAGACAGGCCAACTAAATGGTGGAGAAGGTTTCAGACTTAGGGATAGAATGTGAGTATTGCTTTTATGTGGTTTGAATACTGCTAGTTTTACAGGGTTTGTGTGTACATGCCAGTTCTGTACGGATTTCAGTCTGACAAGGTTATGTGTCTGCATAGCTTCAACTATAGGGCTATCCACATATGGCCAGAGGTTTGCCTGTTACATTTGGTCTGTTCCCCAGACAGGTGTTGTCCTTGGCGAATCAAAGCCATACTCTGCAGATTGCTATCAGTAAGTGTCAACATCCATTTGTGTTTCTGACTTCATATCCCTCAAAAAAGATAAGTTGCAACCAACCCTGTAACAGCAACAACCTTTTCAGTGTATAACAGCAATATTTCAAATATGGCCCTGTGTTTGGGCCTCTGTCCCCCACTTATATGCCAGGCTTTGTCCAGATGCCATGCAGTAAGAGGTTGATAGGTAAGGTCTATCATTATTTAGTGCTGTCATTCCTGCTATCATCCCAGTGATGTTGTGGAATCTCACACATGTTGTGGGGTAGGGGCCATACATATGAGTGCAAAGGCTGGACAACATGTGGACCCTGTACAGTCAAGAGGTTGGTGTGCAGAATAGTAAGACATGTTTTAATATTAGGCTGTTAGAATGTGTAAGACATATTACTAATTAAAAGAATAACAGGTCTATAGCTGTAAATTTTCATACATTTCACCATGGGGACAGTAGTGGGTCACAAGGTACTTTTATGAAAAAGGTCTGTTTCTTAGTTTGATAGAACACTTATAACAGAACCATTGTTATGTAAAGAATGATTTTACATTGTAACATTTGATACTTTTTCCCATGGGGTTAACTGAGGAGTGTAATTAGAGGCTGTTTAATTAAATATGTAATTAAGTGTTAATTGATTCTTGTATTTAAGGCAAATATGTTTTGTAATTTTGTAATACTTGAAGGCAAAACACATTAAAACATTTGTGTGGATTACTGGCTGGTTGTCTTTCATTTTACTATCTTCAGTCATTTCAGTTATATTGCTGAACGTTCAGTGTATGTCTAGCCATTGTGTATGGCTTATCCTGATTTTGTACCAGCATAGTGTACTTATTAGTTGTACTGTGTGTGTGTGGGGGGGGGGGGGTAGCAGATGTTAGTGGCATGGGTGCCTTTGTATCATTACTAATGTGTTTATATGTCCATAGACTTGTCACCCCTTTATCTGGCATGGTCCAGACTTGTAATGACGTGTTCTGGGGTCTGACAGTGCTGCAAGTTATTCACTCTCTCTCTCTCTATTTATATATATATATATATATATATATATATATATATATATATATATATATATATATATATATATATATATTATATCATTTGAATCATTACTGATTCTACAGTGTTCATTCCCTATGGTAAACTGACTATACTGCACGATATGTTTGAAGAAACATTATACAATCATGCAGCTTAGATGGCTTAGCGGTTAAGTGCTGTGACTGTTGTATACAGGTGCCTAGGTTCAAGACATGCAAGGGGTGTTTATTTTGTTGCTGGGTAAGTGTATATGATTTCCTATACATAACATGCCTATATGTGCTGTCATTACAGTAGCAAGGGGTGTGACTATACTGTATAAGACACGTGTATACATGGGTGGTTTCACATGTTATATGCATTCACACTTCCATTGTACATCAGCTACACTACCATGGTGACAACAATAATTTACCACACATTTTACTATTAAAATAGTACTTTTAACACTGCTTTTGCATGTAAAATGTGATTGCCTGTTTTAGTGCTTGAGCCTTGATGGATGTTCATAGGTTCATAGGTTCATAGGTTCATACTAGGCTATCTGCCCTAGGGCATTTATAAGCCTAGCTAGAGTGTGTTTGGCTTTCGCCACCCATTTTAAATTAATTTTGCTATGCCCTTTTTTGAGGTTAGTATACTGTGCCTCTGTCTAACAGTGACACAGAAGTGATACCCGGGGTAAACCTACGATCCCCCATCCACTCATCAAGATTCCTCTTGAAGAGAGTCAGTGAGGGACTCTGCCTAACCTGGACTGGGATTTTATTCCAGAGCGAAGGGAGCCTCTGGGTTATGAATCTGTCCCTCCAGCATGTCCTATTTATTTCAGTGCTCAGGTTCAAGTCTCTCGATCGCGTAGCTCGATCGGATTTGGATTTTCTGAGGTGCAGCATGTCCATTAATTCCGGGTTGGACATGGCTTTATACGTCAGGCACAGATCGCCTCTGAGCAGGCGGTATGCCACTGAGTAGAGCTGGAGTTTCTTTAACCGGGCAGCATATGGCATCTGTTTGAGCACTTTGATCCACTTGGTGAGGTACTTTTGGGGTCTTTCCAGTTGCTGCAGGTGTCTGGTAAGGTACATCCTAAAAGGGGCATTGTACTCAATTATGGGCCTAATGAGGGATGAGTAAAGAAGCACAATGACCTCCGCTGATCTAGATGTGAATCCCTTCATGATTAGGTGGGCTATATAAAATGTTTTTCTAACCACTTTGGCCACGTGGTTGTCAAATGAGAGATTGCTATCAACTTGGGTCCCCAGGTCCCTAATTACTTCTTCCATACTTAATGGATTACCACTTATGTGGTAATTTGTGGGCACTTTGTTTTTGCCAAAGGATACGACTATACACTTTTTGGCATTTAGCTTGAGGCCATGGCTCTGGCACCAGTTGTCTGTTTCTATGAGGCCCTTTTGGAGGATGCTTGTGTCGGCTGGAGAGTCGATTATGGTGCCCAGTTTGCAGTCATCTGTGAACTTGGTCAGCCACAATCCTTCCATGTTGGCCTGTACCTCTGAGAAATATATACCGAACAAGAGAGGTCCCAGGACTGAGCCTTGTGGGATGCCACTTATAACTGGTTTGGAGTCTGACATGGCTCCAGCAGTTCTAACCATGTGGGTTCTGTCCTTGAGCCAGTTTGCAACACATCTAGTGACATAGGGGTTTATATTTAAGCTGGTGAGCTTATCTATAATGCCCGAGTGGGGTATTGTATCTAAGGCTTTTGCGAGGTCCAGGTAGGCTGTGTGGACCACCTCACCCTCATCAATGGCCTTGGTGACTGTTTCAAAGAAATCTACCAGGTTTAAGAGGCAGGATCTGCCCTTAACAAAGCCAAACTGGGTAGGATCCAGTGTCTGTAGGTCCCCAATATCTTTATTTATAAGGTCCATGATGATCCTTTCCATAGCTTTGCAGACCAAGCTAGTCAGGCTTATGGGGCGATAGTTTCCAGGATCCGTTGAGGCACCACCTTTGTGGAGAGGGACCACCGTTGCTGTACGCCATTCTTTGGGTACATATCTTGTAGTAAGGCTGAGATTGAACAGTAGTTTTATGTTTGGGTTTAGCTCTTCTTGGAGTTCATGTAGGATGCAGCCCGGGACACCGTCTGGTCCCATTGACGCTGTGTTTTTTGCTTTGGAGAGGGCGGCTCTTACCTGAGCATCTGAGATGTCAGGGGGGCAGCACTCTGCTGGGATAGATATTTGCCTTCTTGGTGGAGAGGGGGGAGGAGTTTGCTCTGAACCTGTCAGCTAGGATGTTGGCAATGTCTGTGGGTTCGGTGTATTTTTTGTCATTTTGGACTAATTCTGAGCATATCTGGGAATTCCCACCCAGGTTCCTAACATAACTAAAGAAAGCCTTGTGATTATCCTTAGTGTCCTGTGCAATTTTTCTCTCAAAGCTGGCCTTAGACAATTTTATGAGTGCCCGTAGTTTTTTGCTAATACTGATCAGAGATGCCTTCCCTTTTTGGGATTTTGCTCTATCATGTAGTAGCTTCCTCCTTCTATTGTATAGTTTGTTTATGGCTGGGGTCCACCAGACAGGACGTCTGCCTTTGGAGGATTGGGTCTTGGTTTTATTTGGGATTGCATGATCCATGCATTCCTGAAGGTGTTCATAGAATGCATTTATAAAGGATTCTGCTTTCTGGGCCGTATTTTCCACAGGCCCAGGGGCTTTGAAGGATTCCACCTCGGTTTTGAGGAGTGTGAAATTTGCTTTAGAGTAGTTTTTCACTGTGGTTTTCTGGGCAGGGGGTGGGGTCGGGATGTGAATATCCAGTGAGATTAGTTTATGGTCTGATCTTACCAGTGAGGGATACACTTCTGGTCTGGAGCATAGAGTCCCCATGTTGGTGATGATCAGGTCCAGTATGTTTTGCCTTCTTGTGGGAGTGGTAACAAGTTATTCCATAGCATTTGAGTTTATAAATTCTAGGAAACTTTGGGCTAGGGTGTTGGAGCTAGAGTAATGCTCCCAGTCTATGTTTGGGTAGTTGAAGTCGCCCAATATAATGGTGTTTGGAGAGACCTTCATATTTTCCAGTGTTCTCAGGAAGGCCGAGTGGAGTTCCTGGGTTTGGGAGGGTGGTCTGTAGCAGGCTATAAATTGGAAGGCAGTTTTACCCACTGTTAGTTGCACATGGATAGTCTCTGATGCTTCGTGCTGTGCCACCAACCTGGAGGTGTGGGTACCTTTGATGAATATTGATACTCCCCCTCCTTTTGTGGTTCGGTCCAAGTTTTGGGGCTGAAAAGCATGGTATGAGGTATAACCTGGTAGTGCTGGGGTGCTCTCGGGAGCCTTGAACCAGGTTTCTGTTACTGCACAGATATCGATGTTCTCCATGCTAAGGAGAGTTTCGAGTGCATGCATCTTGAGGTTTGGACTTCTGGCATTGAGTAGCACCACTCTTAGTTTCTTATCCCTTGTGATACCTATGGAGGTGATTTTGTCTTTTGAGCCTTGCCTAAAAAAGGCACTATGGGGGTAGCAAGAGCCTTTACCAATATCCGAAATCCCGGGGGTGATAGGTGCAAGCCATCCCTAGCAAAGCGTCGTGGCTTGTCGAGCATGTCATCCCAGGCTGACAGGCATTGGATCCCCTTTGAATGACACCAATACTTAAGCCAGTTGTTGAAATTGATCATCTTGTCTTCATATTGTGGCATCATTCTTGGTGAGGGTAAGATGCTACTCAAGGTCAGGGTCATACAGGCCTAGGCTACATGCTCAGAGAGCTCCTCTATGTCTCTTTTCATGTAGTCCAGGGAGGTACGTCCCAGGTCATTCACACCAGCATGGACAATGACTGAGTCATATTTGTACTTGCCTTGGAGTGACCTGAGTGTTTGTGTTATGTGGTGGATCCTAGCGTCCGACAGGCATCTCACCGTGACCTTCTCCTTGTTCAGCCTGGTGAGCAGGATGTCAGTGTGTCTGATGATAGAGTCACCTATTACAAGTGTATCAGGTGTGTTGTTTAGCCTTAAGGGCTGTGACTGTTCATCACACTGGCTTTGTGAGCTATGTGTTGCACGTGTTTTGTTTTGGGTGTGTGGTTGCTTTGGTGTCTGCTTTGGAGGTCTCTGCTGCTTAGGCATATTTTTATTTAGAGCTTTCGAGTATGTTTTTGTGTGTTTATGTGTTTGGTTTGCTGTCGTGGTAGGTCTATGTGAGACTGGAATTGTAGTGAGTGTGGTTTCCTTTTCCTGCTGACTGGTTACGCCAGTACTGAGTTGAGAGAGCTTAGCCTCCAGTTTGGCTATATGGTTGCATCTCTCACATGTGTTGGAATTTGTTGGGAGGAGGAGAGGGTTGTCTGTGTACATGAGGCAGTTGTAACATTGCCTCAAGATTCCCAGATTCACCAACTGTCTCCAGTTTGCACTCAAAGACAGCTGTAGGGTACCTCACCTATGATCCTACTTGCTAGTGTCTGTGTATCTCTGACCAGACTGTCAGGATTGTGTAGAAGTATAGTGTGTATATGTTCTTTGGGTTGTGTAAGGTGGGGGTACATGTGAGTGGCATGGACCTTTTCAATCTGACTGTGCATGCTGCTCTGGTCAGGGACTCTGAGGAATGCCATCAGTAGATAATAATATCCTTGTAGTGCATGATATCTTTGCAAATGCATGTATAGAGCCCCAGAGATAGACATGGGTAGTTTTATGTCAGTCTGCTTGTAATGTGGACAGTGCTTGGAAACTCAGTGCAGATTCCCTACTGTTCTGTTATGTCCATATATTTGTAGGATGTACAGTTGTGTGGCCAATACCTTTGGTTTGGTCCTCATCACTGTTGTGTATTCTTGACACATCAGTAGGATGATGTGAGGATTGGAATCATTACATAATAAGGAGTACTTGAGTCCCAGACTTGTGATATTTTCATCAATATATGTTAGGTGTAACAATGTTAGTACAACTTCCTCAGGTTATCTACTCACGTAATTTGGATATGTCTCTATTGTCATGCTTTTGTCCCCCCACTTTGACTGGCTTGCTCCAGATTCATTGCAATAAAAGGTTCTGAGCATGTTTCTTCACTGCCAGGCTTTTTGCAGAATGTCCAGGTGTTTGGCCCATACTTTGGTTCTGTTCCACAGTTTATTTGTGTTAGTCTAAGAAATCACTGTTATGATCCAAGGATTTATGTAAGTGAATAATGACATACATGTCAGTTGCTATCCTTATATCCTTCTGAAGGTTCTACTGATACACACTCTGTTGCTGTACAACTATTCAGTTATGACAGCAATATTCTGATTATGTCCCTATATGTGGCCCATTTCCCACCCTTTGTATGGCATTTTTACATTAGTCCTGCACTAAGAGTTTGATTGGTATGGTTCTGAGGAATGGTTGCACTGCATGTCGTATAACTGCATATATATATATATATATATATATATATATATATATATATATATATATATATATATATATATATATATAGATGTGTGTGTGTGTGTAGTATGTATCTACGTTTCCATATATCTGTTTCATTACACACACACACACACACACACACACACACACACACACACACACACACACACACACACACACACACACACACACACGCACACACACACACACACACACACACACATATATATATTCCTTTTTTGATATCTATGCTTATGTTTATATAACAATATATATGTATATATTCTATACATATTTGTTTTACATGTATAGCTCCATATATCTGATGTATATACTTTTTAATATTTATCTATCACCATACACATTTATATGTGTATAGTTATATATACTAAACATGACTGATTCCAAGGTGTTTGTTACCTACTATTCTATACTGGTACTGACTGATATATTTGAAAAAATAGCATTCATTATTATATTGCAGATAGTGTAGTGGTAAATTTCTCTGAGTAAGGTGTACAGGGTTCTAGGTCCAAGTTTTGGCAGGGCTGATTATTTTGTTGCTGGGCAAAACAGTGGCTGACAGAGACAGGGTGATTAAGGCAGTTTTAAGCAGTTCATAGGTTCATAGGTTCATACTAGGGTATCTGCCCTAGGGCATTTATAAGCCTAGCCAGAGTTGTGTGGCTTTCACCACCCCTTAGGTTGAAGAATACTATACCCATTAGTTTGCCGTGCCTCTGTCCAGCAGTGATACAGAGATGATCCCCGGGGTAAACCTACGATCTCCCATCCACTGGTCAAGATTCCTCTTGAACAGAGCCAGCGAGGTGCTCTGTCTCACATGGACCGGGATTCTGTTCCACAGCATAGGGAGTCTCTGGGTGATGAATCTGTCCCTCCAGCACATCCTATTTATATCCGTGTTGAGGTTTAAGTCTCTTGCTCTTGTGGCTCTGGTGGATTTGGATTTTTTGAGGTGGAGCATGTCCATTAATTCCAGGTTGGACATGGCCTTGTATGTCAGGCACAGGTCACCTCTGAGCAGATGGTATGCGACTGAATAGAGCTGGAGTTTCTTCAGTCGGGCAGCATATGGCATATTTTGAGCCTTTATCCTTTTGGTGAGGAACTTTTGGGGTCTTTCCAATTGCTGCAGGTGTTGGGTAAGATACACTCCGAATGGGGCATTGTACTCAATCATTGGTCTGATAAGTGAAGAGTACAGGGGAACAATGACCTCCCTTGATCTGGATGTGAATCCCTTCATAATCAGGTGGGCAATGTAGAAGGTCCTCCTAACCACTTTGGCAATGTGAGTGTCAAAAGAAAGGTTACTGTCAACTTGGGTCCCCAGGTCCCTGATAACCTCTTCTGTGCTTAATGGATTGCCACCTATGTGGTAACTTGGGGTTACCTTGTTTTTACCAAA
Source organism: Protopterus annectens (assembly GCF_019279795.1). Taxonomy (NCBI): domain Eukaryota; kingdom Metazoa; phylum Chordata; order Ceratodontiformes; family Protopteridae; genus Protopterus; species Protopterus annectens. Next base: position 330,833,160 of record NC_056727.1, read on the forward strand.
GGTATGACTATACATTTTTTGGTGTTTAGCTTAACGCCATGGCTCTGGCACCAGTTATCCATTTCTATGAGACCTCTCTGAAGGATATCTGTGTCTGATGGATTTTCAACTATGGCGCCCAGTTTGCAGTCATCTGCAAACTTTGTCAGCCACAATCCTCCTATGTTTGCCTGCACTTCTGAAAAGTAGATGCCGAACAAGAGGGGGCCCAGGACTGAGCCCTGTGGGACACCGCTTGTGACTGGCTTGGAGTCTGACATGGCACTAGCAACTCTAACCCTGTGGGTTCTGTCCTTGAGCCAGTTTGCAACCCATCTTGTGACATATGGGTTTACATTTAAGCTGGTGAGCTTTTCTATGATACCAGTGGGGTATTGTGTCGAAAGCTTTTGCAAGGTCAAGGTAGGCTGTGTGAACTGCCTTACCCTCATCAATGGCCTTGGTGACTGTTTCAAAAAAGTCGACCAAGTTCAAGAGGCATGATCTGCCCTTGACAAAGCCGAATTGGGTAGGATCCAATGTCTGTAGGTCCCCTATGTCTTTATTTATGAGTTCCATTATGATCCTGTCCATAGCTTTGCAGACCAGGCTTGTTAAGCTTATGGGGTGGTAATTACCAGGGTCCGTAGAAGCACTGCCTTTGTGGAGTGGGACCACAGTTGCCGTACGCCACTCTTTGGGTACGTATCCTGTGGTAAGGCTAAGATTAAACAGCAGCCTTATGTGTGGGTTTAGTTCCTCATTGAGTTCGTGTAGCACATGGCCGGGACACCATCCGGTCCCATTGATGCTGTGTTTTTAGCTTTAGAGAGAGCAGCTCTCACCTGGGCATTTGAGATGATTGGGAGGCTACACTCTGCTGGGATAGATATTTCTCCTTTTGGGGGGGAGGGAGGGGAGAAATTTTCACTGAACCTGTCTGCCAGTATGTTTGCAATGTCTGTGGGTTCAGTGATTCTTGTATCATTTTGGACTAATTCTGAGCATATCTGGGAGTTTCCACCCAGATTTCTAACATAGCTAAAGAAGGCCTTATGATTGTCTTTTGAGTCCTTGGCGATTTTTCTCTCAAAGTTGGCCTTGGATGATTTTATGAGTGATCGTAGTTTTTTACTAGTATTGATCAGAGATGTCTTCCCTTTTAGGGATTTTGCTCTATCTTGTAGTAGCTTTCTCCTCTTGTTGTAAAGTTTGTTTATGGCTGGGGTCCACCAGATCGGGCGCTTGCCTTTGGTGGAAAGGGTCTTGATTTTATTTGGGGATTGCTTTATCCATGCAATCCTGGAGGTGCTCGTAGAAAGCATTTGTAAGGGATTCAGCAGCGTGGGTTGTGGTTTCCAATGGCTCAGGATACCACACCAGTCTTAAGAAGTGTGAAGTTGGCTTTTGAGAAGTTCTTCACTGTGGTCTTTTTTGTTGGGGGTGGGGGCGGGATGTGGATCTCCAGTGAGATTAGTTTATGGTCTGATCTCACCAATGAGGGATATAATTCCGGTGTGGAGCATTTTGTCCCCATGTTTGTGATGATCAGGTCTAGTATATTTTCAACTCTTGTGGGAATGGTGACAAGTTGTTCCATAGCATTTGAGTTTATGAACTCCAGGAACCTTTGGGCTAGGGTATTGGGGCTTGAGTAATATTCCCAGTCTATGTTTGGGTAGTTGAAGTCACCCAATATGATGGTGTTTGGAGAGACATTTATACTCTCCAGTGTCTTCAGGAAGGCTGTGTGGGGTTCCTGAGTTTGAGAGGGTGGCCTTTAACATGCTACAAACTGTAGAGCAGTTTTGCCTATGGTTAATTGCACCTGAATGGTCTCTGATGCTTCGTGAGTTGCCACCAGCCTGGAGGTGTGGGTATCCTTGATGAATATGGATACACCCCTCCTTTTGTGGTCGTCCGGGTTTTGGGGCGGAGCATGATATGAGGTAAAACCTGATAGTGCTGGGGTGCTCTCAGGAGCCTTGAACCAGGTTTCAGTCACAGCACAGACATCAATGTTCTCCATACTGAGGACGGCTTGAGTGCATCTTGAGATTTAGACTTCTGGCATTGAGCAGCATTACCCTTAGTTTTTTTCCATTATTGTTTTCTAGGGCGGTGGGTTTAAAATTTGAGCCTTGTCTAAAAAAGGCACTATGGGGGTGGCAAGAGCCTTTGCCAATATCCGGAAACCCAGGGGTGACAGGTGCAAGCCGTCCCTTGCGAAGCAGCGTGGCTTGTCAAGCATGTCATTCCAGGCAGACAAACACTGGATCCCCTTAGAATGACACCAGAAATTAAGCCAATTATTAAAACTGATCATTTTGTCTCTGTATTGTGGCATCATTCTTGGTGAAGGTAGGATACTGCTCAGGGTCAGGGTCATACCAGCCTGGGCTACATAATCTGAGAGCTCCTTTATGTCTCTTTTCATGTAGTCCAGGGATGTACGTCTCAGGTCATTCACACCGGCATGGACAATGACTGAGTCATACTTGTATTTGCTGTGGAGTGACCTGAGTGCTTGTGTTATGTGGCGGATTCTAGCGCCCGACAGGCAGCTTACTGTGACCCTCTCCTTGTTCAGTCTGGTGAGTGGGACGTCAGTGTGTCTGACTATGGAGTCACCTATGACAAGTGTGTCTGTCATTGTGTTTGGCCTTAAGGGCTGTGACTGATTTGCACACTGACTTTGTGATCTATGTGTTGCTTGTGTTATGTCATGAGGTGGCAGTTGTTTGGGTGTCTGCTTTGGAGGCCTCTGCTGTTTTGGTAGATTTTTGATCAGTGCCTCCAAGTATGTCTTTGTGTGTTTATGTGTTTGATTTGTAGTTGTGATAGTTCTATGTGAGACTGGGTTTATGGTATGTGTGGTTACCTTCTCCTCCTGTCTGGTTTTGCCAGTCCTGAGTTGAGAGAGCTCAGCCTCCAGTTTGGCTATATAGTTGCATCTCTCGCATGTATTTGTGTTTTGTGGGAGGAGGTGAGGGTTGTCTGTGTACATGAGGCAATTGTAACATTGCCTCACTATTCCCAGATTCACCAGCTGAGCAGGAGAGGACGCTAGCAACTGACACTTTGACATGCTAGAAGAAATGAAAAAGTTTGCTGTGTAACTGAGTCAGAAAGGACCTATAGGGAAGTGGGTACTCAAGGAGGTTTTAAGCTAGTGAAGTACTTTGTGTAATATAGAAGTGCTTTACCTGACTAAAAATGCTTTAGGAACAAGTGCTGAGCTTTACAGATAGAGAATAGACTGTTTAGATTACAAGTAGAGCAGTTCTAAGGGAAAAAATGAAGAGCACACTTTACGGAGCCAGAAATAGTTTAACCTTGTTTAACCAGCGCTGTAAGAGGGTTTGCTTGGGTGTATGTGATGTTAAGTGATGCCAAGACACGGTTAAGTGAGAAACTGCTTAATCTATGTAGGCATTGCTTAGCATCACACAAACTTGCTTACTGCCACTTACTGCTGCTTACTGCAGCTTACTCCCACTTACCCCCGCACTAATTTCTTTTAAAACAAAGAAAAAAGGGGTGATAGGAAAGTGGTGAAAAAAGGGGCACACAGAGGGAAAAACAATGTGACAGATAGCTAGGGATGTGCAGGACTGGTGTATAGAAGGTCCATAGCTGTCCATTTCTGATACAGCAACAGCTGTGCATTTGTACAGACTTTGGAGGTGGATTTGGACACTCAAACCCCCGAGAAAGGGGTGAAGACAACAGCAATGTGTTGTTAAGCCAATTAGACCAGATTACACATGTCAAGTGGACACGTTTGCGAAATGGAGAGCTATGTATGGGGTGACATTTTTTGTGGGAACAGATTGCCCTTTTTTTTAATAAGGTGAGAGTGGGATGTTGGGGAAGGACAGTAGGTATATTTGGGGAGGTAGGTTGGGAAGGAAGACATACAAGACAGACAAGACAGCAGACAGGGTTGGTATATGACACATGTGGGGGTAAGCACCTTGAACAGGGAGTGTGGTTGGGAATCGGATGCCCATGAGCCCCCAGATGGATACAGTGAGACTGAGGTCCCCACCCATGGGCAGTCACCACTGCACCTTCATGGCCCCAAAGGTGGCTGTGTTGGGAGCTGAGAAGGAGGAGCAGGCTGACCTTCAAGATGTGCCATGTGGCTCCCAAGCTGGCATAGCAGATCTCTGAACTCCTTTTGAAGCTTGCTATGCACCAATCCCTGGATCTGATGATGGGTGACAGTGTCCTGTCTGCGCCCACTCCTGGGGGGGGGTGGGCCCCTTCCCATGAGGCAGTTCCACCCAAAGGTGCTGCAGGGCCAGCGGAAAAGGAGGTCCTGGGTTGGGTCCCAGATGTGTTGGGGCCCTGTGCCACAGCCAGTTGAGGTGGGACATGCAGATCTGCTGGGATCGGCCTTCCCAGGCATGCTATGGTGTTGCAGTTTTATAACATATGTTGATTAGTCATGATAAACACATTCCAAGGTTAGTTATAACAGCATGCAAAGGTATTCCCATTAACCCAATACAACAGATATGAAACAGTTGCATAGCAAACAGAACACATGTATATATGGAACCACAATGGGCATTATAACAGCATGCAGTTTACATTGATAGCAACAGGCCACCATGATAGTATTTGAACAAGGAACATTAATAGTCAAATGTTTAAATATTTGTAGAACAACAGGACACATGTTCCAACAGTAGGTTTGGTGAAAAACATACCCATTGATTTATGTGTTTAGATTATTGGTGCAGATAGGGTGGGGGAGAGAGAGCAATGCCAATTAACAACTGTATAGGCTTCTGTTGCTCACAACTTTAATGATCATTGTTCTAATCATTACTCTCCAGGTATTACCTCACTTTACATGGACCTATGGCCTTGGGTTGGGCAGTGGTAGGTTTGTATGCAGTGTATAAGTACAGCCTTTTTACAGCTATGATATACCTTTTCTTACCTAACAGACCTGTGGAGGAAGTTTCTGTTAACACTACCTGACTGTTACTATCCATAGTCACATAGTCACGGTTACATATGTGCACTCATAGTGTGTGTCTGTGTGTGTGTGTGTGTGTGTGTGTGTGTGTGTGTGTGTGTGTGTGTGTGTGTGTGTGTGTGTGTGTGTGTGTGTGTGTGTGTGTGTGCTACTGCCATACTCTGCCTTGATTTTTATCAGTCACCCTGGGTGTGGGCAGCAGTGACCACTAGCTGTGACAGCGTGACACTTCTTGGAGGAGACTACTTGGTGTATGTACTTATCTTGCTGTCATTTGCAGCCTTGGGGTTGGACAGTGGGTCTTGTACACAGTGTATAATTACAGCCTTCTTACAGCTAATTTATACCTTTTTTAATCTGGAAGACCTGTGGAGAAAATTTCTGTAAACACTACCTGACTGTTTCTGCACATATTCACATATTCCTGGGTGAACTTATGCATACAGCTTACTACCACTCCCGGGAATTGAACTGTACCTGTTTATGAAAAAAAGAGAACAAAATTTAGTGTTTCATCAGCATGAGCTATCAAGAAACCACTGTCTCTTGTTTGACTTTCTCCCTAATACTCTCTTGGTTGTATAATCTGACCTTGTAATTCTGACAGTCATGCATGGCAGATAGTTCTTATACTGTGTATTCATACTTTGACATAGCACAGTCTGGAAAACACTGGTTATCACAACATTCCTATTCAGGTATCAGATCTTGGTGCATGGAACATTTCATATAGTTAATCTCCTGTTTTATGACTCCACAGTCTTTGTCAGATGAGCCTTGATTATTTAATGCTTTCAGTGCTATAGTTGCTGTGCAGAAACTGTACACATTTTGATTCATACCACCACATACCAAGTTAAGCACAACCAGTCTGGGGTTTTGACTTTTATTGACAGGTACTGAAACTTTTATTGATATATACCCTGCACGTCACTATTACTCTGCTAATGTCTTGTTTATTCAGTACAAACCATACCCATTTTTAAATACTGACAGGTGACATTCTACTCCTTTCTATTTATTTGCCCTGAATAATACAAGCCAAATTTGCACTCACCAGCCTCGTGGCACAGCCTTAGCAGCCTGCTGGTATGGGCATCCATGTTCATGGTCCTCTCATCTGCAGCTGTACAGGAGATAGAGAAACATTTATGCATACCTAGCCATCACATATACAGGCTGGACTTTGGAAAACACTTATTGATACTGATACTTAGACACAGCTGGGACATTCCTCGCCTGGGCATCTTGGACCCACTAGTCCAAGAGCTCCCTCTTCCTAAGCTTCAAGTCATCAAAGTGGTGTCAGACCTGCTCACCAATCTGAGGGATGCCAGTGGCACTGGTGATATCGCATGAGAGACAGTCCCAGGCCTCCGCATTATATTGGGAGCCCTGGTACTGGTCCTGCAGCAGTCTCCCTTCATGGTATTTTACTAGGAGTCCAACCATGACCCTGGACTCCTGAATGCACCAGCACTGCTCCCGAAAGTGCACACCTTCACCAATGCCAGCCATAGTGCCTGCAGTTATGAGCTACAACTGGTTATGGACTGTATTCCTGCCTGCAAGGTTTAAATAGGTCTGATTTCCCACACTTTGCTGTAATTGGATGGTTTTGAATATGTTGAGCTAAGCTAAGCTAAGCATCGGGCAAACCCACTTAGCTAAGATAAGCATTGTTTAAAGGGGTAGATGCTAAGCACTGCTTACCAGTGTGCAAATCCACTTAGCTATATTAATTATTGCTAAGCACACAAATTTAAGCAATGCTTACTCAAGCTAAGCATAGCGGAGCACAATTTAGCATTGCTCAACTTTCATTTATGGACTATCAGGATTGTGGGATTGATTTCTTCTTAATGACATCTTATGATATGTATGCTTCCCTTCCCTATCATCCCCCTATGTGCTTTCATTACATTATATTCTGTTGTGGCTATACTGTATGGGGCACTTGTGTTTATATGGGGGTTCACATCTGTACTACACTGACACCTCACATTTGGACCTGCTACACTACCCTGGTTAACAAATATATATTATTCACTACCTATTTACAAAAAAGATACTTTTACTGTTGTTTTTACATATAAAACTGCATTGACTGCATTGGGGCTCGAGCCATGAATGATTGCATGATAGGCAAATGCGCTAACCACTGCACTATTTCACTTTGACTGTTTTGGTTGTTTGTTTCTATTTAGCTCCTTCAAATGTTTCAGCTATGCTATATACAACTGTGCGATGCACACACCAACTCAGCTATGTTTAAATTTTATTGGGGATGGAAAAAATAAAATAAACATTTTTTTTTATATTTATTTACTGAAGGGGTATGCACATTGCTTTCTACATGTTAGGGCAGGACATCTGGACGACTACATCATACACGAGGGAATTGATTTACATGTTCCTCTCAGGAACATGCTTACTTATTTGGTATGCCAGCATGTACACTGGCATACCATTCTGGACATTATGTGTGTTGAACCATTGTGGGGGTTGTGCTTTTGTGTGTTTGATCCATGGACACTGTTATGTTATGATAACAGTATCCGCAGACACTGTTACTTTCTTTGGAATTGCTGTACGGCAATTCTAGAGTGCAGAGGCCATGTGTACTGTGCGAGCAATGCTCAGACATGCCCCCGGCACTCGTACATGGATCATGTCTGTGTGGAGAATACAGCAGTGCGCCTTCATTAATATGTAAGGCATGATCCGCTGTTCCTGCATGGAGTTTCATGAATCCTGGGGAGACTGTTAAGCATGGACACAGCTTGGAAACATATTTGAAAATATAACACAATCAACATAAGTCAAACTTTGAATATTGTAAACATTTATAACATCAAGAAAAGTCAAAATTGAATTAACAGGGACTTGTTTAGTTTCATGCTAAAAATTACTTTCTTTTTCACTCCATTTGAAAAATGCATGCCATTTTTCAGTGCTTCCACTATGGGTGGACAAAACAACTACACCAAGGATCGGAATCCTAAAACAGCATTCACCCAAAAACACATTTTAGTATTTTTGCACGAGGCAAGCCCCCTGGTACCCCTAATGTGAGGGGCAATCCTCACCCCCAAAACTGATCTATATCAACTCCATGGTTACACCAATTCAAAGAAAGGGGACATTCCCCCAAAACACTACCATTGCCAGCACAACTCACTGACAGTGATTTTCTAAGGAGTTGAACCTCAGTTTTTCAGTGATGAGGTTATTCTCTGTTCAGAGTGGCTGTGTTCAGAAAAGGGTTGCTGATAACTTCATCCAAACTTGCAATCTCTTTTTATTTGCCTGATTGCTGAAGTTAATTCACAAAACTCTAATCATCAAATAAAATAGTGTCAGCAACAAAATAAATTAAATCATTCTAATAACACTGTTTTGTAGGTAAGGCTCTTTGGCTTTTCAATAGTTCTCACAAGTCTGTTGAGTGAAACAGGATGAGGTGAGCCAAACTCCTGTGTAAAGAAAATGGATAATGTTCTTCATATTGATCACTGCTGCAGTAGCCTAAGCTATATGGGTTATATCTTGCTTATCATATAACAGCCAGCATATATCCTGCATAGGATAATATGATATTACAGCCAGCCAGGATCCAAAGCTTCAAGTCATGTTCTATGTGCTGACACCATAAGTCAGCTTGAGCTGAGTTGACTATAAAAACAGGTTTGGGTGCCAAGCCCTTTAAATAAGTTCCCTTTGGGGAAAAAACTTTCACATATTATTTTTAATGTTTTAATTTACTTTACCGAGTGTTAAAGTGCATTTTAAGCTAGGAATATGTGTTTTTATTTGTATTGACTGCCAAGTGACTTTGCTGTACTTTTAAATGGGAGCTCACTTTTGTGTTTGATAGTTTAAAAGATGATTTAATCATTCTAAAACATTTTTTTTCTGTGGAGGAATGTGCTTAAATTGCTTTTTAGGACTGATGGAGTGTATTAAGATTGTTTTTATTGTATCATTATTGGGAAAAGTGATTTTATACTACTTTTGATTTTTACTGGTTTGTGATGCTTAGTTACCATGGAAAGAGATACTATTTTCTGCTTGACCAAACTGTCAGTTCCATGGTCTGACCTTTTTCCAACCACAAAAAGAAAAAGTTAACCAAACAGCCTTTGCCACCATAACAGGGTAGCATTTTGCTTCAGCAACATGTGGGTGACTCTGCTGTTGCCCCAGCTTGTTTCTCAAACCATTCATCTTTCCCCCAGATCCTTTTGGTGTTGCCCATACAGCCACAATGGTCCGGGATTAGCCATGTCCTTTGCAGGCTGTTAAGGTCCACTCAATGGACAAGGAAGAGGCACTTTTGTCTGTGTTGGGAGAAGGGGCAAGGAAATTATCTCTACTTAACCAGAATATTAGGTCCATCCCCAGGGAAGCTGTTGTTGCTATTAAAAATCCTGTTTGCTCCAACTTTCCTGTCAAAATAAACATATACCTTCTACTGCTCTAGTTAGACTGGATAGAAGTATTTTATTAAGTCTGTCTCAGGGTCTTGTACAAGCTATTGACTCTTCTTATCAGGTAGTTTCTGGTAAGAGATGAAAGGAAGTCCTCTTTTCCTGATAAGAGTCAAGAAATTCAGTCTGGAAAGGAACATGACATGACAGGACAGATACAGTTCAGATTTCAGGGAGAGCATGTTATCTGAATCTCCCTGTAAAGGATTCTCTTTCTATGAGATTATTTCCAGAATGTGCTAGCATTTTTAGTGAGGGAACACTGAATATTATGAGCTGTTACAATTGGAATTCTCAGAACCTCTTCCCATCTCTCTTGCAGGTTGTGTTTGTTACAGACTGTGGTTTTCCTGGCAGACAACCTGCTGCATCTAAGAAAGCATATGGAATATATAAAGTTCCTCAGTGTTTCAAATGTATATGCATTCATCCAAACCTGATCCAGCAGCGGTAGCTTTAGTCATTCCAGTTGTTGCCAAGGATTTTATTCATTCTAATCCTGCTTCTCCTGACAGGGATGGTAAAACAATTGATAGGTTTGTGGGAAAAATGTATGCTTCTCTCTCTCTCTCTCTCTCTCTCTCTGTAGATACCAAATTCAGGTCTGTTGCCACTAGTACTTTGTCAAGGAGGTTTGCCTGGCTATGTTCTCAGAACCTTGATTGATGTAAAAAATGACATTTTAAATTCACCTTTGGATAGAGATCTAGTTTTTGGATCCCCTATTACAGAGGTTATTAAAAAATGTCATGAGAGACATAAGATGATATTTGAAATTTCTCAGCTTTTTCAACCCTCCTTCTTCTGCTTTCTCTCTTCCAATTTTGACAAGAAACAAAATAGTCTTAGCAAAATGATGGTAAGAAGATACTTAAAAAACAATAGCAAGGAGGTTCCAAAAGAAAAGCCGGACCCCCCAGAGCAAAGAACAGTCATATAAGTCCAAATGACTATGTGAATGGACCCTCTACTGTCCTGGCAGTCTCTTAACCCTTCCAGAAAGTCTGACTCTTTATTTTACAATTTGGCAATAGATTGCTTCAGAAAAATGAGTTCTAAGACCTTTTCAGCAGGATTATAGATGACAGTGGGAAGAATCCCCTTTCCAGGGAATTATTCCACATACACGAGACAAAACCCCTATGTTCTCTCCTGTCCCACAGCACATGCTTTCTCAAGGGGTAATAGAAACAGTTCTACCTTCTCCCCAGTTAGGAATAGATTTTTTATTAGGAATGTTTTTGGTGCCAAAAAAAAAAAAGAGAGAAAATGCCTGGAGACCAGTTCTGGACCTTTCATTCCTAAACCACTTTATAATAGTGTTCAAGTTCAAAATGCTTCAATTTCACAATCTCTTACCCCTTCTTATTAATTTAACCTGAGATTTAAAAGATACTTATCATCACATTACTATTTGTCTAGACTTCAGATACTTCTTAAGGTTTTATGAGTCTGGATCACATTGTCATTTCTCTGTCTTGCCCCCAGGGCTATCCACAGCTCCAAGAGTGCTTAGCAAGTGTCTAGCTCCAGTTATAGCACATTGCAGGTTACAGAGTATCCACATTTTCTGTAGTTAGACAACTTGCTTACTTTGCAGAGTGTTTTTCAAAGTGTCAGCAATCTCTTACTTAGGTGAGACATATCTTATGCAGGCTGAAAGTCCAATAGGACATTCAAAAGTCTTTTTAACACCATCACACAGGATTGTGTTCTTGGGGTGTCTGCTAGACACTCTCAGTACAAAGAATTTTTCTTCCATGGGAAAAAATTGATCTATATTGAGATCCATTTTCTGGGGTTTTCCATTCAAACTTCAGTCATTGAGAGAGAATACATCAGGAGACTGGGTGTCGTGGCATCTATGATTCTCATAATACCTCTGGCAAGACTCCACGTGAGAAAGATACAGTGGTATCCAAAGTCGCTTTGGTCCTAACACCAGCACCCATTATCTCTTCAGATTCTGGTTCTGGGATTTCTGAGATGGGAACTCACTTGGTGGAGATGCCCAAAATCCCCATATCCAGGTTTCCCCTTCTCCCCTCCTGCTCCAAACAATCAGTCACCGCAGAGATACTTGGGAAGCAGTGTCAAGGGGGATAAACGCTCAAGGTATCTGAGACAATAAAGAAAGACACAAGCACATAAATATAAAAGAGATGCTTGCCCTTAACAAGGCATTCAATTTCCCAGGACCACTTCAAGTTGTTACAGACAATACCACAGTGATGTGGTACACAAATAAGCAAGAGGACCAGATCTTACCCCCATGCAGACTAGCCATGTTAGCATAGGTTCATAGGTTCATAGGTAGATACAAGGCTATCTGCCCTAGGGCATTTATAAGCCTAGCCAGAGTGTATTTGGCGTCCGCCTCCCTATTAGATTAGCCTACTGTGCCTCTGTAAAGTAGGTCACAGAAGATACCCTTTTAAGATTAGTTTACTGTGCCTCTGTCTAGCAGGGACACAGAAGAGATCCCAGGGGTGAATTTGTGATTTCCCATCCACGCGTCCAGATTTCGCTTGAAGAGGGTCAGCGAGGGGCTATGTCTAACATGAATTGAGATTCTCTTCCAGAGTGAGGGGAGCCTCTGGGAAATGAATCTGTCCCTCCAGCATGTCCTATTTATTTTTGTGCTGGGGTTTAGGTCCCTGGAGCGTGTAGCTCTAAGGGACTTGTATTTTTTGAGGTGGAGCATGTCCATTAATTCTGGGTTTGACGTGGCTTTGTACATCAGACATAGATCGCCTCTGAGTAGGCGGTAAGCAACTGAGTAGAGCTGTAGTTTCTTTAGTCGAGCTGCATAGGACATTTGTTTGTAGCCCATGATCCTCTTGGTGAGGTACTTTTGGGGTCTCTCCAGTTGCTGCAGGTGTCGGGTAAGGTACATCCCAAAAGGGGCATTGTATTCAATTATGGGCATGATAAGTGATGAGTAGAGGGGCACAATGACCTCTCTTGATCTAGATGCGAACTCTTTCGTGATAAGGTGGGCTATATAGAAGGTCTTTCTAACCACTTTGGCAACGTGATTATCAAAGGAGAGATTACTATCTACGTTGGTCCCCAAATCTCTAATTACTTCTTCCATACTTAATGGATTACCACCTATGTGGTAATTTGTGGACACCTTGTTTTCCCCAAAGGGGATGACTATGCACTTTTTAGCATTTAGCTTGAGGCCGTGGCTCTGGCACCAAACATCCGTCTCTGTGAGACCCTTTTGGAGGATGCTTGTGTCAGCTGGAGATTCGATTATAAACCCCAGTTTGCAGTCATCTGCGAACTTTGTCAGCCATAATCCGCCCGTGTTAGCCTGAACCTCAGAGAAGTATATACCGAACAAGAGAGGTCCCAGAATTGAGCCCTGTGGGACACCACTTGTAACTGGTTTGGATTCGGACATGGCACCAGCGATTCTGACCATGTGGGTTCTATCTCTGAGCCAGTTTGCAACCCATCTTGTGATATAGGGGTTGATATTTAAGCTGGTAAGCTTATTTATGATGCCTGAGTGGGGTATTGTGTCGAAGGCTTTTGCGGGGTCCAGGTAGGCTGTGTGGACTACCTTGCCCTCATCTATGGCTTTGGTAACTGTTTCAAAGAAATCAACTAAGTTTAAGAGGCAAGATCTGCCCTTAACAAAGCCGAATTGGGTAGGGTCCAGTGTCTGGAGGCTCCCAATGTCTTTGTTTATGAGTTCCATGATAATATGCTCCATAGCTTTACAGACCAGACTAGTCAGGCTTATGGGGCGATAGTTTCCGGGGTCCGTTGTGGCACCACCTTTGTGGAGTGGGACCACTGTAGCTGTACGCCATTCTTTGGGTACATATCTTGTAGTAAGGCTAAGTTTGAACAGTGACTTAATGTGAGGGTTTAGTTCTTCTTGGAGCTCATGTAAGACATAGCCTGAGACACCGTCCGGTCCCACAGATGCTGTGTTTTTTGCTTTGGAAAGGGCAGCTTTCACCTGTGCATCTGTGATGTCAGGGAGGTTACATTCAGTTGGGATAGGCATTTGCTCCTTTGGAGGGGAAGGGGGGAGAAGTTTGCACTGAATCTGTCTGTCAGGATGTTGGCTATGTCTGTAAGTTCGGTATATTTTGTACCATTATGCAACAATTCAGAGCATATCTGGGAGTTTCCGCCCATGTTCCTGACATAACTAAAGAAGGCCTTGTGATTATCTTTAGTGTCTAGGGCAATTTTTCTTTCGAAACTGGCCTTTGATGATTTTATGAGGGATCAAAGTTTCTTGCTAATACTGATCAGAGATGCCTTCCCTTTTTGGGATCTTGCTCTGTCATGTAGTAGCTTCCTCCTTCTGTTGTATAGTTTATTTTTGGCTAGAGTCCACCAGACCGGTCTCCTGTTTTTGGAGGAGTGAGTCTTGGTTTTATTTGGGATAGCACTATCCATGCATTCCTGCAGGTGCTCATAGAATGCATTTGTAAAGGATTCTGCAGATTGGGCTGTATTATCCTCTGGCCCAGGGGCTTTGAAGGATTCCACCTCAGTCTTGAGAAGTGCAAAGTTGGCTTTTGAGAAATTCTTTACAGTGATTTCCTTGGCTGGGGGTGGGGACGGGATATGGATGTCCAGGGAAATTTGTTTATGGTCTGATCTTACCAATGAGGGGTTTACCTCTGGTGTGGCACATAGACTCCCCATGTTGGTGATGACCAGGTCCAATATGTTGTTCCCTCTTTTGGGAGTGGTGACCAGTTGTTCCATTGCGTTAGAGTTTATAAATTCAAGGAACCGTTGGGCGAGGGTGTTTGGGCTTGAGTAGTTTTCCCAGTCAATGTTTGGGTAGTTGAAGTCACCCAATAACATAGTGTTTGGAGAGACCTTCATATTCTCCAGTGTTCTCAGGAATGCCAAGTGGGGTTCCTGTAATAGGGAGGGTGTTCTGTAGCAGGCTACAAACTGAAAGGCAGTTTTGCCCGCTGTTAGTTGCACATGTATGGTTTCCGATGCTTCGTGCAGTACCACTAATCTGGAGGTGTAGGTATATTTGATGAATATAGATACTCCCCCTCCTTTTGTGCTTCGGTCCAAGGTTTGGGGCGAAACGCATGGTATGAGTTATAACCTGGTAGTGCTGGGGTGCTCTCAGGAGCCTTGAACCAGGTTTCTGTTACTGCACAGACATCAATTTTCTCCATACTGAGGAGAGCCTCGAGTGCGTGCATCTTGAGGGTTAGACTTCTGGCACTGAGTAGCATTACCTTTAGTTTTTTTATCCTTGGGTTGTCTATGGAGGTGGGTTTGTCCTTTGAGCCTTGCCTAAAAAAGGCACTATGGGGGTGGCAAGAGCCTTGGCCAGTATACGAAAACCTAAGGGTGACAGGTGCAAGCCGTCCCTAGCAAAGCAACGTGGCTTGTCGAGCATGTCATCCCAGGCTGACAGACACTGGATCCCCTTTGAATGACACCAATACTTTAGCCAATTGTTGAAACTAATCATTTTGTCTTTATACTGTGGCATCATTCTTGGTGAGGGCAAGATGCTACTCAAGGTCAGGGTCATACCAGCCTGGGCTACATGGTCAGAGAGCTCCTCTATGTCTCTTTTCATGTAGTCCAGGGAGGTACATCTCAGGTCATTCACACCAGCATGGACAATGACGGAGTCATACTTGTACTTGCTTTGGAGTGACCTGAGTGCTTGTGTTATATGGCAGATCCTGGCACCCGACAGGCAGCTTACAGTGACCTTCACTTGTTCAGTCTGGTGAGTGGGACATCAGTGTGCCGGACAATAGAGTCCCCTATAAAAATTGTATTTGGTGGTTGTTTGGCCTTAAGGGCTGTGACTGTGAGGCACACTGATTTTGTGAGATATGTGATCTGTGGGTATTGTTGAGGGGTGGCCGTTGCTTGGATATCTGCTTAGGAGGTCTTTGCTGTTTAGGCAGATTTTTATTTAGAGCCTCCGAGTATGTTTTTGTGTGTTTATGTGTTGGGTATGCAGATGCAATAAGTCTGTGTGAGACTGGATTTGTGGTGTGGGTGGTTACCTTTTCCTCCTGACTGACTGTGCCAGTCTTGGACTGAGAGAGCTCTGCCTCCAGTTTGGCTGTGTAACTGCATCTCTCACATGAATTAGAGTTTGCTGGAAGGAGGAGAGGGTTATCTGTGTACATAAGGCAATTGTAACATTGCCTCAAAATTCCCAGATTCACCAGCTGGACTGGAGAATAACCTTGAAACTGACCCTTGGACATACCAGATTAGTATAGGGAACTGTTTTTTTACTGATCAGATTAGGGAAGGGAACTGATTTTTCACTTGATCAGGAAGGACCAGTCGGGAGCCTAATACTTATGAGAAGTCAAGGAGGGTGTAGTGCTTTAGTTGGTTAGTGTTTCCTTATAAGAGCTGAGCAAGTGCAGGGCTTTAAAAAGAGATTAGAGTGATTACTTTTAGAGTTTGAACAGTTCTAAGGGAAAAAGTGAAGAGCAGACTTTGTGGAGCCTGGAATAGTTTAAACCTGTTTAGGCGGCACTACCCGATGCTGCTCAGTGCGCAAAACCGCGCAAAAAGAGAGTTGTAGGGTTTTAAGAGAGAGATCAAGGAGTTTTACAGCACAACTCATTTTATAGGATTCCTGCATTCTGTCAGGGGAAAATTGTGTGACAGACAAGCTAAACAAAAAGGGCAGACCCTCATGAACAGAAACTAGATCAAGGGTTCTTCCAAGAATTGATCTATGTGTGGGGAGTTCTTCAGGTAGACCTTTTTGTCTTCTCTCTGAACAACCAGCTAAGAAAGTATGCTCCAGGACTCCAAAAAAGAAGGCCTGAAAGATAGATGCATCTTCTTTCCCTTGGACAGGAATGTTTCTGCATACTTTTCCACCATTTCCACTGATATCCATGATAATTCTGGGGACTCAGAATGAATCTCTCAATGTCATTGTGGTGACTCCCTTCTGGCCCAGGCAACAGTGATTCTTCCATCTTTTGGAATTGGCCAGGGGCAATAACCACAAGCTTCCTCACAGACTGGATTTACTCACAACAATAACAGGGATGTTTGATACATCCTGACTCCAAGCAACTTCAGCAGACTGACTAGATGATAGGGTTTTAATACCTTTTAGGCACATGTGTTTTGAAGACATACAGTTAGTAATAACAGAGACAAGAAAGCCTGCTACTAGAAAATCATATAATAACAAATTGAAAAGTTTTCTAGTTGGGGCCAACAACATAACTAGTGCCCATTCAGGGCTAGTGGTTCTCTAGCTTTACAATATTTGTGTGAGTTATTTTCCTATGGCCTGTCTTACTCCTCTATCAAGGTTTATTTGTTGGCATTTCAGCATGTCTGCAGATGGATCCCCCTCTTTAAAGGATTTCCCATGTCAAAATATTTCTGGAAGGGGTATTGCATAAGAGACCTCCAAGAAAAATGGTGGCTTCTAGTTGGGATCTTAATTTTGTGTTAGAGAGGCTGACAGTCACTCCATTCGAACCAGTTCATTTGGATGACTTGAGGTTCTTAACATGGAAAACAGTTTTGCTGGTTACTCCAACCTCTGCAAGAAGAGTATCTCTTATGGTGGATCAGTCTTATCTCATTTAGCACAGAAAAAGGGTATCTTTGAGAACTAATCCTTCTTTTATGCCTAAAGCGGTATCCAAGTTTACTTTAAGCCAAATTATCCCTCTACTTGTGTTTTTCTTGAAACCCATAATAAGGGAGAAAAGATACTTAATATCTTCGATGCCCACAGACAACTCAGGTACTATCTTGACAGAACAAAATCTGTCAGTACTTCCAATTAGTTATTCATTTCTTGTGAAGTTAAGAAGAAAGGACAACCTGTGTCAAAGCAGACAATTTCCAATAGGTCGTCTTGGACTACTACCCTTTATTATTCCCACCACAATTAAACTATTCCAGGCAGGGTCAAGGCTCATTGTACCTGAGCCTTGG
The DNA here is from genome assembly GCF_019279795.1 of Protopterus annectens. Classification (NCBI taxonomy): domain Eukaryota; kingdom Metazoa; phylum Chordata; order Ceratodontiformes; family Protopteridae; genus Protopterus; species Protopterus annectens. The sequence goes on from NC_056727.1 coordinate 330,850,578, forward strand.
CTTCATCTGTAGATTTTTGGACAGGGTTAGACTCTAGAAGTAATCTAGAAGTGCTACATGGTCCTCTGTACATACTTTTATGAAGCACTACAAGCTAGATTCCTTCTCCAGGTCTAGATCAGACTTTGCTAGGACCATTCCCCCCGGGCTCCTGGACCCTTTTCTTTTCACCTCCCAGTTGTTCTAAGCTATGGTAATCTAACCATATAGCTTAGGCTACTGCAGCAGTGATCAATATAAAGAATATAGTACAGTTGTGTAAGTAAACTTACCATAACAGTAGATATTCAAATGATCACTGCTGCAGTAGCTGATCCCTCCCTCCACACCACTTGTTTTTATTGTAGTTTTTATGCCAGGGTGTGGGAATTTATTTTTTGATGTTCTTAGAAATGTCATTTCAGGGTACAGCCTCCCTTTCTTAGATGGGATGAAAGCTCTGAAGAACTTGGCATTCAAACATGTCTTTTTAATCAGCTCAACTCAAGCTGACTAATGATTTGGTCATGTGGAAGGCAGTTTGAAGCATTGGAAACTGGCCAGCTGTTATATCCTATACAAGATAAATGCCTAATGTTATATCCTATGCAGGATATAACCCATATAGTTTATGCTACTGCAGCAGTGATCATTTGAAAAATTGATGTTATAGTAAGTTTACTTCCACAACTGGACTTTTCACTTGCTAATCCAGAACTGTTGATGAACCTAACTCTCTCAGTGCATTATAAATGGGATACATACATTCTACCAGGTATATAAAGTGGACCCAAAAACTTAAACAACTTTAACAGCTTTAGTGGTAAACATGGCAGGTAGAATCCTAGAATAAGAATAATGGGAGAGAAGTCTTGAAAGGAAGAACCTGAAAAATGCTATGGTCAAGTTCGTTAAAGACTATTAAAACATTAGGAACAATACAAATAATTAAAAAAAAAAAAACAAATGCATAGACAGTTTAAGGATACCTGAAATGACTGATGTTCTAGACAACATTGTGAAACCATCTCCTGAAATAGAATATGGCCATATAAACTAATCTCCTTCCTTTCTCCACTCACCAAAATCCCGTAGACAGGTATTGTTACACAGAGTAAGAGTCATGTTGAATTCTATGGCCTACAAAGCAGACAGCAATGTGGGTTCTGATGAATCACGTAGTTTCATCAATGATAATGAAAGCAGTGTTGTTTGAGCTAATAAAGTAAAAGACCATTTTAACAACTTTATTACTTACTGCTTTTGTTCAAAACAGTCACTACATAAGGTTTTTACTTAGCTGTCACATTATTTTTTAAGGATTGTAGTATGTAGACAGTCTTTTAGTTGTTTGAACTGTGATCAGCATGAATCACAGTAATGCAAATAGGCTGCAGCACAAAATTTGATTGTAGATGGGCTTTCTGCTGCATCCTGCTCTGAATCCAAACTGCTCAGCTCCCATCTTACTTTTTACCACACTGCCTGTTTGTTTATCAGTTACCCTTTCCATAACTTATATGCAGTATGACATGAGATTTTACCTATATACTGCCCACAGCTGTGAATGTCCCCTTTGCTTTTATAGACTGGCACGAGAATGCTTATTCTCCTGTTATCTTGGATATGCCTTTTTCTCGAAACTGCTGATTACTCTCAAGAGCCATTTGTCCCCTTGTCACCCAACATGTTGTTCATATTTGTCATGACCTCCTTTGAGTCTGCTACTTTCCATGAATGCATTTTCCTTAGTGTTGTTCTTACTTCTGCTATGGTGGACTCCTCTTCTTCTTTGGTTGTAGGCTGTGTCCAGGTTAGAACAGCTTCTGTGGGATTTTCTTCATTGAGAAGCTGCTGGAAGTACTCCTTCCATCTGCCTTTTGATGTCCTGTGGACCACACCTCTCAAGTGTACCTCATTACGAGGAACGTACATCATTTGGGGTTTTAAAAAGTTCATGTTCCTCGAAGTTCCACATTGAAAGACTTTTGTCACACATTCAGTGTTAGGAATTTTTTAAAGTGAAATCCATGTTAAATAGAAATTAATCATATTAATTCATTAAAAGAACGTCTTTACAAGTAAAACCAGCATATTTTAACCATCCTATGACCTTCCTAGTTGAAGTTGTTAGTAAGCCATTAGTATGTGTTCCACATTTTTCCCATTTGTTCCACATTATGAGGGCTAGTGTTCCTCATTTTGGAGATGGAAGGTTGAGAGCTATGCTGTGGACTGTTGAGCAGGTTGTTGCTGGCATCCCTTATGTAGGGTATCTGGTGACTATCTTGTTTATCTTTATGTCTTTGCTTTACAACTTGTTAGAGTTTCTTTGTGCCATCTGCTGCACCCCTTTCCAAATGTTGGTAGAGTGCCTATGATGCCGTATTCATTTCTATTGCAACTGCTCTCTTGGCTTAATTTTTAGCCAACCAGTATTCCTTCTTAGCCCAATCCATCCTTTATCTCACAATTCCTTGTTTCTTTTGATGATTTCCTGGACTTTCCACCACCAGCTTTCCTTATGTACCTTATTTCCATAGCTAGCTCAGTCACATATCTGTTCTATGGTCTTCATACATGCTGTTCTGTCATTGTTCTTCAACTCCACTTATTTCCTCTTCTTCTTGAGGTGCTATAGCCTTGAGTATTTCCTTGAACTCTTGTACTTTCTCTCCAGTCAATTTACAGTTCTTTAGTCTAGTCTCTGTTAACTAACTGTTTATACTGCAGCCTAAATGTTTCACTGGGGATGACTTTGAATCACTGATTCTACCCCAGAGCCCATTCCTTACTAGGAGGAAATCTACCGGAGTTTTATGTTGGCCACTTTTTTATGTGATCTTATGAGTGTCTCTATTGCAGAGCCATGGTTTTACCACCATCAAGCCATTTAACAGAACTTTAGAATGGCCAATCCTTCTTTATTCATGTTACCCCACCCATGTGAACTCAAGCAGTCCACATATGTTCTGTATATCCCATTACATATACAGAACATGTATAGAGTACAAATCTACTCACCTTTCCCTGATTTTTGCTTCTCTATAGTTTAGTTTGTTTATAGGTAATGATATTAGTTCCTATTTGTAAATTGTTTTTGCATGCTAACTTTTCTTTATTGTCTTTACATTTTCCTGTTGTTTTTGTTGTATTTGACTTCAAATGCTGTATGTTTTTTTTACATATTATGTGGAGCTTTTCTCCCCGGGCCTCTACTGAAAATGGAAATATATCCAGCTAGACTAGCCCGGTCAACAAATGTAAAATAAAAAAAATAAATGTAAAATAAAAATAAATATGCATTCAGATCTCCCATTACCAACACCAGCTCATGTTGTTCTGCTTTACCTAGGTCTTGTAACTGTTGTCTGAATACACTCATTTCCTCTCTGTCACAACCCTGATTTGGGGCATAGGCTGTGATTATGAATAGTGCCCACACCTTACCATGTAGTCTTATTTTTGCCATCAGTCTGTCACTAGTTCTGATGGCATCTCTCATTGTCTTCTGGAGCCTCTCCCTCACCACCATTCCCATACCATTTCTAGCCTGCCCTCATCCTGAGTAGTATACTTTGGATCCCAAGCCAAATAGTTTTGCTGCACTGCTCTTCCATCTTGGATCCTGGATAAAGTGGATGTCCTCCATACTATAATGTCATTCACTTCCAAGCTGCACTCTGTCAGTGAAAAAACAGTGAGTGTAATAATTCTTAGTTAATGTTTGGCAAGTTGATTGGTTTCACATTCCACTCAACTGAGCTATCCCAGATAACCCAAGCAGGGCAATTGAACACTGGACAGCCAGTATCTTATTGACCTAGGGTCTTATGGTGAGCACACACTGCCCAAGAGAGGACATAGAACCCTCCCACCATTAGCATGGGATGGGCAAATCAGGTTGCCATTCCACTTATCATAGGCAAATACTCATGACCATGGCAATATTTATCAATGCAACTAAATCAGCATGAGCAAATGTTGATTCCATCGAGTGGCTAGACCTGCTATGCTACACAGTTTGTGATCTATGTTCTGCTATCTAGATGATACTGTGCATTACAGCTGATGTCGAAAGCAGTAGTGGGTCTAAACAACTCTTCTACCTGATAGGTAGCATCTAGTGTCTGCGCTGCTGCTGCCCACAACTCCATTCTTGGGTAAGTTTGAGGTGGAAACACCCAACATGTTTTTGGGAGATAGTAGGGACCCTGCAGTGACACAGGGAGAGCATAACTCCACACAGACACTGGCCAGAGCTCAGGACCAAACCATGTACCTTGCGGTGGGAGGCAAAGATTGTAAGCATTATACCAACTGTGTCCCCTATATGTTATAGATATATATTGTAGATTATAGATACACAGTGTGTTTTCTCTAGAAACAAGTGTTCACAGGAATCTGTTGATTTATATCTGACAGTGTTAAAGGACAGAGGTGAGGGGGTGGGCTGGAAATTTGTATGATTCACTGCTGGTGGACAGAATTGTAAGTGGCATAAAAATGATGAAATAAGGAAGAAACTTTTATTTAAATCAGATTTGTCACTTAAAGAGTTGTGAAATTTCACATAGCAGCAGCAATGACCAGTATTTATGAAATAACTGCCAGAAGACGAAGTGTGAGTAAAATTAAAATGAAGCTAAAGTCGGTTAGTAATAGGGCAATACTGTGATGGAGAAGTGTAATGTAAGAAGTGCTTCGAACAGCATTGCAGCAAAGAAAGCTTCATTTGTGCATGCCATTGATGATAAAGTTAGAAATTAGCAGCATTCAATTTACCAAGCACCATTTCATTAAAGATGTTACTGGTATAACAAAAAGCTGTATGCAGCTCTTAGACGAGAGTGTTGGAAATACCCTCAAGTCAACTATTCTTTTCAGGTATGAATGTTTTCAGAGAAATGACAGAATCTTGTGTTGCAAGTGATATATACAGTTAATTGTTCCACAAAGTCTAACTGACAGGTGTACAAACAGTCCTACATAAGGCAGAAAATTACTTGTTTATGAATGCTGTTCATTTGTAGGTTGATGGTGTGTGCACAATTTCTTAACTCAACAGTTTTATAAGTTAAAACGTCATTGAACTAAAAAGCTTTGTATAAATAATCTATTTATCACATTTAAACTAGATGCCAAGGCTGAATGTAACATCATTACTGAGAGTATATTCAGACAGCTGTATTTGAGATTTTCACTCTCAAATTCAAATACATCATTACTGACATATTACGCATAAAAAGAAAAAGTTTCTGGAATTCAGAAAAGGCTACATCAAGCCCTAGCATAAGTTGTCAATCACTTACAAATGCATATTTTGATTCAGAGACTGGTCCACCACATATATTTTACATATCTGGTAGTAGCACTGTCATGAGCCATTTCCACATCTATTCTATATGCTAGTGAAGCATTTCAGAGGAGTGGCTAATTCTAATTAGCCATGTACTTTCTCCGTAAAATACCTATGGGAAGGGAGTTACTCAGCTGAGCAATTCAGAGAATCATCAGCTGCATAAATTAGCATGGCTAGTTGTGTTAAGTATCACAGCCAAAATGCCACATTCCCCCATGTTAATTAACACAACAGTCAATGGGGAAGACAAGGTAAGGTTAGGCAAAATGAATAAGAGATGTACTGGTGTGTGTGTGTGTGTGTGTGTGTGTGTGTGTGTGTGTGTGTGTGTGTGTGAGTGTTGGTGTATGTAAGTGGCAGTGCGTGTATATTTCTGCAGGGGTATGAGTGGTCTCAGATGACTATGTATGTGTGAGTGGGTGTGGGTGTGAGTGTTTAGGAGTAAGTGAGTTAGTGAATGTGACTGCATGATAGGGGTGGGGTTTCATGTTGCTTGCCTGTCTACAGACGTGTAGCTAGGATGGGGCAAAGGGAAACCACCCCAGGCACAAAGTGTCAGAGGGCATGTTCAGCACATGCCATTCTATCTTGCACATGCCATTCTGTCTTAAGTGCACTTCTGAAAGACAGTATTGCATTTGCAGTCAATAATGGAGGTCATTAGCATTCTGCACATTTCATAAACTGTAGCAGTTTTTTGTTACAAATTCAGGAGTGTAGATCAGTAACAACAGACTTGGCTTGCTCCTTATAGAGGAGCACCAGATCATGAACATACCTTTTTTTTTTGGAATGTAGATAGGGACGTCTAGACCTGTCTTCCTCCTTAAATAAGGAAACTAGATCAGGGAACTGGACAATTTTTTTGGTCCTCATCCTAAAGTTTAAAGGAACACCCATTCAGTATAAGCCATCGGGCACCAAATAACTAGCTAGACTTCTATATATGTGTGTGTGTGTGTGTGTGTGTGTGTGTGTGTGTGTGTGTGTGTGTGTGTGTGTGTGTGTGTGTGTGTGTGTGTGTGTGTGTGTATATCAATGTCTGCGTGTGTGTGACAGAGTGAATAAAGTGTGTACCTGTGTCAATGCGATGCATGGGCTGCCAGTGTTAATTACCACAGAAAAGTGCTATTGAGTCCTGGAAACAGCTACACCCAATTTAGAGATATGCAAATTAGCCTGTACTGAGATCTTTCTCATTGCAACTAAACTTGCCTCTGAATCACATTTTATTAGCTGTTGCAATATATGATCGTGTAAAGGATTCTTTCTGAAACCAAGGATTCTATTATATAACGTTGTGTTGTGTTTATGACAAGAAAAGCTATTCTAACCTGTGTGACAATTCAGCAACTTAACATATTGGAAAGGCCTGTATGTAAACTGATAGGCATGATTAATCAAATTCACAGAGGCACGAGCAGTGCACCAGAAGGTGCATTATAGGCAAGTTTCACCGTTACAAAGATAGTGATTACCACAGCTGCAGAGATAATGATTCACAGTCTGCTTTTGCATAGTAATTTACACATTTAAAGTCTAAAGCCTCAGGAGCAAAGTGCAATTTACAGTGATGTTGGTTCACAAAGTACAAACAGAAAGTGAAAGCAAATAATATACTTGGCAATTTTGAACGGGTCTATATTAGAACACGAACGTTCAAAATTTCAAGTGTTCTAATATCGACCCATTTTCAGCGAACGCTGAAAATATCAAAGAAACAGAAAACCAAATGTTTTCCTAGCGAAATAATTCAGTTGTCCGTTTCTGTTGCTTTGGTATTTTCAGAGCTCTGGTGGAAAGTTACGGGTCGGGTTCAGGTACGTGTGCGATTGTGTGGACATGAGGGTTAGGGTGGGTTAGGTGAGTTAGGGTTAGGGCGTGGGTCAGGTAAGTGTGCGATTGTGTGGATGTGAGGGTTAGGGCGGGGTAGGTGAGTTAGTGTTAGGGCACAAGTAAGGTGACTGTGCAATAGTAACGGGCCTTAGGGTTAGGGTTTGGGTTAAAGTAAGTGGATAGTTAGTGTGTATGTATAGTTTAGTGTAGGGTTAGGTGTAAGAGTTTAGGTGTATGTGTGTGGATTGCTATTTGTTTGGTGTGCTTGTGTTGTGTGTATGTGTTTTGGAACAGCAAATTCTTTCCCTAGGAAAAAATTTGCTGTTCTGACAGTTCGATGTTTTCAATTTTCGATTTATAGGGTTCAGTATTAGAACACTTGACATTTTGAATATTCGGTGTTCTAATATAGACCCTTTTGAACTTATGATGATCTGTTTACTGCATTTGGCAAACTTTCAGAATGTGTTCATTATACAGTGCATGACCAACAGCTACAGTGCTCTGGGTGACTTTTTCATTGTCTTATACTAATGTTGCACTCTGACCAAGTGTCAAAATGGGACAATAGGACTGATGATGGTGATGATGATGATGACATTTGAAAACTAGGATGCTGATAGGATGGCCAAGTGCAAAAAAAAAGTTCCACTGTCAGTTCAATTATATCACACTTATCATAATGAAACTTATGAATTACAGGCACTGATGTTCAGATTCAACAGAGTGAGTATGTGAAATCATATGCCTAGTTTTATGTTAAATAGAACATATAAAGAACACTTAGAAACTGCTTGGTGTAAAATGAAGGCAAATGACATTATGTTTTGGCCAGGGATGTCCAGAGAAAATGAATTTTATAGTAAAGACCTGTCAAGTCTATAAACATGCAAAAAAGATGCAATAATACTATGTGGAATTACAGATAGGCCATAGAACCAAATTGCCTCAGATAAAATCACTACAAATGTGTGACCATAGAACGAGGCATGCTAACAGCATCATTTGCAAGTTACTATAAATTGTCTTAATATGGTCGATGTATTAGAAAGTCATCCAGTTTGATTAATTATGTGGCATGCTACGCTATCAAGGAATAAGCAATGATGCTTCTATTAAATCACAGTGTACATTTCAATGTATAATTATATTAGTTTAAGTTAACAGTAAATCCTGACTTATATACAGTTATTGTAATGGTTACTCTATGTAGAATTTTTATTTATCTCTTCTTAATTTCTTCTCTTTGTAAATAGCTCCATTTTCTTTCTACTCTGCTTGTATGCATTATTTTCATGAATTTATTGTTATCGGTGTTGTAGTAACTGATGATGTCATATTATCATTGTACTTTAAACTTTGTGTAATGTTTTACCTAAAAAGAAATGCCCCCAGATTTACTATTCCTCCATGCAGGACTAACTTAGTCCTGCACGCAGCCGGCCATTTAGGAGCAGGAGCTCCTAGGCTTACATGGAGTGTGTAAGAGTGCAGGGGCATGTCTGAGAGCAGAACTCTCAGAATATACATGCCCTCGTAATGAAGAACAGCAGAAAAGGGTACAAAATGAGCGAGACCGCTCATAGGTGACCGCATATCCCCACCAACAGTCTCTCTTGTGTACAACAGCAACAGTATATATAAATAAAATTAAGAAACCCTTTATTTCTTTTAAAAATCTGATTCAAGCTAACCGTAGGTGTGCGGGTGTGCCCATCACTTAGCTATGGTTAATGCAGCTTAAATGGCTGAAGAGGATAACAAGGAAGATATATGCAAGTGATGCAGCATAGCAATAGTGTAGTGGGCAGAGTATTCCTCTTGTAATCAGGCATTCCTGGTTTGAGTCCCACTGCAGCACATTCCATTTCCCATGACAAAGCATGTTATGAGTAATATTTATGTTGCATAACCCACTAAATAACATATTTTAATGAACTGGAGTACTGCAGTAAATGCAAATGTGAGATGTCAGTGTCATAATGAATAAGGCACTAGTAAACAAGTTTAAGCACAAATAAGCAGTAGTAAGCATATTTAAGCAGTAGTAAGCAAGTTTAACCCCGTTTTGTGGCAGTAAGCAATGTCTACACTCGTTAAGCAATTCTGAAGCTCTCTGTAAGAAGATGTAACTGCAGATTAGCAGTGCTTACCATCGTGCAAACTTGTGTAAACACGCTTAAAATGCTCAAAAGTGCCTTAATCAATCTGTATCCAACGGCCCTTGTTCTGCCCATCAACAAAATGAACAGCCATGCAGGTGTCAAACTCAGGACCCTGTACTTTATAGTCACAGTAGTTAACCACCAAGCCAACACAGAAATGCAGAAGAATGAAGTATCAGCAAACAAGTCCTCGCCATAGTAAAACAAAACTGAACCTGTGAAAGGAATCAGTATACAGTTATATGTTCCATAACCCACTACATAACATATATATGTGAATTGGAGTACAGCAGTAAGCCCAAAAGTGAGGTGTAATTATAACAGAGTGTTGAAGTCCCCCAGTAAAACAGAAGGATCCCATAGAGTGTACGTACACATTAATCATGGATACCAGGCATACATATAAGGTGTAATGAATAATAACTCAATGCCAAAAAGGAATTATAATGCAAAGGCTAATGTAAGCAATGCTAAGCATTGCACAGGGCAGCGTAGGAGGTGTAAGCAATGTGTAGGGCAGTTAACTCATTGTGCCCAGTGGTATACCCCTTTAAACAATGCCAACCGTAGGTAAGCAGGTTTGCTCATAGCTTAGCCCTTTCAAAACTGGCCAATCATGGAAAAGTGTGGGAAATCGGCCCTACCTAAACCCAAGAGGTGGGAATACATCTCATAACTGGTTGTAGCTTCCCCTTGCAGGCATTATGACATTAAGGGGAGAAGGTGTGCACTTTCGGGCACAGAGTTGGTGCATCCAGGAGTCCAAGGTCATGGCAGGACTCCTTGTCAAAGACCATGATCAGAGACTGCTGCAGGGCCAGTACCAGAGCTCCCAATATAAGGCAGAGGCCTGGGACCATCTCGCCCATGACCTCACCAGTGCCACTGGCATACCCCGAACTGGTGAGCAGATCAGGCACCACTATGCCAACCTGAAGCGGCGTAAGGGGGACCTCTTGGAGGAGTGGCTCCAAGAGGCTAGAACAGCAAGGGATGTTCCAGTCATGTGTAAGTATCACCCCAGTATGTGTGTTATAATTGCCAGCTCAGGTATATCATGGATATGTATGGCTAAACTATTCATCTTATGCCTCCCACAGCTGCAATGGAGCAGGCTGCAAACCAGGAGGCCCACATCAGTCGCCTGGTGAGGTTGAGATGTGAGGCAGGTCAGTAATACTCACGCATTTACTGTCATAGGAAATAAAACTAAAAGTAGTAGTAAATTAATTGCCTTTATAAACCCTGTATTGTTCAAGGCAAGTACTACATACACTAGAGAATATGGCAGGAAGAGTCTCATATTGTTTGTATGTCAATAAGATTGTAATAGCCTGATAAAATAGGTCTAACTGCTGGACTACATGTGTATATTCTAGTATCATATGGTAATGTAGATTTGCAATCATGTAATAGTACTGTTGTAGTAAGCACACTGTTACCCACACCGTGCACCGTAAATTGAATGTGTAGGAATGCCTGTATATGACAGGTGTAATCCCCAGAGGCCATTTAGTACAACTGAGAGACACATAGACAGTAAACAGGAAAAATGCAGACAACAAAAACTGAATAGCACATGCAACTGAGATGTGAACTGTTGTTGTCTTAGCACACACAGCCACGGTTCAAATCCTGCCAGTGGTAATAGTCTGCATATAGAATCATACCCCACAACTGTACAGATATGTTCAGAATGTCCAGTAAAGTGGCCCATATCTGTTGCCTATCAACCTGTCCCCCTGGGAAATATGTAGGATGATCCCAGATGTATAGGCAGCAAACAGGAAATACAACTGATTGGCACACATCTATGAGAACAAAGCTGGCAGACTAGCAACTCCCAATACCTTATGTGAGTAAGAAGCCACATATGTCCCTTTCACACCCCAACTTGTCAAGCTGTGGTCAGAGTGTGTACAGTAACAAAGTGAGATGTATGTGCATAATAGTAATGTGGAGTCTGGAACTGTGTGGGGGAACATTCAGGTAGTGCTAATAAACATTCCTCTCACAGGTCTGTCAGATACCAACACTGTGCCCAGAAATACAAGAATGATATGCAGTTGCTCTGAATAATGAGGTATTACACATCACTGTCACCCACACTGTCCTACAACATATAACTGTCTAGGAAATCTGTATAAGAGTGTTGTAATACAAGGTCAAAATACAAAAGCACAGGGGATTAATAAGACAGAAAGCAGATAGGAGATATACAGCAATATCTATATAGCAGACACAACTGTGATGGACAGTGTTTAACCTGTAGCAGACACAGCCATGGTCCAAATCCTGGGAGTGGAATTAGGCTGCATACAGAATCATACCCCACAACTGTACAGATGAGGCCAGAATGTCCAGTATATGTGCCCATATCTGCTGCCTGTCCCTCTGTCCCCCTGGTAAGGATATGGGATGATCCTAGATGTTTAGCCATCAACCAGGGAATACAAGTTATTGTCAAACATCTATGAGAACACACCTGTCTCTGTAGCAACCCCCAAAACTGTTAGGAGCATAATATTTCAGGTATGTCCTGTCTACACTCCCATGTTGTCAAGCTGTGAACAGAGTGTGTACATTAGCAGAGTGAGATTTATGTGCATGATACTAATGTATAATCCGGAACTTTGTGTGGCAACAGTCAGGTAGTGCTAACAAACAATGCTCCCACAGGTACTTTGGATAGGAACACTGTGCTGAGGAATACAGACCATTATAACCTGTACTGGTACTGTTCACTCTAGTATTGTAGAGAATTGTGAGTGTTGCAGTTTTTCTGCATAATAAAGTATCACTGGTCACTGTCACCCACACTGTGCTACATAATATAACTGTGTAGGAAGGCATGTATATGTGTGTGTCAGGTCACTAAAGGTGGAAGAGGGCAATATTCTAGATATGTCCCAGCACACCAGCATGTGGTCAACACATGGCCAGAGTCTGTGCAGAAAGAGTTGGATAGTTATGTGCAAAACATCAACCTGGAATCCAGGAGTATGTGTAGAAACAGTTAGTTAGTGTTAACAAACAGTCCCTCCACAGGTATACCAGGTAAGAGGTGTATACTGCAGGTAAAACCGGTTCATGTGTAACGATGATGACAGCCATATCACTGTCCAAACTAAGGCTATAGGGTAGTGTAGTAAGACTTGTAAGGTACAGATAACAGCACTGACTGGGAAAGTAATGTGGACTACAGGAACATAAAAGTTGCTAACTGACATCTTTCTCCCCCCCACCATATCTCCAACAATAATCAACATACCCATCCCAACTGGTATGTAATGACTCTGATAATGTCCAATTGTTTGATAAATATGTTAATGGTTCCCATGCATGTGCTTTATTGAATTATTCCAACATTGGCGGCATAGTGCCATCAATGTACTTGCATGCTGTTCTTATTATCCCTGTGGTCCCATATATGCATGTGTTCTCTTTGCCATGCAACTGTTCCGTATCTGGTGTCTGGGTTAATGGGAGTATCTATGCATGCTGTTATACCTAACCCTGGAATGTGTTGACTATTACTAACTCATATATGATGAAATCTAAACACTATAGTACTCTTGGGAAGGCCAGTCCCAGTGGATGCACCTGTTCCACCTCAGCTGGCCATGGCACGGGGCACCAGCATGTCTGCAGCCCAACCCGGGACCTCCCTGTCTGTTGGTCCTGCACCATCTTTGGGTGGAACCACCTCAGCGGATGGGGCTTGCCCCCCTGGGAGTGGGCACAGACAGGCACCTGTCACCCATTGCCAGGTCGGTGCTTTGGTGAGTAAAAAGATTGACCAGCAGTTTGGTGATCTTATACGCCAGCTCGAGGGCCGCTTGTTGCGATTAGAGAGTCAGCCTGGATCTGCGCCTCAGCCCCCAGCACAGCCACTTTCAGGGCTGTGAAGGTGCAGTGGTGATTGCCCATGGCTGGGGACCTCAGTTCCACTGTTACCACTAGTGGGCTTGTAGGCTACCGATATCCCACCACCCCTCCCCATCAAGGTGTTTACCCCCCACATGTGTCATATACTGCCCCTGTATGCGTCTTGTTTGTCTTGTTTGTTAACCTGCTCAACCTACCTCCCCAAATATACCTACTATCCCTCCCCAACATCCCACTCTCACTTGAAAAAAAGGGCAATCTATTCCCACAATAAATCTCGCCCCATACAAAGCTGTCCATTTCGCACGTGTCCACTGGACACATGTAATCCAGTCTAATTGGCATCACAAAATATTACTGCTATCCTAACCCACTCCCAAGGGTTTGAGGGTCCAAGTCTACCTTCAAATTCAATGTATATGCACAGCTGTTGCTGTAGAATAAATGGGCAGCTATAGACCTTCCGTACACACCTCCTGCACACCCCTGGCTATTTTCCCTACTGTCTTTCCCTCTTTGTGCCCCTTTTTTCACCACTTTACTATCAACCCCTTTTTCTTTTCTTTTAAAGAAATTATCACAAGGGTAAGTGGGAGTAAGCACTTTTAAGCAGCAGTAAGCGGGTTTAAGTCTGTTTGCACAGGGGTAAGCAATGCCTACACAGGTTAAGCAATTCAGAAGCTAACAAAGTATAAGAAACTGTAACTGGAAGTTAGCAGTGCTTACCTCTGCTCAAACCCATGCAAACCCACTTACAACTGTTTTAAAGTGGCTTAATCACTCTGTATCCAATGGCTGTGTTCTGCCCAGCAACATAATAAACAGCCTCTGGAAGGCTCAAACCCATGATCCTGCATACCACAACCAAAGTGATTTACCACTAAGCCACATCAGATACGTGGAACCTTGATGTTTTCAAAAACATATCATCCAGCCCAGTCATTCAACAGTACAGAGAATGTATTCCAACATGTAGATATATGTGTGTGTGTAAATGTATTAATATCTAAACAGATACAACATATCTATATATGTGTATATACATATGTATCTATAAATATATAGGAACATATGTACATGCAAATGTCTACATCTATAGATATGTATCAGCAGGGTTCTACCTCACATAAACGAAACACCACAACACCGACAACGCAATCACCGACACCACATCACCGACAGTACAAAAACACGAAATCCCACATGCCCGACAACGAAATAACCCGGTACAAAACACGAAACATACACTTCACACACCACAATCAACAACCTAAACATTCCCGTCCAAAAACCACATACACAACACAAGCACACCAAATCCTATAAACCCACTAAACCACACATACACAACTACCTACAACCCTGACCCAAACCCTAACCCTAAGGTCCGTCACTACCGCACTTACCTGACCGCTCCTAACCTAACTCACTTATCCGCCCCTAAAAACACAATCACTACCGCACACTTACCTGAGCTCCTAACCCTAACTCACTTATCCGCTTCTTAAACACAATCACTACCGCACTTACCTGACCGCTCCTAACCTAACTTTAACCCCACCCTATCCCCACTTACCTTACTGCACCTAACGTCCGTCACCGCATACTTACACAGCCTTTTCCCATTTCGGCATCCTCGTCGGTGCTTTCATCCGTCGTCGGTCTTCTGCTTGTCGATCTTCTTGGTCCCGTCGCGTCGGTCTTCTGCTGTCGATCTTCTGGGGCTCGCGATTTCCCTGTCGATGTTCCGGCGTGTCGGTGAAGTGAGGTAGAACCATCAGCAGATATATGTGTGTGTGTGTATATATATATATATATATATATATATATATATATATATATATATATATATATATATGTATATACGGACATACATCCGTAGATAACAATGGGGAAATAACAAAAACATATATGTCCACATGGTTCTACCTCACTTCACCGACACGCCGGAACATCGACAGGGAAATCGCGAGCCCCAGAAGATCGACAGCGCAGAAGACCGACGCGACGGGACCAAGAAGATCGACAAGCAGAAGACCGACCCGACGGATGAAAGCACCGGCGAGGATGCGAAATGGGAAAAGGCTGTGTAAGTATGCGGTGACGGACGTTAGAGTGCAGTAAGGTAAGTGGGGATAGTGGGTTAAGTGAGTTAGGTTAGGAGCGGTCAGGTAAGTGTGCGGTAGTGATTGTGTTTGGGTTAGGGGATAAGTGAGTTAGGGTAGAGGTCAGGTAAGTGTGCGTAGTGATTGTGTTTGGGTTAGCGGATAAGTGAGTTAGGTTAGGAGCGGTCAGGTAAGTGTGCGGTGACGGACCTTAGGGTTAGGGTTTGGGTCAGGGTTGTAGGTAGTTGTGTATGTGTGGTTTAGTGTGGGTTTGTAGGATTTTGGTGTGCTTGTGTTGTGTATGTGGTTTTTGGACGGGAATGTGTTTAGGTTGTTGATTGTGGTGTGAAGTGTATGAGGTTTCGTGTTTGTGTACCGTCGGTTATTTCGTTGTCGGGCATGTGGGATTTCGTGTTTTTGTACTGTCGGTGATGTGGTGTCGGTGATTGCGTTGTCGGTGTTGTGGTGTTTCGTTTATGTGAGGTAGAACCGTCCACATACGTTAATGGGGAAGAGAGGGCCCAAACAATATACATCTTGTACAAATAGGTATACTCCCCCAACAGCCAAACACGTCCCCCTCCTGCAATACACCACCAAGTGTTGCAGATCCCATAACCAGGACCAGACACAACATAGGCATCCCTAGGATACATATACACATACACATATATACAGATACAGATATACCTATATATATATATATATATATATATATATATATATATATATATATATATATGGTTCTACCTTAGATGTTCGACATACCACATAACCGACAAGCACTTAACTGACACGAGAACACTGAAAACTGATATCACCGACAATTGAAATAACCGACTATGAAAACGTCGACAGTGATATGCTACTACCGCCTCTCGCTCCTACCACGTTCCAGGTAACATAAATAGTTGTCTGTAATCAGCATAGTGTTATTTTCCTGTGAGTCTACTGTATGATATATCGTTCCCAGGACTCCTGGACCACTATCTTCATTAGTAGCCATTCCGTCTTCGATGCATTGCACCAGGAAGTATTACTGCCAAACGTATTTAACTGATGAGCATCTCATTATTTGCTAATGATGTCTTTCACCACTGTCACTATCAAGCGTTACACTTACTATCAAGTAGATTTGTTCTGTGTAAGTTTTTGTAAGTTGTGCTGAATGATTTATATTACTGTTAGCTAACTATTGTGACGATATCTTTGATTTGCACATTTGGCAGTAATACTTCCTGGTGCAACTCCAAATGCAGTATAGCAGCACTTACAGTCTGTGGTCAGGTCAGGCATATCCCCCTCCTGTGTGTTGGTCTGTCTCCACAGTGTATGTTGTTAGAAGTACACCCCAATCCATCTGAGATGCTGTTTGCCAAAGAACAGCTCAAGTTCCTGCTCACAGTGAATGAAAGGCCCAACAGCAACATGATGTTCCTAGATATTGATGTGTGTTTCCATGCAACTGGCTATGGGAATGTTACCACAGCTGTTCCACAGGCAATCAGCTAGAGGAGGGCTGAAATTTGTGCAGAGACCATCAGCTGATCCTGAGCCTCACTTAAAATACACATGGTGCTGCCTAAGCAAAGCAGGTGTAAGTCTCCACATCCACCAGAGCGGGAGTAAGAGAGGCAGACAGAGGCACAGAAATGCCAGGGCAGGGTGGGAGAGTAAAACTTACACATGTCTGTGTCACACACCTACCAGTACAGGGTATCGAACCCCCTACGACTATGCAGTGTTATCACATGTCCATGCAGTTATTGGATGCACCACATAGGATACATGTTGGGGAGCCCTCAGAATGTATATGTGATGGTGAGTGACATCTGCAACAGGGATATGGTAGATATGTGATAGGTGTAGTACCCATGCCTGCCTGCATGAACAGGTGTCAGCATCAACACAGCCACACTCTCACAGGGATGAACACACATTGCCACACTTGGAAGGGCCAGGAATACAAGTCATCACTAGTAGGATTGTCACAACACAGCACTGTGAAGGTATCACATGCACCACAGGGGTCATACAGAGGTTATATGTGCAAAGGATATGTGGAGGTGTCTGACATTGACAGCATGCTTCAGTATGCCAATGGGGTTTCTAGTGTGTGTGAATGTGGTCATACGCATCATACACCACCCACACAGACATGGATGCCAGTACTGACATGCATGTGTGCACTGCTTCACGGGTGTGTTGTGGTTGACGGTGCCAGATGGCTATACAAGGCTAGGTGATGTATATACATTGGCATCAGGCCACATGATAATGGTCTGCATTGTGGCTCAGGGCTGTAGTGTCTGGAGTTGCCCACACAGGTGGGTATTGTATTCACCATCCAGTCACCTGGGTGACTATTGTGTGGGCCAACACTGTGCATTGCTTGCCATGTATGTGTTCCTTAGTCCATGATATGGATAGTGTCTGGGATGTGCACACCTCCCACATGCATGTACAGTGACAAGTAGAACTGTACCTGGGGTGTCTGGCCTATGTTATGTACACTGATCATTGTCATCAGATGTGCCAGTCCAGGCCTCATGTGGCGGGTACTGTTCATGGACAGCAGATTGGCCCTGCACCTACTCTGATAGCATGATACTGGTATTCCCTGGTGTCAGTGGCATCTGTCCATACGGAGCTTGTGTTTCAGGTATGTTATGTCCTTTGTGGGTCACATTTGATGGCACCACAGGTGTTGCAGGTGTCCAGTGGGGAATATGGTGGAGGTGCAGTGTTGGCATGTACATACCTATTGGACTGATGGACAGGGGGCCATGCCCTCTGTAGCTCACTGCAATCACACCATGGTTACTATCAGGGGGCAATATGCAGGGTACTACCAACATACCAGCTGTTGTCTAGGCAAGTGTGTGCATGTATGAGACATGGGTTGAAAGTGTACCCTGGGCAATACAAGGCTTGCTAATGTTGTTCAGCTATCATTGATGTCACATTTAGTGGTATGGATTTGCACCCCAGCCTCTTGGCTATTTCACATCTGTTATCCCTGTATGGTGGACATTGTGATATATACTTGGCCTACCATATAAGAAGTTTGTAAAACCCACTTCACATTCAGTCCAGTTGTTACACACTAACAACCACCACCACACAGAATACGAATGACAAACACAGACACACACCTGTTATGTCTGGGATTAAAACTCCAACCTAACTAGTATATTACAGTACAGCACTATACCATTATAGGATGCGCCACAGAGATTACTGGAGCTCACTTTCCCCAAAGGTGTATTTCACAGTGAATGACATCAGCAGGATTGCCAAAGTAGGGCATTTGTATTGTAGTGAGTGTGACTAGCCTTAAATTCATTGCTCCCTACACAAACATTGAAACACACACAAAACATCCACCCATGCCATGTGTGGGGATAGAACCCTACTAGAGCTCTATATCACACTACAGCATGATGCTGTTATAGGATGCACCACAAAAATTAACTGAGTTCTCCTTCCCCAAAGGTGTATTTCAGAGTGAATGACATCAGCAGGATTGCCAAAGTAGGGCATTGGAATTGTAGTGAGTGTGACTAGCTTAAAATGCATTGCTCCCTACACAAACATAGAAACACACACATAAATCCACCAGTGCCATGTGTGGGGATAAACCCCCTACCAGAGTTTCATATCACACTACAGCATGACACTGCTATAGGACACACCACAGAGATTACTGGAGTTCTCCTTCCCCAAAGTTGTATTTCATAGTGAATGGCATCAGCAGGATTGCCAAAGTAGGGCATTTGAATTGTAATAAGTGTGACTAGCCTAAAATGCATTGCTCCCTACACAAACACACACAAAACATCCACCAGTGCCATCTGTGGGGATAGAACCCCTAACAGAGCTCTATATTACACTACAGCATGATGCTGTTATAGGATGCACCACAGAGATTATTGGAGGTCTCCTTCCCCAAAGGTGTATTTCACTGTTAATGACATCATCAGGATTGCCAAAGTAGGGTATTTGAATTGTAGTGAGTGTGACTAGCCTAAAATGCATTGCTCTCAACACACACAAACAATTGCCAGGTCTGAGATTAGAACTCCTACCTAACTATACTGTCACACTACAGCAGTACACAGTTATAGAACACACTAGAGAGATTACTGGTCTACAATCTTCCCAGAGGTGTATTTCTATGTGGATGACATCAGCAGCCTTGCCAAAGTAGAGCATTCGAATTGTAGGGAGTGTGATTACCCTAAAAAACATTGCTCTCTACACAGACAGACACACAAACAAGCACTTGTCAAGTCTGGGATTCGAACTCTTATCTAACTAATTTATCACACTACAAGAGCAAACAGTTATAGGATGAGCTACAGAGATTACTGCACTACACCCTTCCCAGAGGTGTATTTCTAGGTGGATGTCATCAGCAGCCTTATCAAAGTAGAGCATTTGAGTTGTAGGGAGTGTGACTACCCAAAAAGGCATTGCTCTCTACACAGACAGACACACAGTTGCCATGTCAGGGATTGGAACTCCTACCTAACTAGTTTATCACACTACAGTAGTACGCAGGTAAGGGACATGCCATGGAAATTACTGGGCTACAGCTTTCCCAAAGGTGTACTTCATAGTGGATGACCTCAGCAGGCTTGTCATAGTAGGGCTATGGGGAGGCAGTGTGTGTGCATGGGCCATAATCCATTCATCTAGAGGTTGACACACCACATGTGGGTACACACAGGGTCATATTCCACAGGTACGTGTATACAGCTGCTAGATGACTACTTCCTTGTAGAGTCACGTTGCACAGCTAACACGTGCACCACATAGTCTGTAATGCTGACAGATACCAGTGGATAGTATCTACAGTGAGTGACATCTGAACCTCATGTGGTTGTGGCCCTTTGGCTGTGTGCGGGGTGGGACAGGCCTGGATGGCACCTTGTCACAGTCACCCTCTTCCACACATCTATGTATGTCTGCCTTCGGCTTATTATAGTATATTGTCCAAAGATATATGTCTGTATTCCTGTCCACTGTGTGTGCAAAGCATGTGTGGTACATACTGAGGAGTGTCTGCACTAACATCTGCAACTGCCAGATATGTCTGGTCCACTGGTGTTTGCAGACATGGCCTTCATGTGTTTTAAGTGTGTGAGCATGCCCTGTATGTCTGTCTGTACTGAATGTGTGGATCAAGTCCAGGTAGCCTATACTGCAGTGCTGACCTGTGTTATACACCTACAAGTAGCATACTGTTTCTGCAGGGTATCCATCAATCATTTAGCATTGACTGTTACTACATTTCTACACAGGATTAGAGAGGGGCACACCTGACTGTTACTACATTTCTTCATAGGATGGGGGGGCACACCTGAATATTTCTACATTTCTACACATGATTGGAGGACACACCTGACTGTTACTACATGTCTACGCAGGGTGGGGGCACACCTGACACTTGTACACATTTGCTATGACTGTACTGGTATGTCAGGTACTCTATGTCATTCTGTAGTCTTACCTATCATGCTGACTAGAGGCATACCAGTGTACTACAGATCTTAGCTTTTATTTATTAGTTTCTGACTTTCTACCCTTCAGAACTGATGTCCCACTGTGTGACCTGCTGTAGTCTGTCTGTGTAGACCTGGGGGGCATTACCCATAGGCCTCATTCAGAGGCCATAGCACAGCCTTTATTTGTGTTTGTCTACACCTGTCCTGTTGGCTGTGACTGTTGTTGGGTATGTGAACCCCCCCTGACTGGCATGTGTGAGTCAGTTACCTTGTGGGTGTCCCAGTATTGAGGGTGCTGCAGGGCTGCCTATGTCAGATGCACATAGTATGTGAGAGTCAGAGAGAGGTGTTATTCCCTGGGTCCCTCCTGTGTCAGTGTATGTGCTATGCGTTGCCTCTTTGCCAATGACAGAGCATACTGGGCACGCCTCTTTCTGCCTACTGGGGCAGGCTCAGTTTGTTCCTCCTCCGAGTCACTCTGTGCCTGTTCAGGCCTTGGCAATGGTGGGGGGCTGTGTGACTCTGCCCAGTGCTGTTCCTGCTGCAGCTGTTTCTGCAGGATCATATTGTGTAGCACGGCATATACTAGGACAATTTGGGTACATGTAGCTGGTGAGTACTGCAAGGCTCCACTGGATGTGTCCAGGCACTGAAACCATGACTTGAGCATCCCACGCACATGCTCTACTATAATTCTGGTCTGTGCGTGTGCCTCATTATGGAGTTCTTGTTCGGGTGTGTGTGCATTTCTGATCAGTGTCATCAGCCATGGCTCCAGTGTGTATCCAGCATCCCCCACTAGGTGACCATGAGGGATGTCCACATTGGCAAATCTCTGGTACAGCTGCGTCAGATGCCAGATGTGTGAATCGTGATAGCTTCCAGGGCAGCCAGCATTATTATGCCCTGGGCATCACACACAACCTGGCAGTTGATGGGGGGGGGCCCTTGTGGTTGATGTAGACCCTACCCCGCTCACCAGGTGGTAGTGCTTTGATGTGTATGTGCGTGCATTCTATAGCACCCACTACCTCAGGGTATTCTGCTATTTGGTGGAACAGTTGCATATTGCTGGCCAATGCCTCACGGGTGTTGGGGAAATATACATGCTCAGCGACATGTGCTGACATGGCATCCAGGCACTGGTGGAGTACCCTGGATGCTGATGCCTGTGAGATCCCCATCATATCTCCAGTTGACCTTTGGAAGGTACCTGTAGCTAGTATTCTTAGGCCTACACATACCTTGGTATCCACTGGGATGGGTTCCCCTCTGTTAGTTCTGTGTGTCAGGCGTGGCTGGCACAGCTCGACAATTTGCTGTAGGAGGTCCATGTCCACCCTATAGTGCTCGACTCTCTCCAGCTTAGGTAGCCCCTGGTAGGTTATCTTAGGCCTGTACACTCTTCTCCATCTTCTCACTGTGGGTTGTTCGACAGCATTCACATTTTCACCACCTTCAGCCTCTTCCACAAGTTGTTGTATGATAGCTATTGCAGCCCCTATCATTTTGCTGTTGTGAGTGTTAAAAGTTCCCGACTTTTTTACATCGGTGGTGTAGAGTGTGGGAAAACCAGAGGGGAAGGTGTTTGCATAGTTTATTGCAGTGTTCTGGCTGGGCTGGTCTGCTGCCTGTGTAATTGGCTGATTCTGATACATTCCATCTGCCATCTATGCTAGTTCTCCTTGATCACCTTCCTTCTGCTGTTTTCCCTTCCCATTTCCTTACTGTTTAAGCCTGGTGGCACACCGCACAAAGTGCTCAAATGTGCACAGTGCTACTATTTCCTGGTTTAACTTTTTTTTAAAACCTTTAAAACCAGTTGTGTGGCACACACCTGCTTAGGCAATGTAAAGAGTGCTAGGCAGATTCAGACACACCCCCTAGCTTAGTTGTGCTAAGCTAGGAGCAAACCCGGGCCACAGGGCTCCAGTCTGCTTACAGTATGCCTGACATACCTCC
Source organism: Protopterus annectens (assembly GCF_019279795.1). Classification (NCBI taxonomy): domain Eukaryota; kingdom Metazoa; phylum Chordata; order Ceratodontiformes; family Protopteridae; genus Protopterus; species Protopterus annectens. The sequence continues at coordinate 330,873,385 of NC_056727.1, forward strand.
CCATGATGTCAGTTAACTCCTAGGCCTGCACCAAGCTATTCCTATTCTTACACTGTTGGGACCTGACTAGCATGCTGGGGAAAACTGGGATTCACTATCATTCCCCTCATTTGCATAGGATTGCCTGTTAATGCATAGTTACATGTCTCACACTGAACCTCCCCCTTTAGCAACCACTACTCACTGGCCATGTTGTCTTCTGCCTGCCATTGTCTTGAATGACAGAAGAGTGGTTTTAGTTAACATGCTTAATTTAGGTTTATTTTGTTATTTTCCCTCAATCCAGTTTGGGCGCCGCTGCCCTACTCTTAAACAGCCGAGATCAGCTAAAAAAAAAAATAAAAGTTGATTTTTTTTTTTTTGGCTGTTTGCAATGCCAATGACCTTATACATGGCCACTGGCATGCTTCCTAACTGATATGTAGCCTTGATTTGAAGCTGCTCTGTTTTGTATTTTGCAGAAATATACTCGGTTACTAACCGAGTACATTTCTACAGATTGCATTAGTCCTGCACGGCTGGTTACAAGCTTCCTGGATCATAAATTCACCTCATGTGCATGGATTTCTCCTACAAATGGGGTGATTTGCATACAGGGGCTTAGTCTATGCAGGATTAATGCAGGAGCGCTCGTGCATGCCCCTGCAGTCTGTTCCTGGATCGCATGGCAGACATTGCCTGCAAGAGCTCCTGCACTGATCTTGCATGCCGTGCAAGGCATAGAGAATCTGGGGGATGATGTATGTCATATGACTCCCCTAGTCAATAGTCTAGTCTAATCTAACAAATATGAATATGTATATATTTATATATACATATTCATACACACGCACACACATGCACACACACACATGTGTGTGTGTGTGTGTGTGTGTGTGTGTGTGTGTGTGTGTATGGGTATATATACATAAGTATATATATATATATATATGTATCTTCCTCTTTCTTTCTCTTTAAATATATATATATATATATATATATATATATATATATATCTATATCTAATCTAATATATATATATATATATATATATATATATTTGTATATGCATCTTCTTCTCTCTTTCTCTGTCTCTAATATATCTATCTATCTATCTATCTATCTATCTATCTATCTATCTATCTATCTATCTATCTATCTATCTATCTATCTATAAGTCTAAGGGGAGAGATACAGTCTATAATGCAGTTTGTCTTTAGGAATCCTATTAGTGCATACAGGATATCATGTGACTGTGTTGCTGAGACATTTGCTGCCATGAGACTAAAAGGTATGAAAGCTTACTTGCTATCTTCCACATGTCAGGGTGGTTATTCCATAAATAAAACAAGCCAGCTCTCAAGTCAACAGAAGCTATTTTAGGGAAATACTTGTTTCTTTTTAATTAATTTGCACTGCCCATTCAACCTGTTAGCCTGGTAGGTTGTTATATGTCATTGATATGACTGTAAAATTCTTTGTGTTTATACTCTAAAATTGCTGTTTGCGTGAACATTATTATATTGCGAAGTAAATACTAATTTTAGGTTTTACAACTTAGCTAAATGGTCTTCAAAGGTCTGCTATTTTTGGCTAATTTTTTTGCTTTATTCTCAGGTTTGCATTCATTATGTTCTGCTATCATATTTCTTACTGGAATGCTCTTATATTTGTTGTGGGAATATTAAAGACAGTTCTACAGCAAGTGGAGGGCATTCTATTTTGTCCTAATTTGCATGGACCTTATTAATACTACCCCATATGGGTCAGCCTGTGTGCACCTTTACATTGCTCTTGTTCCTTGCCTTGGGCTTTCTTCTGTTCTGCCGCTAAGTGGGTGCTGTACAATCCTTGGCTGTTTCTGTTGTCTGTTAGGTTCTTTTAGTTGTAGACTACTTTTCTTCTGCCTTTCATTCCTTTCTGTGCTAATGAAAATAATTCTGGCATGTTGTTTTTCTCCTTTCCCCTCCCTTGCTCTTGGTCATCCACCTCCATATGACACCTTTCTAGGCTTTTATCTGTCACATTATCAGTCTGCCTAATTTTTTTTTTGTCTACCATCTTAAAGGGGTACTTAAGATGGACATGAGAAGTTATACTACAGTAAACTTTCAGTTAACCAGCACCCATGGGGACTGGTAGATGCCGGATAACTGTAGTTTCTGTTACTTGAGAGTTACTTTCAAAAATAGGCCTGACTAATACTGTACTCTATACTATTTGGTTGGTTTGATTTATTCTCGGGTTGGGGAGAGGGGGAATTTATTTCTATTTTCCTTTTTAAAACTCTAAAACTCTAAAAATGTAAGGTATATTTTTGCAGGGGGGGGGGGGACAGAAAGTGCAACACGTGAAAATGTAGCTGTATTTCTTCAATTTTTTTCTGGCTGTTGCTTGAGAGTACTAGTTGCTTGAGTTATGGTTAACTGAGAAGAGTTTACTGTATTCCATAGATTTATTGTCCTTTTGGGCAAGTCTGTCTGTTGAGGGGTATCTCCTGCTAACAGTACCTGAGTGATTTCCCCCCCAGCTCCCATCTCATACCTCTTCTTCTTAGTTGCTTCAACAATCTAGTCATACATCTGCCTTGTTCCATCGAGAAAGAGGTTATCACAGTGGACTGTGTTTTGCCTGCTGTATCTTTCTCCTTTCTAGTCACCTACTACTTCCTAGTTGCACTCTCTTTCTCTCTCTCTCTCTCTGTCTCTCTGTCTCTCTCTCTTTTACTAATCTCATTATTCAGTATCACTACTCCCCTTATTATCTGTGTTGCACACAAATACACTTCAGACCCCTGTTCCTGAACCCTTCTTTATCCAGGTCAATAAACTTAATAACCTTGGGTATATACTGGTGTCCTTAATTTGGTAATACTTTTTCTCTCATGGTTTTGATCTCAGTGTTATTGCAAGCTAGCTTATTAACTCTGGCGAGACATTTCTTTCTGTGCCTAGATAACATTTTTAAAGTTTGGCTTCTCCTTCTAACTGCTCACCACCATTCCACTGAGTTAGCAAGTTAACCCTGTGGCATCCCTTTCTTTTTGTTCTTACTTCCCTTCTCCTTATTCTCCTTTTACTTCATTTATTTATTTATTATTTTATTTTATTTTACATTTGTTGACCTGGAGTAGTCCAACTGAGCTGCAATTAGGCCTTTTTCAGTGGAGGCCTGGGGAGAAAAGCTCTAGAGGACATTATACAATGCAGTAAAAAACATTTCTAATATAATACAGTAAAGTAATTACAGAGGACTAATAATCAGAATGGAATGGCAGAGATATTTTAGCTGGTATTTACAACATTACACAGTTATCAGGAATTACCAAGCAAATTAGTAATGCAGTCATTGTGAGAAAAAGACATTCTGACAGCCTTAAGTATTTCTTCAGTGCAGACACAGGTCATTTGTCATTGTTTCACTGTCTTATTTCTCTTCTCTCTCCTTTATGAAACATCATACTCTCATGCTTCTGCTCCGTTTATGGTTTTTAGTTTTTTCTGTTTTTCTCATTGGTACTCACTTGCTTCCTATTTCTTATCTGAGCTCTTTCTCACCATTATGGCCACTTCAGCTTTCTTTTGTAATCCTCACTGCATTTACAAATAATGCAACATTTTAAGGATAGCCTCATCAAACATTAAGTTCCTCTGCTTTGATAATCCTTACTTCATCCTTTCTTGTCTATGTACTCTACTTGTGAAATGTGGGGGCATAGAAGTCAGCTTTGGAGTTCTTCTTGATGTATCTTCTCTGGAAATTGCAACCTAACCCATAATACTTGCTTCATTACTTCATTACTCCAATGGGCCATGTGCTTAGCCACAAAACAAACAACACCAGAATTACCCATTTTAAAGACTTAAACCTTGTCTGTTATATAAATAGGACCTGCTGGAGAGACAGATATGTATCCCAGAGACTACTAATTCTCTGGAAGAGGCACCCCATCCATGTGAAGCAGAGTTCCTCTCTAAACCAATTCAAGTATAACTTGGACAGTTGGATGGGGAACAGGAAATACATCCCTGGTTTGGCGCCTATGTCTCTAATGGACACAGGGAGCCTGTAAATTGTTCGTCTCCTAGACCCCTGCTTGTAAATGTTTCATCTCCCAAACCCCTGTTTACACTTATCAAGGGTACCAGCACTTGTCAGAGATTTGGGATGCATGGGTAGGCTTAAAATGACCCTTGTGATCATTAGCCTAGTAAACACCTATAAACCTATAACTATGACTGATTTGATTTAGCACCTGTTTCCATGAACATATGGTACACTGATGGAGAGAGGTGGCCCCCTTCCTTCCACCCTCTGACCCAGTGACACACAATGCTTCTCCCTGACCTTGTGGCCCGCTATAGCCTTGGTCAACTGGAGACCTGCAGTGCTATAGTGTTTTTATATTTCCATGGAATTCTGACTTATAGGCATTCAGTCATAATCCCACAGATAGTAGCTTCACACCATTGGCTTCTCAGACAAGCACATACACCAAATGTCTGAACCTGTGGATCCTCTTGTACTGAGCAGGATTACTAATGTAGCAACACATCATCAGTAAGGCCTGTCTCACAATGGTTTATCTGTTACTTGCCCCTAAAGAATGATTCATTTCTCATAAGGTTCAGTACACGAGAATGACACACTTCTAATGGACATTCATACTGACCTTATATTTGCAGACTTCAGCATCATCTGGTCTCCTTCTTGTCAGTCGAGTTGTTACATTTTATATGCAGCTTAATTCATCCTTTGGCAACTATTCTGTCCTGGACTGATTATTCAGTAAATAACCTACAAAAGGCTACCCCCAAGTGTTTTGCACTATTATCAAATATTGTTCATTTACTACTTCTTAGCTGTCTAAAAAGTCCAAACGTACTTGTTCCATTTTTGCCTTGTGGTCTTTCATCAAGAACTACACCTTAGCCTCTCCTTCACTCACCTGTTTCCCCATCTTGTAACTTCATTTCCTAATGCATTTCTTGAGAATCCCTTAAATATTCTTGCACCCCTTCAGGAAAAGTACCTCTATCTCCAGAACCACAGGGTTTACAACACCTCATCTCCCTGAGTAATACCTCTCAGTTAACTAAGCTCATAAGTTGTAAATGTTATGTTTAGAGAAAGTAAATATACTCTGGGATAACAAGTGACATACACCTTTCTCAGGAATGACAATACTTGTCAAAAACTAAGCCAACTACTATAGAAACAAACAATCATCTATTAGGCAAGTCTCAAGATGTCATGATAAGAAGTCAAATACCTTTAACACTGTTTGTCACAGCAAACTTTTAGTTCAGATGTTCTCACCAGGTCTCTCTCATCCCAACCTTTTGTGGGTCAAAAACTATCTGTCCAATAGGTATCAGTCAGTAAAATGGCACTCCATGCTCTCTCCTTACCTTCCAGTCACCACTGATACCACAAGGCTTTGTCCTTGGTCCCCTCCTCTTTAACATTTTCACCAACACCCTCTATACTTCCACGAGTCACCTTAATACAATATGCAGTTGATTCCACTTTCATTTGCACATCCGACAACATGGCACACCTTCAAATAATTACTCAGGAAGCTTTAACAGCTACTGAAACATGACTTTGTAACTTACAACTCATGCTCACCCCCCCCCAAAAAAAAATAAATAAAGACCAAACTACTACTTTTTCCCCAAATGCCTCTCTCATGAAATAACAAAATTTAAAGTCCTACCTTTTGATAATACAACCACTGAAGTCACTTCTCGGAGCAAATTATTAGGGGTGAGAGTAGATGATAATCTTACATTCATCCTGTATATACAAAACTGTATAATAATCATCAACAACTAGGATCCTTTACAGAGCCAAAAACTTTCTCACCGATGCAACTCAAACTGCACTTGCCACTATTTATCTCCCCCCGCTCTTCTTTATGGTGCTTCCATCCTTAATAACCTCCAGGCATCACAAAAATTAAAACTTGAACGATGCTAAATTTGCAGCAAATCCCCCTTTCACAACCCACAACTGTATAACAGTGAAAAAACTAAATTGGCTAGAACTGCCTCATCCACTAACAGATACACAGCTTCTCACCAGCTATAAAATTATCCAGCATCCATTTGCCTGCCTAGCACTAAAACACATTCTGCATAACTATGTTCCCTGTTGGTCATTGTGATCCAGTGACTGAAACCTCCTGTCTTACTACAAACCTAGCAAATCTGCTGGGCATCATCTGTTCATGTACAATGATGGTAAGGCCTGGAACTCCTTACCTGTATCAATCAGGTATATACCCTCCCTCCCATTTTTCAAAACCACTCTGAAAAAAACAGGATAAGCTATATGCTACATGTGAACAAGTACCTTTTCATCCTTTATACCTCCTTATTCTCCGTTCTTCACTTACTTTCTTAATGTTATTTAATTCTCTTCTCTGACTTTCTCTCTAAATATACCACAAGCCTGTTTTTCCCTCACTTCATATTCCAATTCCTGTTTGTGTTAGACTAATTTACCTTTAATTTCTTTACAAACTGTCTAAAATTCCATTAAATATCAAATAATTGTCATATAACCTGTATCAATTCTTAACCAATCTTTCTATGTTATGTCTAATTTGTTATAATTATTTAAACTGCAGATGTTTTTCTTTTATTTTTGAAGATTGTAAAATGATTGTTCTTAAAATGTTTTGTAATAATTTTGTTTTTTCTTCCTGGGCCTTCACTGAAAATGGGCTTCTACCGAGTCAGACTTTCCCAGTAATCAAATGGCAATAAATAAATAAATTAACTATTTGGAGGATAGATCCAAAGAAAGAGACTTTTCTTCTGTCAAAAGACATGCTATAATATGTCCAAAGCAAATATTTTGGCCACTATCTATTGCATTCACTTTTGCTCCCATCTTATTCAATACTTCTCCCCAATGACACTCCCTTTTCCTTTTACTTCAGACTTTCATTTCCAACCTCTTGGAGTTTAAACAGCTGACTTTCTGTGCTTCTCTTGCATGGTAAAACAGGAACATGACTTATTCTTCACATTTTCTATTGCCTTTTATTTTGATCACCTTTTTGGAGCACTCATTTAACACCTCAATGTATAGCAGATTTTTTCCCCAGACATATAATCAGCTATTGTTACTCTATCTCTGAGTGTCTTTTCATTTTCAGCTATCAGCTGTAGGTTTATTTTTCTATTTTTTCTCTGTCCAAGATTTTGGAAACAAATAGTGCCTCTCAAATCCAAGGATGCCTTACTGAAGATGGACTACTATATCATGAACAGCATAGCATCCACAAAGGCTGTAGCACATTTATCGTTATATGCACCATATGCTGTATCTAAACAGTCTTAGATAGTACGAACCTGGCAGGAGTCTTCTTATTAATGTGTTCTTGGTTTTTAACTTGGCTTCCTATTCACTGCTGTCATTCATGTCAGGATGGTATGGACTTAATTATTGACCTGTTTGTAAACCATAAGATATGTATATCTTCACAAATAGTCCTTCAAACCAATAATTACCAGCACAATATTATTTCACTCCCTCAGTCTCTGTTATGCTACATGGTTTTATTTCAAGTCCTCTGCCATTTATTTTGTGTATCAATACCCTCTCAATTAATAACACAGATAACGTTGTCCTAACCTCTATGTGAGTGGCCTTGCACTGATTCAGGGCAGATTATTTGACATGTACCATGTGTTCTGGACTTGACAAGGATTTGGCAGTATCTATTAAATGACTCAAAACAATTTAACATTACCGTACTGATGCACATGCTAAGTTTAGACAGGCCCCCCTCCTTCCTCCCACGACCAGTAATGGATGACTTACGAACTATCAGTCATTTTAAATTCTTGGGTCTACAGCTCGTATCTTCCTGGCTGTTTAACTCAGAGGATTATGACTACAATATGATCTTCATCTAGTAGTTTTAGCTTTGATTCCCTCAGTCTCCATTTTGTTACTGGGTGTCTATGAGAAAGTCACTTAGTCAGGCAGTGTTCCTCAAGGCATAGCAGGCAAATGGAGATGGAGTCTCTTGGACTCTGTTAGTTTGCATGGCTAGCAAATAAATGAAAAACAGAGCATACTTTGGCATTAACATTTTGCTTCAGAATAAAAGGGATAATGTGATAACAGTTCCAGATTCCTCTAAATGTCCTGCATTGTTTATTTTATTTATTTGTATTTGCCTTTTGATAGCCTGCAAAGTCTTACTGAGCTAATGGCCCATTTCCAGTGGAGGCGAAGGTAGAAAAGCTCCACAACAGATTAAAAAAAAATGTAAAGAGAGAGAACCCTGCAAAAGATTAAATATTTTACAATTAGTTGGGGAGAAAGGCTCCCCAAAAACTCATAAAAAACAATTTACAGTAGCTGAATAGTAATTACCTACAAGGGGAGAAAATTCCCACAACAGATAAAAACACAAACAGATTGAAATACATTTCCATAAATGTTAAGAATACAATATGTACCACTGTTAGCAAGATACATTGCAGAAATAGATAGCTTATGTCAAGCAAACTACTAGATTGTTACTACATAGTTATTCAAAATATTGACTATATTTCCAATAATCTATGGAGTTGAGAAATAATAGCAGATTCTGCTGTCAAAATAGACAGAGGAATAGAACGAGATGAGGAGAAGTAATGGGAAGGAGAGAAAATTAAGGACATGGAGAGAGATGATGATTATTAGAAAGATGAGAATGTTATGGAAGGACATAAAAGGATAAAGTAAATAATAGTACATGTTGGCTAAAAAGAGGTAGAAGAGCATACATTAGTAGTATGGTATCATTAAAGTGAGAGTTTATTTTGATGTTAGACCATTACTACCTGCTAAGAAATGGAGGTGTTAGTGAATTCAGAGTGGGAAAGGCAGAGGTATAGTGAGTAGGTGGTCGTGCATCTATTTGTGGGTTGTGCGTGTAGAGTTCCAGGTGTCAGATAGATATTTTTATAGACTGGTTTTGAAATTGGAAAGATTGCTGGTATGTTTTAGGGATCAGGGGTTTGAGTTCCAGGAGTGGGCTACATAGCTAGAATAGTGAGTGATTTCTGCTGACAAGGAGGGTTTGTAGGAAGCAAGGAGCATTTTGTTTCCAGATTGAAGTGGCCTAGCAGGGGTGTATGTATGCAATAAGTCTAACAGGGCTATGCTTTGTTCTGGTTTGTATATTCATTTGTGATTTAAGAGTAGTTGTGTGTAAGTGAGCAATTCAAGTCAATCAAGCTGTTTTAGGGCTAAACGGTGATGGGTTATGTTTGATGAGTTAGTGGCAAATTTTGTTATTTTATTGTAGCACTGATTTAGTTTATTTTGGAGGAAACCTTGAAGGTTAAGCTGTACTGGGGACCATATAGTAAAGTGGGGAGTAGGAGTGTAAAGATCAGGAGTTTCCTGGATGAATCAGTTAAGTAGTTTTTTGTTCTATAGTGTCCCTAATTTTTGGTGAGCTTTCAGCTGATGAAAATGACAAATAGGTGAGCTGTTATAAATTATGCAACTAGCAGAACAGACTAATGTGGAGTCATCAGTTTGACAATTGGTGGGGTGTAGGTTGTTGGTAAATATGCTGAAAAGCAGTGGCCCTAGTATGGAACCTTGGGGAACACCTGTTTTGATACATAGCTAGGAAGGATGAGAAATAATGAATCCATTTAACCACTGTACAGAGTAAAACTAATATTGGGAACTGCCTTGACATCTAAGAATAAATGCAGGTTATAAACTAGCTTGCTCTTCCTGTTTTAAGTTACAGCTTTGGAATGATTGGCTGGCCTCAAAAGAGAGATCAGTTGGACAGGAAAACAAGAAAAATATTTCATGCTTATCAAATGATATATAAAAATCAGTGTATGCCAAGATTATATCTTCCGCACTCGGAATGAAGTATGGACCTCCTTGAAATTTATTACATGTACAGATGTGGAATTGTGGGACTGCATACATAGCTGCTGACCTCAACAGATCAAAACATAGTAAAAGTTTTAAAATATACCTCTCAAGTGTCCAGATTTTTGCCTCGCATTTTTTGGTCTGTTCCTCTTACAAATTGTGTTTTTCTGCAAAATCATTGAGGACTGATGTCAATAAATAGTAGCAGACATTTCAGTTTCAGACTTCATATCCTTCAGAAAAATGTATCTAACAAAAAATCTGTTATTCTATCAACTTTCTAAGAGCATTAGTTAAATGTCCCTATTTTGGAGCATTTCTTCCCACATAATTTTTGCTTTTGTCCAGATTTCTTGTGTAAAAAGGCTGAGTGGTATGAAAATATGATGAAAAGAAGTTTACGATACAGCTTTGCTTAGTTTAGCAGAAGTGTTTTGGTGCGAAGTGGGAATGGAAATCGAACCAGAAGAAGACAAAAATCAGATGGCAACTGAATGTGCCAAAAATAGAAGAAAGAATATAAAGAAAACGATCAGATGAAAAGGAAAGAAATTTGAGAAATCCATAAATATAGTGACATAGTACAGAGAGCGTGTGAAACAACCTCATGTTGACAAGGTTAAGCTGTGGAAAATTGAAACCAAAAGATGAAAGGCTAATAATGTTTGCCCCGGACAAAGCCCATTAAATGTGGAAATAACACACAAATGTAGGTTCTGTAAGAAAAGAACTGAAAACAGTCACACGTCTTGTTGCTGTGTGTGGTACACTCATGGCAGAGGGGCTGTATACTGAAAGGTACAGTAATGTAGCAAGACTAATGCATCGGGGATTGTGCAAACATTACAGTATAGAAGTAGCTGAAAAACACTGGGAACATGAACATAAAGCATTACAGCGAGTGATGATATTTATATCACATGGGATCACCCAGTACCAAGTTCAAAAATAGACATCAGGAAAACCTGATATAGTAGTGTATGAAAAAAAGACAAAAGGTAGCATTGATCACTGAAATCTCTACATCCAGTGATTATAGTGTCTTACTTACAGAGAGACACAGAGTCATAAAATACCAGGATTTGCAATCAACAAAAAAGAACAGTGTGGAAGAAAAATATCCACAGGAGTAACAGATTTAATAAAAATAATTTACAGTCATATTTAGATAAGCTACCAATGCATGTAACTTTGTATGAATTACAGAAGGAGTCACTTCTGGGTACATTATAAGTGTTGACTGGAACACTTTTGACTAACATCAAAGATTGAAGCAATACAAATTTCATGAACTTTAATTTTACCTTGACTTAAAAATGGGGTCCATTCTCATCCTGGTATTAGAATGAAAACAAATTTGTAGAAATTAAACCAGGATAAGCTATTAGTTTACTTCAGAGGGAAGGTGCACAGTCAGGCAAAGTGTCCTGATACCTGCTATAGAATATGTTGTCCATGTTTTCATCACTACTTCTCTCTCTCTCTCTGTCTCTTTCTCTTTCTGCCCAACCCCCATTCATTACAGGAACTGTTGAACAAAGTGTGTAGATTTGTCCTTTTCTCATTCTTGGATGAACATCATTACATTACACTGGCATTGACAGACTGGTTTAGAGCAGTCATCTTCTTGAATCTAAGACACTTCCCATCTCACACCTTGTTCCCACAGTCAACACACCTTGCCTAGAACACTTTAATCCTCCTCCTCTTCCTCACCTCTCTCTTTGCTTGCTCTACAGCAGAAGCTACATTTCATTTGTAAATCCTTTTCTGTCAATTGCTTTGAATGTCAGAAGCATTATTACAATTGTTTCTTCACTTTCTTCTTTTTTTCTTTGCCATAAAATATATATATTTTTCTCTCTTAGTAACTCAGCCTATTCCTTGTAGTAGCTTTATAATGCATATTCTATATAACCCATAAAAGTCATTATTTTTCTCCTAGGTACTACCTACATTTTATTTCTCTTTTTCTAATTTGCTGAAAGAATCGTTCAGATCAACAACCTGCTTTTCATTTTTCACGTCTAAATTGACTAGTATCTTATTTATTGACTCCAGTAGCGCTGTCTGTAAAGGTTTATAGGTAAGTACTATGCTAGCTGCCCTTGCAGGCTATTTCCCTCAAATGTGAGAATCAAACCCTGTACCTTGTGTATGTGAGGTAAACACCTTAACCATTATGCCAACCCCCAATAAAATATTGTCAGAAATTGTGAGAAAGTGCTATTTTACATCCTTTTATAGCTTCTTAGTTTACCTATATGAAAGAAAATCATTGCTGAAAAAAGTCCCAGTGGTCTAGTTCACCTAGCTGCTCAATAATGAATGAATGAATGAATAAATAATTGCATAAATACATACATACATAAATAAATACTCTTTTATTTCACTTAAACTACTCCTTGCACAAAACATAACTCACAACAAAGATCCACTTCCATCAGCTTATAATATTCACCTAGACTCAGCATCTGAAGTTGTTTGGGGCAGTAACAAAGGATTACGCACAGCCTATCTAAATGTAAAAAGTGTAAAAAACATAATATCTGACTTTCTGGTGTGGGCCTCATTATATAACCCATGTATTTTAGTGGTATCTGAAATATGGCTCAATCTGTTCACCAAATAGGTGGTTGCATCATATATGGAGTGGACACAGAGAAGAAGAAGCAGCTTGTCTTTTCTGCTTAAAAAAAAAAAAAAACAGCTAGAAAAAGGAAGGAGTGATCAGTTTCTAAGAGCATGATCAAAGAGACTGTCTTTAGACTATATAAGATGCTAACCATGTATTATCCTTAATATTTGATAACAGCAGTACCCCATTAGGAAATCTAAATTCAGGAAGCTTTAGCAAAGAATGGAATTAGCTTTTACACAACTGTGGTCCACAATCAGCATATCTGGGGGAGTTTCAAGAGGTAATCACATTTACTAGTCACACAGGTAAAAATATTCTTTACAGAGCACTTACACAGTCACGACAGAAAATTAAAATGTTTGATGCCATGCCAGATTAATTAAGGGACTGTACCCCAATGGTTGGCATACAGAGCAGAGCTCCTAGAATCCAACCTAGTAATTTAGTAACCAGGGACAAAAATAATCTTATCTGTCTCTGTAACTAGTGTCCAGTGAACTGACCAGTGCAAATTTCTATGCCAACTCTACCATATAAATACCATCTGCAACTTCAGAGAAATCTATATTATACTGCTAAATAAGCATACACATTCACATTGTCTAAATTATCTAACTGGATAACTCAAAGCAAATGGAAGGCCATACCAAAAAGGGACATAGCATGGAAAATCTCTGGCAGTGATGACAACAATAATATTAAAAGATTTCTTTGAAACAGATGTTCCACATATATAAGGGGCACTGAAAGAAGAGTTTTCTGGAATATCCTTTTAACTGCTATATGAAAAAGTGTGACATGACCAATATTTTTAAGTTAGGGATCAAATCTGTTGTTTCTTAGAAGAGCACAGACATCAGAAAAAACAAGTCTATGTGCATCCTGTAAGAGTATACTCACCCTTGCAGGAGACTTTCCTATACTCCTTAAATGAATATACCCGTCAGCATTTTTATAAAGTCTAAATTCTGAAGTCCAGGCACAGATAATGTACCTAAAATTAAGATGGCAAGATGGCATCTAAAAATTGATATGCTGAGAATACATAGTGAAGTGGTCAGCATGGAATACATCGAGCTGGAGTTATTAAGGAATGTTTGCAAAAAGGTATGAGAAATATAATATATTTTACATGCATACATTAATAATGGCAAATTGAGTGATACTGTTAGTTAGGGAGGTCGTATGCAAACAGTGGGAGTTAGATAAACTGACATTAAAACATGGGGGGAATATAAAGACATGCTGAGATATAAATAAAGTGGTTATAACTATTCGCAATATTTTTATATCTGCATTAATTTCATAAAAGCTGTGTGACCTACAATCACCAAATGTAAATGATGCCATCTTTTACAAAACATTAAGGCATACAGTGTTGTCACTGATACTTTCCATCTAACACGCACGTGGTTTTGTACAATAATATTGTTTTGAAGCAGAGACAACAATATCACAAGACAGCAGTATGTTACCCCTCTTGTCATACATCTATGGAAAACTTTCATATAGGAACAATTTCTCACTATTATATTGGATTTATCGTGAACACTTAGAGAGCAATAACCCTTTGTTTGTCAATAACACTAGAAATTTTTGTCAAATTAAATGTCATTATCTTTCTTAATTTGCAATATAAAATCAGCTCTTACACACAGACCTTTGATATTAACACCAGTGTGTAGCCCATTATATATGAAAGAACTTTCAAATTTTATATTTTTGTAACACACATTACTTATCAAATATTCCAAATGTCATGAAATTTGCTTTCCATGCAGGATTTTGGAGACAAGCTCCTAGGAAGTAAGTGGTTTCCTGGCTTAGAAGACCGTAGGAACCATGGGAATTAACTAGTACCCTGTTGTTCAGGATTACAAGAGTTAAGAAATTGTGGAGGAAGCTGTTCATAGAATGTTATTTTTCTATATCACCTTTAGCAGACTTTTGTCAGACTACCACCATGGATTCAGACTAGGTCATAATAACAATATTGGCTTGATAAAAAATACCGAAGCAATATCTGTAAGCATCAACAAAACTTGTTATGTAGGAGTTATATTCTTAGACCCTTCCAACTTCTACAGTATCTCATTCTATTAGTTTCTTCTTGATAGCCTTGCCATCTAAGGTTTGTCATGAACTGATCTCTCCTGGTTCAATGACTGTCTTACAAGAAAAGAAGCAAAGCTTGATATGAATGACCACATTATCAAATCACGCGCACACAAACATCTCTCTCTCTCTCTCTCTCACACACACACGCACACACACACACACACACACACACACACACACACACACACACACACACACACACACACACACACACATGCATTGTTTTCTGAATTTGTTGAACAAATGTGTTAACACTGTGTAAAGGAAATAAAGTCCTATTGTACAGATGATAGTACCCAAACCTGCTCTGTCAATAGTGTACCAGAAATGTTTACAATAGACTGACATTCTTAAATTAAAACTGTCTAATATATATGGATACCTGGAGATCTGTGAAACTGCAGTCATGGTTTTAAGTGGATCCCAAACATAATTAGAGTTGTTTAGATTCTGTGTCATATACAGTGGTAGCTGGTCCTGGTTTATCTGTGAAGAGTGATGTTGATCATATAAGACTTACATTTACAGAGAATGTACCAGTGTATGAACCTGAGACTGCACCAGTATGTGAACCTGAGACTGTACCAGTGTGTGAACCTGAGACTGCACCAGTGTATGAACCTGAGACTGCACCAATGTATGA
Source organism: Protopterus annectens (assembly GCF_019279795.1). Taxonomy (NCBI): domain Eukaryota; kingdom Metazoa; phylum Chordata; order Ceratodontiformes; family Protopteridae; genus Protopterus; species Protopterus annectens. Next base: position 330,888,678 of record NC_056727.1, read on the forward strand.
ACCTGAGACTGCACTAGTGTATGAACCTGAGACTGCACCAGCGTGTGAACCTGAGACTGCACCAGTGTGTGAACCTGAGACTGTACCAATGTATGAACCTGAGACTGTACCAGTGTATGAACCTGAGACTGCATCAGTGTGTGAATCTGAGACTGCACCAGTGTATGAACCTGAGACTGCAACAGTGTGTGAACCTGAAACTGTGTTCCAGTGTGTGAACCTAAGACTGCACCAGTGTATGAACCTGAGACTGCACCAGTGCATGAACCTGAGACTGCACCAGTGTGTGAACCTGAGACTGTACCAGTGTATGAACCTGAGACTGCACCAGTGTATGAACCTGAGACTATACCAGTGTATGAACCTGAGACTGTACCAGTGTGTGAACTTGAGGCTGTGTAAGTGTATGAACCTGATACTGCACCAGTGTGTGCTCCTGAGACTGTACCAGTGTGTTAACCTGAGACTGCATCAGTGTGTGAACCTGAGACTGCACCGGTGTATGAACCTGAGACTGTACCAGTGTATGAACCTGAGACTGTACCAGTGTGTGAACCTGAGACTATACCAGTGTGTGAACCTGAGACTGCACCAGTGTGTGAACCTGAGACTGCACCGGTGTATGAACCTGAGACTGTACCAGTGTATGAACCTGAGACTGCACCAGTATATGAACCTGAGACTGCACCAGTGTGTGAACCTGAGACTGCACCAGTGCTGAGACTGTACCAATGTATGAACCTGACACTGTACCGGTGTATGAACCTGAGACTGCACCAGTGTATGAACCTGAGAAAGAGATAAAACACTGTCTGAATAGCACAGAGGTTCCCATGTTTACTTCAAGGGTTATATACTTGTGAAAAATGTTAGTTGAAAAACACACACCTATGCATGTTGTCACTAAGGACCATGAGGAACCCCTAACTGTAGCTGTTGTAAGAAAAGGCTTTCTCTATTCCAGCCCATCTCAACGTTCTACTCATGAAAAGGTTTCTTATCTTACCTAAAAATCTGAGTCAGATAGTAGTGAATTTTTTTTCTTCTCCTGTAAAATAGAATAATTTACTCTGGTTTCAGTAGAGGGACAGTAGTCTAGCAGACTTTCTCAGAAAATGATCCTGGAAGCCATGAAATGAAAAAAGTCGTGTCACACTTCCTTATACATTATATACAGTGAGATATGCATAAAGATTAAGTTTTCAGAATGCATGTTATGATGCCAGATAATTTCTTACACCAAAATGTTTCATCTTTTATAGGAAGTGCATTGTAAAAGAGGTGATAACATCTTGCATATTCATTGGTTACACCTAGGTGCCACATATTGTTCAGCATATAGGCTTCATTGTGAAGGATTTGTAATTAGTATAAATCCAGCTCACATAAGTATGACTCAGCCCTCACTTCTGTTTATTGCAGTGTGCCACCACACTTTAAACTGTGGAGCTACTTGCATGTATGTCATTGCCAAAGGGTTTGGGTCAATTAATAAAGCTTTTTGACCCTTTAAGGCCTGAAATTGTTCTATTAGTATGTAACACATACTGTTAAGTGATAAGTTTGACACAATTAAAGAATACAGCATAATTACACTATTTAAAGAATGACAGAACATGTTTTAACTTTAACAAGGATCAATCAAAGAAGATTATGGGATCTGTAGGTATTCTAGTTGCACTTCATATGAAAATCATGATATCGTCTCTCGTACTGAAGGATTCTTTGATGAGAGGTAACTCACTGAATATCTTTCATAGAAGGCTATCTTTATTAAAACTGCTACAATGAACAAAAAGGAAATCACCACAAATGAAAAATTGTAAAACAATAAACAACAAACACAGAACTCCGAATGTTTGCAGTGTTTTTGTAGGGGTCAAGCTCTGTTACACTCCCATGTGGCGTGATTTAGTATATATTAGTCGTATACAAACTTAGAGTTTGTACAGCCATGGAAACAATTACAATTCTGTTAATGAGTAGTGATGTACATTCTGTGAACGTACCTGCCCTAATATGTGACAGCACAATAATTAGCCTGTGGAGCAGTTTTGATGAACAGGATTTCCCCTGAACGTTTTTTGATGATTTCACTTTCACCGAGGAGACTATAGTAGTAAGACCTACTCTCAAAAATCCATATATTGGAAGAATAATATGAAATTATAGAACCATTTTTGTTTTAAATGAGATGAAGAATGATAACAGAAGAAATAAGCATTTTGTGTTTCTGAAGCTGAATCTTGCAGTTTAATGTGATGTTTCATAACTTTGAAGAAACTGAGTGAAAAGACCTATACACTGTTGTCAAGTATATTAAAAATAATCACACAAGATAGAGAAATAACTTAAAAACATGGCTTTGATTCTCACAAAAGACTTTTAACTCTGAAAGCATGTGTGTGGGTGAACTTTCCGGAGTTAGCAAATGACATTGAAAACCTTGAAATGATGAAATAATTTTATTGTTGTATAAATTCCATACAATAAATAGTATGTAAACTTTGTGTTTTTAAAATGCATGCTAACGAAGCAAATCATTTTATGTACTGAAAATTTGTTGTTTTTACTTGGAGTTCTTAGCATATGAACGTTAATGGGTATATTATTTTGTATATTCATTAGTTATACCTACCTGGTAAATATTGTCCAGATTAAAGGCTTCACTGTGCAGGACTTTGAATTTGCATCCAGCTCAAAGTAGAGTGCACCAGCCCACTGTCCTCTTTACTGAAATACACTGCTAGAAGTTTCTCAGCGGTACAGCCATTTTTATGAATATTAGTATGCCGATGTCTTGCAATGGAGTTTTGCCTTAAGTTTTAACATTGTTGACTCATTTAAGGTGTTGCACCTTTCTGTAGGGGTATAATAATTGTAAAGTACTAACTGAAATAAATTGTTCATCTTTCACAATAAAGTTAATCTAGTTAGTAACTGGGTGTACTAATAAGGTATTGCACTCAGAATCCATTGATGACCTGACAGGTAAGTTTCTTGGTGCACTCCATCTAGCCAAATGATCAGCTGATACCTGTAAGGGGAAGGTAATATGCACTCCCGGCATATGAGAAGGCAGAGAGGATACAGCAGTAGTTTTAGCCTGTATTCCTATCCCTTCCATCCAGATCAGGTGACACAGAATTACAAAGAAGTGCACCCAGTTGTGGTACTACCTGGTTAATGTTAAATAGACTGGTTTAGGCCTGCTATTGAAATATAAGTGCTATATAACCTAATGGTATTTGAAGTTATTTTGTTAACATGAATGAGTAAAGATACTACCTTGAGCATTTCATGACTTTGCCCCCTAATCCATTATTATGGCTCACTATTGAAATTCCGGCACTTAAATTGCTGAGTGTTGACACACAATAAAACAAAAAACAAATACTGAACCTGTAGGAGAATAAAAAAGCTAATCTTGAACATCGTTCTTCTCCTTTAAACTTCTTTTTTGCAGAGGGGGCAAGCCCCCATGTCCCCGAACTTAAATATACCAACTCCGAGACTGCCATACCTCAGAGAATAGGGAATATGCTGCAAAATGGACATCTTGGAATTGTTATATGTAAATGTGATTTTCTATTCAGTCTCCATGTTATGGAACTCACTCTAGCAGGTCCTAACATTTCATATGGTTACCCCAAGGCTAGTATGAAATATTTGCTAATTTCATATGCATAGCAGGTGAATATAGTTCTGTTGTGCTTTTGTAGAAAACTGTTATTATTTTGTAATATTTTCAGGGCATTTCATATGCTGCAATGTTTTGTTTCTATGCTTGCATCTCTGTTGCAGAGATCTTCTACACAAACAGACTGCTTGTTAATTAATGCAACTAATACATTAATACCAGAACAGAATGAAATATTCAGATTTTACATAAGGCATTCCTACAAAGGTGAAATAAATTCCATAGCAGTTTAATACTTAAGTCCAGTGATGTTGGTGAACAATAATGTAAACAAGTAGTTTTCCCATTGGTTTATTATGCAGTTGAGTAATGCATGAAGTGGGAGTTAGTTAGAGAAAGCAATATGCAAATAGCAAGGAACACTGTTGGAAGGGACACCAGTCTATCACAGAATACAAAGCTAGTGGCACACAGCACACAGAGACACATGTACAGACACACAGACAGACACACATGCATGCACACACAGGCACACACGCGTGCACACACATGCGCACACACACACACACACACACACACACACACACACACACACACACACACACACACACACACACAGAGACACACCTTAGAGGCCTATTTGTGCACTGTCAATTCTTTCACACAAGGCACAAAATTCATACTACTGGGACCTTCATCTTGGAAACAGAGTGACTGGATTATGTATAAAACTCCAAAAAATGCTGAATACTTCATTGAAAGCTTCTCATCCAAAGTACTGCAAGTAGGTTCATAAAGCTAGCCCTCACTGTGTATGTCTGGAGTTCCTGGGTCTGTTACTCACAAGTTTGATGGTCAGTAAGACTGATACTTAGTGATAGTGTGAGCAAAGACACTTATACAAAGGGTATGATTCGGACCTGTCCTCCATGCACCAAACTAATGTTAGTACAACAGTAATCTCATCTTCAGTACTGAGAGATATCCTGTTCAGATACAGAAGTTAACATCTGTTAGGAAGCAGTGTGTGTGTGTGTGTGTGTGTGTGTGTGTGTGTGTGTGTGTGTGTGTGTGTGTGTGTGTGTGTGTGTCTGTGTGTGTGAGGGGTAATGCAATGTGAAATGAATAGTGTACTCAGCAGCAGTTCAATACACTTTTCATATCAGTAGTACACTGGTGACTACAGGGAAAGAAACTCTGCTCAGGGTTGTGGCAACAGTTAAGGTGCAAAGCAAAGTGACATTGTGCATGCTACATTTGCAGGCAGTGCAGGAATTACTAGAGATTACAGTAATTAGGTCATTCACACTTGCCAGTATTCAGTTAATGCAGTGTCAATTTTCCATTAGTTGGAAGGATGGATAGAAATTGGATGGAGCTCTCAGTATCAGTTTAATGTAAATGTGAGTCAAATCTTTTATATTAAATAAGTGAAATAGCTTTTTGCCTTACTTCTTCAGTTAGAATACCTTTATTACATTCAAGCTGGTTAATCAAGGCAGTAAATACTGCAAATGCAGTACCACAATTTGGCTACATTGCAACAGTGTTGCTGTGAATAATCTGCCTTTTAAGTGCTGCAAGCTGCATTGAAAAAAGGTAGCCCATGCAACTAGTACTGCAGGCATGGAGCTCAACATAGCGTGATTGGTGCTGCAAATGTAAATGACTTAAAATTGCACATTTTACATAGGCTATGTATTATACAGTGCAGGAGACCAGTGGGATGTCACTGTTAAAGGATGATGAACACACGTTAGTGCAGAAAATGCTTTGAAAATGGGGGGCAAGTATATGCTGATGGTGCACAGTAAGATGACATTGTGAAAATTCTTGTAGAAAGAACACACAAGGTGCTCTGGGGATATTAAGGGTAGAAAGCAGGGAAGTACCATGAATCCTTCACTGCTACAGTGCCTGCATGCCCACAGATCCACATTCCATTCAGGGATGGCTATTCAGTGAGTGTATCAATGGTGCTGGTATTAGTATACAGTAATGCCAATGTAATTCACAAGGGAGTTCATTATATTATACTTATCATATCCTGCATTCTTTTCATTTTTGGTCTGCTTATTTCTCTCCCTTAGTGACCATCAGTCTCTTCTGTGTTTATTTGATCATTAGCCCATCCATTCCCCTGAGTGGTGATGGCCCTTTAGCCTATTAGTAACAAGCAGTGGCAAGAGATGGGCAGCAGAAAGTGAAGTTATCACATGCAAGGCAGTATAGTTTTGTACTTTAAGGCTGTAATCCCTCTCTACACGTACCATCCAATTGTTTGGCATGCAATGGGCATCAACAAAGAGATGCACCTCTCTTCAGCAAGCAAAATAATCCTTTAAAATAGCACTGCCCCTCAAAGCCAGTGCCCTAGTGGGATATCCATTCTTCACTGGGAATTCTGCAAAGGGAACAAGCTGTGGGAAATATTCTTCATGTCTTGCTTTCCAAATGAATTGACCTGTCAAATCCGCAACGCACCACTTTTTCCTCACACTGGCTCCAGCATAAGCCACTATTTGAACTTGGGTTACCTGGATCATAGTCGTGATTTCATTCTTATACTAAAAGAAATGGCAATTTGTTTCTGTGCACTTGTATATCATATGAGCTTCATACTCTTGCTGATGTTACATAAGTACAGAAGAGTGCCATGTACTGCTGTAAGTACAACTTACTGGTACCTTTTGAACTGACCAGTTTGCTGTTGTGCTACAAAAGCAATGGCAGCCATGTACAGAAGGCATAGTAGAATATTAATCTAATTTTTTAAGAGTTTGTATTGGAGAGGTGAATAGGTCTGTAGATAAGCAAAATGTACTCACATCTGCTAGTGTGCTTTTATAAATAAGATAGGATGTAGATTCTATACACATTCCTAGCATGCAGTATAGCTGTAATTAAACTGCATTATCCCTATTACTCATGTAGTATTGCTCATTTTTATATGAATTGAACACCTTCTCTTTACATGGGTACAGGCCTTTTCCTCTGCATTTCACTGTCACTAGTCTTGCACAGTGTATACTATGTTTCTGAATGTCCCTCAAGATATTCTGCCTTATATATTAACATGAAACTTCACGGACCCTGCATGCAGATATGTCTGAATGCTATGCATAAGTGGGCAGATTGGCATATATAGGCATCTACAAGATGGTCAAACACAAGCATGTAGTAATAGTATAAAATAGGCCTACAGAGACTAGACTCTCCATAAACATTGGTGTCATTGCTGGCCAGGTGGTTTACGGTTTATGTAGGCACTAAATGAAAAAAAATGGCAAGATTAAAGAAGAGAATGGAGGTTCTAAAATGGTAACGAATTTGGAAAAGAACCTATAATTTTGTTTTGTTTGCTTTTTGCTGCCATGCCTGCTAAGCGTCAAGACTTCTTTTGATCAGATATTCTACTATCTGAGGAAACCATCATCCAGGCAGCCATGAGAGTAGTTTATGCTCTCACCAACATCCCAGCAATGACAGCATGTTGTTCTTGGTGGTGACATAAGCACTTGTATAGCTACAAGGGACTCCCATATCTCCTTTTGTCTATGCATTCATGCTCATCCCATATATTGACTGGGCCTATCATTAGCTGCTTGGATGGTTACACCCTACGCTACCCAGAGCAGCTGTGTAGACTGAGCAGGAACCACTGTCTCCCCCTAAAGATGTGCATGCTTGTCCTTCTTGTCTGTTCTGTTAAGTAATTGGGTCACTTGTTGAACTTGGGTCACCAGGGTTGTAGTCAGGGCTTTATGCCCATATATAACTTGCACAGGCTTCTACCTATCAATTTTGGCAGAGCTACTGTTAAGTCTTCAATGTGGCTAAGAAGATCACAAAACAAGAGGGAGAGGGGTTGTAGCTGCCAGAAGATACAGGCCAAGAATCAGCTAACAGATCCTGAAAGACTAGAAAACCTGAGCTGGGTATCCATCAACTGGAGGCAGCTCTTTAATATTGTTATGCACACCTTCAGAACTGTGCCAGCTCTGGCATTAATGTTAACCTCTTATCCAGGCTCACACATTGATCTTTATGAGGGTACCAGGGAATGCTGCTATGAAATGAAAAGAAACATAGTACCTCCAAGGAAGAAGAACTGGTCTCTGGGTGCTTGTGCTCCCCTTCCACACACAACTTGTTTAGGAATCCAGCACCTTGACTGCATTAGACAAATGGTTTAGAATAATGAATGCAGATGTCATGAGAGGTTTACACTGCGTCTTGAACTGAACTTAGAGCAGTTCAGTGGGTAGTATGTAAACTGTATTACTATCTACATCTGCTGAGATGAGTCTTCTATGACAGGTATGTACTTCCATTTGTGTGTCACAGATCTGGAGCAGCTGCACTATCGATGTCCTTCTGACGATATACCTTTTTCAAGGTTTCCTAACTGTCACAATACCTGACAGCTGATTCAGATCTTATTTCTTGTTGTTGCTTCCATATTTTCCCCTTATTGCTTATTTATTTTCTTATTTACACAGCTTTCAAGTGTAATGTGACACCTCACATGGGAGCATGTTTATGACTGCTTAAAATCTGCCTTCTTTTATTACATAGTATCCATTTTTACTCCAGTGTAACCAACAGTTACACCATTGTTTTGAAGTTGCTACTCTGTTTAACTACCATTGTAACATTTAATGCATTTTACTTTGTATTTTTGTATCTGAATTGTGTACATTCCTGCATCTCCTGACCTGCCCTCACACACATCCTTCACACTTATGTGTATGGATGATATTTGAAATGCTGCGTTACTGTGTTTAAGTACCCCTGCCTCTGAATATCTTTTATTATCATCACTACAATGTGCAAAGAACTTGATGTCTGAATCTCCTCCTATGTATTAGCTTTACAATGGTGTAACTCACTTATGCACTATGTGCTACAAATTTGTCTCTGAATAAGTTTTATGTATCAGCACAACATCACAGTAACACATTTTATACTGAATAATACACACTCTTTGAGCCACTCTTTTATATCAGCAGCGCATCAGAGGAGTTCAGTTATCATGCTGTGCACCGCATCCCCTGCCTGTGAATCACCTGTATAGATTAACATTACGCTGAAGTAGCTGAAGCACTGTGCATCACATATTCTGTCTTTGTATTACTGCTACTTGCTGACATTACATCAGAGTATTCACCTAACACTCTGTGTATCACATTCCTTCTGTCTGAACCACTCTTATGCACTGACATTTAATAGATTTCATAGGTTCATAGGTGTTTACTAGGTTAATGACCACTGGGCTCTTTTAAAGTCTAGCCATGCATCCCAATTCTCTGACAAGTTCTGGTACCTTCACTAAGTGTAAGCAGGGGCTTGAGAGGTGAAACATTTACAAGCAGGGACCTGAGAGATTAACTATTTACAGGCTGCCTGTGTCCATTAGAGACATAAGCGCCAAACCAAGGACACATTTCCTGTTCTCCATCCAACTGTCCAAATTATACTTGAATTGAATTAGGGAGGAACTCTGCTTCACATAGATGGGGTGCCTGGTCGAAAGAAGGGGTAGTCTATCTGATACATAGCTGTCTCCCCAGCAGGTCCTCTTTATATCACAGGCAAAGTTTAAGTCCTTAGAATGGGGAATTCTAGTGCCATTTGTATTGTGAATATGCAGGAGGTCCATCAGAGTGTGAAAATGTCTTGTGTACCAGGCACAGTTTTCCTTTCAACAGTCTGTAGGAGACAGAACACAGGGATAGGGCTTAAATGTGGCCTGTATAGAACATGTTACTTACACTTTGTATTCTTTTAGTATGGAGTCTCTATGGACATTCCAATTCTTGGATGTGCCTGGTTATGTACTATACATACCAAAGGGGTCATTGTACTCCATGACAGGGCTGATGAATGTTGAATACAGTGAAACAATAAACTCCTTGGATCTAGATGCCACACCTTTGTTTATAAGTTGCATAGCACAGAATGATTTTCTCACTGCCATAGACATGTGATGGTCAAAGGCTAGATTACTGTCTGTTTGTATCTCCAAGTCCCTGACTACTGGTCCGAATCTTAGAAATGTGTTGTTATAGATATTCCATGGCCACTAAGTCTTATAACCATTCATGCCTTGCCAGTAGCCTCCATCATGCTGCACCTCCTTTCTCAAGGAGGGTCATACCAGTGAATCCCAGAGTAAATTTATAGATGCCCTTCCAGTCATCTCAGTTATGCTTAAAGGAAGATAGTGATTTACATTGCTTAACATACAAGGAATGTTTATTCCAGAAGTTTGGGAGATGCTGGGTTATAAACCTGTTTCTCTACTATATTTTAACTGTTGGTGAATATTTAGCTTCCTGGTTCAAGTATTGGTGGCGATATTGGACTTGTAGAAACAGAGGAGGTTAAAAACAACTGGGTGTTTAATGGTACAGGAAGTGAGACAGAGATTTCCCCTCAAAAATCTAAAGACACTGAATAAAGATATAGAACCTCCAGTCTCCCCTGGTAGCTCAATAGCATTAGGCCTGTGATCATTTTGGTTAGAAATGTCTGGGGGTCTCCTAATTGTTTCGTATGTTTCATATGCTACATCCCAAAGTGGTAGTTGTACTCAATAATTTGTCTGATCAATGCTGAGTATTAGAAAATTATTACATCTTTAGAACTTGAGAATATTCCTTTGGTAATTAGCTGTGCCAATAAAAGGATTTCACTACAACAGTTGTCATGTGATGGTTAAAAGTGAAGGAGTTCCTAGGTCACTGACTACATTTTTTGTTTTGTAGTGGTATGTTGTCTGTGGGTGGAGTTGCCTCAGCATTTAGTTTGAGCCCATTTTTAGTACAGTAAGAGTTTATGGGGAAATTTCATTTTGGAGGGGTTACAGAGAGTGTCTTAACAACAGCTCCCCAGTTTGCAGTTGTCTCCAGTCTTTGTTCACCAGAGGTGTTGGCTCTTTTCTTGGAGATCTAAAAGGTGTAAATGTTGAAAAAGAGAGGTCCCCGCACCAAGCCATGACAGACACCACTGGTCACTTTTAAACTTTCTTATGAGGCTCCTGCAAATTGGAAATGCCTTGAAGGAATCGTAACTTTTGAATTAGTCTGACCATCACTTTCCTCACAAGAAAGGAGAAAGGGCTTAATTCCAGTTAAGTGGCAAAATGCAGTGCAGCTATTTACTGGAGACATGCGTGAATGGGCGCACCTTCGTTGAAGGTTGTGCGTCAGGACTGGTAACTCGGCATGTAAAAATCAACTACCAATCATTAGCGGACCAGAGTTCCGCTGTGGCGACCCCTAACTGGGAAAAGCCGAAAGACACAAACACACATTGACAATAGGCTTTAATAGTTTACCTGAAATAGATACAGACTGTTAAATAAACTTAAAAACAGGTAGCAAAGAAATGAAAATTCATCAAGTACTTAGCCTTGTTGTCGAATGGCCTGAAACTATCTCAAACCAGCAGCCATTTAAAAGATTGCAGCATCACACTGCATTAACTCATTTATGCACTGTGTTCCTGATATTCTGCATTTGACTCACTGTTATATATCAGTGTTCTATCAGAATAACTTACCTAACACATTGTGTACCACATACCCTGTCTTTAATGAAGTAAATGTGAAACTCTACATATCAGTGAAACAAAACAGCTTAGAGGGATATATGTCCAGAGGATACTTACAACACATAGTGCTGATTTTAGTATCCTAAAGGTAATGTGCAAATGGTGTGTGCATGTGTTTTTGTTTAGTTTTCACACTGCACTATAACGGTTTAATTACACCTGGAGAAATCATTTATGAGTATAATTCAGCAGGCAGAATATGTACATATCTAGCACTCAGTGTCGTAATATCAGTATTTATAGAACAGTCCTTTCTCAAGCTACATGAGGTCTGGACTGGTAGTTAAGAACAGAGTAGGAAGTAGGCATAAGAGGAATGACTGATTAAAAGCAAGCGGTCATGACTTAAGGTAAAAGGAAGCAAAAGTTATTTAAATGTGAAGAGCTTATGGCCTGATAAGTTACAAAAAAGGTAAAAAAAAGAAAGAAAAATTGGAAAGGTGAAGGAAATAAGGATGAGAGTTGTAATATAATCTCAGAAAAGTTATGTAGAAAAGGGCTAGGGATGTGTAGGCATTGAATGTGTGAGCTTTAGGTCAGATAATTCCATTAGTACATTCACACATTGGGCTAGAAAACCAGGCAGAATATTTTGAAGATGTTTACAATTGTTATGATCAAAGTTCAGAAGACAAAGTTCAGTGTTTTTGTAATGTGCGATGAGAAATTATGTATCTTTGTCAGTTGTGGTTCTTGGTACAGCTAGACTGAATCCCATAAAGGGATGTAGTTTACTAGTAGAGTTGTACTCACATGCCATTGTTGCCAGAGATGGTTATTCTGAGATGTACAGTATTTCAGGAGCCACCATCAGTTTAAATGTTGCTACTTTGGTCTAAAATTGATTCCATTCTAGTGCCTTAAGTATGGAGTAGTAGTGTTTCCTGTATAGTAAGTTTGCTACAAAACATGGTATACATTTGTAAGCTCTTTGTGGTTTGCTAAGTGCATAGGCAACTATAACTGTTAGGACCAATAACCTCCAATTAGAAATGTGGTATTAAGAAAACTGGTGATTGACCTAGTTCTGTTACATTAGTAAGGTAACCCTTGAGATGATATAGGAGTAATGAACAGCTGTTTTGCTTTTGTGGTAACAATGCATCAGTGTACTCAGAATATGTCCTCTGCATATGTTAGGATCAGTGAATACTAACGAGGTAATTCTAATCTGGCTGTAGTGAAAACATAGATTTCAGTCTCCCCTAAAGTTAGTATAAGGCCAAAGAGGAATTACAATGATAATAGTTTACTGAATGCATGTTATAGCTTTGATTTGGTAGCTGTAAGACTTTTTTTTAACATAGAAGGTAGAGTAATCTGTATATTGTAAAGCAAAAGTTTAGCAAGTAATCAATGTTTTGAATATAAATAACTAAGGCTTCAAACAGAAGAGGTCCAAGCAGTGAATTCTGTGGAATGTCAGATCTTACATGACCAAGTCTGTCCATTTCAGCTGTAGGACTGGTTGCTGCCCAGCCACTAGTTGCTTGGTTTCTCTAAGACTTTCCCTAAGCTCAGCTTCCTTTCACTGCTTCTATAAAACTTTGTGACACATGTCTCTCCAGATCTTCTTTGCTGCATCTATCACTCATATCAAGATGCCATCCAGGCTCCCTGAATTATTCTTCAGGCATGTTTTGGTCCATTTCTTTCATTTTATCTTTTGATCAGTCACAATGCAGATCAGTCCTTTTCTTTTGTTTTAGATTTCTGTGTTATTGGGATTATTCAGTCATATTTTAGTCAACCTCCATTGCTCTCTATCATGTTGCCATTTTGTTTTGGTGAGGTTTAACTTTCTCAGCAGTTTATTAGCCTTGCTATTTAGACTTGTTTTAGACTTGTTTTAGCAGGGTATATCCAACTGCTTTCTTTTAGTGCCACTGTACATCATCTTGGCCTATCATTCCGAGTACCTCATGTTGGCTTCTGACGATGGAAAGTATTTGAAGTGTGAACACTAACTGCTGAGGACAAACAAACCTTAAATGTGGTTTATCTCTATATATAACATGTAGACATACAATCTGAAATTTGCAGAGACTCAGAAATTTTTTGTTCTCTACCAGATGCAAAGAGTAAGTTAACACTTAAGGGTGTACTGTCCAATAACCACTTTGGATTGTAATGTACATAGGAGGAGAAAAAATACTTTATGATAATAGTTCACTGAATGCATGTTGAAGCTTTGATTGGGCAGCTGTAAGACTTTTTTTGAACATAGACGGTGGAGTAATCTGTACAGTGGATATAAAAAGTTTACACACCCCTATTAAAATGCAGTTTTTTGTGATATAAAAAATGAGACCACAATAAACCATTTCAAAACTGTTCTCACCTTTAATGTGACCTATAATCTGTAAAATTCAATTGAAAGATAAACAAACATATTAGGGGAAAATATAAAAAAATAAAAAACATACAATAAACTGGTTACATAAGAGTGCACACCCTTAAACTGATACTTTGTTGAAGCACCTGTTGTTTACATCAACTCAACAAAAACTTCTCTTAGGTTAGATCCCCTTCCTTATATGAAGTGTGCATATTTTTCAAATATATTTTTTTTACTGAGCCAGCTCTGTACATTCCAAAAATGTATGCTCCCAAGAACCCCCTTTTTGAGCTATTACATCTCTGGCATATTCTTATTTTCATGGAAACATCTTTTTCAAGTTTTCCAGGGCTATAGAAATATCTGAGCAAACATCTGCACCCAGAAATTCGAAATGTTCTCATTTTAAGGTTAATATACATATTTTCCCCACAGATTATCTGTAATATCTTTATTTAATCATTCACTCAATGATATTTTACCTTATTATCATTATATCTTGCCCCTCTGCTTTTTTGTGGCATATATAATGTAATTCTTACCTGTTGCTAACCATTTTTCACTGCTATAAATTTTAACTACTTGCCTTCATTTGCTCTTCAATCTTTATTTCTATACCATTTTAATTAATGTTAAGACTCCTTTCTTTTGCTCTCTTCCCATTTCAACCAAGAAATGCTCCTTCCCACTTTTATTTGCAAAACTTTCTTGATCTTTATGATTCAGGTGAGTTTCATGTAATGTTATCATCTGTGTATCACTATTGTAAATATAAATCAATATATTTTTCTTCATCCTTGTCTACCAACCCATTAACACTTCAAAGTAATATTCAAATTGTGTCAACCTAAAGCTTATATCTTATTATGTGGAACTTATATTCTTTGTTTTTCTGTTACAAACAGGTCTTTCATAATCTGTTTCTATCACTTTCTGTGTCACTCTATATACTTTTGTGTAATATTATCTGACATGAACTTGGTCTGTTATTAGAGCGCACAATTCCCCATACATATAACTGCTCTGTTTATTTCACTTGCCTGTAGCATTTTATTTCTGAAGCCGATTCTTGTGTTGCTAGATAGCCAAGCTTTCTATATTCTTTTATTTACTCCTGGTCTTTATTTCTAAGAATGTTTAACATGAATTTAATCTTTGTATATGTGATTATATTTTTTGGGCTTCCTCGTAGCTTATCTCCCCGGGCCTCTACTGAAAATGGACATAAATCCAGTTAGACTAGCCCAGTCAACAAATGTAAAATAAAATAAAATAAATAAATAAATAAATATTTATTTCTACATCATTCCTGCAGCCAGTGCACATTTTGACCATATCACTTTAATTTTCATAGATATTTCAAAGGGTTAAGCTTAGCTGTCCAGACATGGTGATTTCACCCTCTTACAAGCAAAGGTTTTCAAGGAAAAACAAACTACATTCCAACAGCACTGGAGACTGGTCAGTCTGCAGACTGAGAATCTTCCATTCTGAAGTTTAATAGCAAATATGACTTTAAACAATCAATATACAAAATGAAATTAAGTAGCTCTTTTCTCAATGGTACTTAGAAATTTCAATTATTTTAAAATATTTCCATGTGTGTATCTTTTACATTTTAATTATACCAAACCTCCTTGCCCATACATATATCCCCGCTTCATTTAAACAGCTTATTTTAGTCAGTGTTTCCAGTGCATTCATTTTCTGAATATTGCTATCTAGCCTACTTAACATACTTGACTTACTGACTTTGCATTCATTCTTACACCTAGTGTGTGGGCTACCAAAACTAAATTTATATAAAATTGCCTATTGGTTTGGTTTCATTCACATAGTATACTCATTCCTTTTTGTTCATCATTCATTTGCCCCCCCCCCCCCCCCCACACACACACACACACAAACAGTACCTTTATTAAAAGCAAATAACACAGTCTGAGGTATGAAAACAGGGAGGCAGCATGCAGTATTGTTATCCCTTCAATTTCATTGTTAAATAAAATTTTAGCTACAATACTTATATTATTACATTTATAGCAATCAAATAGCTATTTCCTGTCTGATACGTACTGATTAAAAGATTTTAAAGTATTTAGAATGCAGCTCACATTTTGATCATATCACATTGTTTTCCATACAATCATTCAGCCCATTTTAAGTACTGTCCTCACTCAATGCTCCCAATGCAGTTTTATGGTGTCTCCTACATTTTTGATAACACTCTCATCTCCTTTGTTTTATCATTTCATTTTGGAAAGCAGGAAATGGCTTTAAGGGAAATGTTTCCCTTAGGGTGTAAATAGTTTGCTGGTGGCTTGTTTTCTCACCAACACCTCCTGCCTCCACATTTGCTTTTCTTTTATTTTTCCCAGCCATTCTTGTACTTATCATGGGTTTTTTAAACCGGGTCAATAAAAGACTCAGTAATACATGAGATACTAACCCAAAGTAAAGTTTAATTTATCTGCAGAGTCTTACAGAAGAAAAAAAAAACATTCTGCTAGTTTGCGCTTATAATGAAAAGTCATTCTCTATATAAATCCTTGTTTCCAAACATTAAGATTATTATCTTCAGACACAATATAGAAAGAATGTCCTTCTTTAGCTGGTATGTTTGCAATTTAATCAGTATAGGCCATAACTTTTTCTCAGTCTCATATTATTTACTTTATGTGCTCTTCCCATTGCATTTTCAGCAACAGAAATTCTACTTCACGTGCTTAGACCTTTTCTCTTGCAGTCTTTACAATCATTGTCAGTGGTTTATTGTAGTACTGCTGTAGACCCCACATTGTCTCTGTGTGACCTACCCTTGAGTTCATCTAAGTTATGTGCTGTTTGTTCATATTTCAATTGATGTTCTGCCATTTTTTTCTTTCACCTCTTTTTCAATAGTTTGCATACCAGTTATTTCCAATGAATTACTGGTTAACATATATTACATTTCCTGTCATCTGTTTAATCTCTACATATTCCAACAAGGAATACTTCTCTTTAAAATGTCAGAATGCATTTGGTCAATCTTTCTCTTTAGGTTGAGTGACTGTTCTCTCCTTCAGCTGCCATTAAAATTTCTTTTTCTCAACTTTACCTTATTACATCGCTTTCTGTCTCCATCTATGTATTCACAGATGTTCTCTCTTTTCCTTCACTTTTTTGTATTTTTTATGTTGACGTTTTTGACATCATAGACACTTCAGTAACCAATATCTGATATCAATTTACAGTAGATGTGGGGTTTGGTCTTTTAAACTGTTTTCTGATTGGAGCTCAGGTTTAGCTGTTTACTTTACTGGCATTATCTTGGAATCAAGATGATAAACTTTTGGTTCAATTTCCCAAGCAGACTAAGCCAAAATGTTTTCAAGGTCACTCTATCCAGGTGTTTCCCAGACTGTATTGTTTTCTTTTATGATAAGTACAATAAAGGTGTACAAGGTGAACCCAAAGGCCATTCCTAATGGTAATGACTACTTCTTTAGCCTATTTCAGGCATGCTTTGGTTGACTTTTGCTTCTCTGTATATTTCAGTAAGACATTACAAGCTGAATGTGATCTCAACATTTAAGATGACTGTTAGGTCTACCATCATTTGGGGTAAACTATCATGATACTAATCAAGAGGAGAAACTGAACAATCTGTCCTATGGCCACAGTGGGTGGAGTAGATGGTGTAAGATTCAAAAGCTCTGTACTTAATATAACAATAGATCCTCATGATCCACATCCATCTACTTCAACATAAACTCCAACCTCACCTCTTACTCTTGCAAATTTCCATGAGTACAGTCCATTGGAGGAATGACTAGTTAGTTTGCATGCAGTATCAAAAAGTAGATATCTGGTGGCAACTTCTGTCTACAGAGACAGATAGGTAAGTTGCATTATGGGAGTAGTAAGACAAGTTTGAGCCTGGAAACTTCTTATACCTGATTTGTGACTAGTGCCAGGTGGTGATGAGTCCAAAGGTGAAGTGGACAGATGTAGATTATGATTCTCCATTATTATTGTAAGTGCATAACTATCCATTTTAGAGTTTTTTAAAACTTGAAATTTTATGTCTCTATGTGCTTTAAAGTATTCTGTTAGATAGATAGCTGTTGAACTATGAGGCAATATGACACATATTGATTCAAGTTTCTGCATGGAAACATAATGGTTTACAGTGTGCAGTGTCTTAGATTTTCATAAATACAAAGCACAGGTGATATGCGCTTTATCCAGGTCTTTATTAATTAGTTTTGAAAGGCATATATAGCATTCACTCAAGTCTGATATCAAGGTGGCTATCTGACAGAATGTGTGGATGGTTAATTTATGTTAGTAGTTTATGCTGTAATTGTCATAGATCTTTTGCTAATAGACAGAGTAGAGTTATGAGTCCATAGTTAATGCAGGCATGCAGAGATCCATCAATGTGTACTGGAAGAATATCAGTAGATATCCATAAGAATATTTTGATATTTTTCTCAACTACCCTTCACAGATACTTGAAGCTGTAAACCTGTTCCACTATTTTTTCTTCTACCTTAGTTTTCAGTTTCTTTTGAGTTCCCCCATATCTGTCCATTGCAACTATGTTATCTGTACTCAGTTTCATCCCATGTGCCTTACAGTTTGCATTCCATATTGCTCTATCATTTGCTGAAGTTCTTGTTCAGAGTCTGCTTGTAATGCCACATTGTCTACATATAGCAGCCTTGTTGATGTATCCCCTCCAACCTGTTTGCTAATGTAGTAAATCACCAGTATAAACAGCAATGGGCTCAGCAATGAGCCCTGATGCATGCCCACTGTTACAAGGAACACCTCTGTGAGTCTGAACACTGCTCTTAGTTGTATCATCAGATCCTTGCACATAGCCTGCTCTAATTTTACCAGTGTTTCTGGGACTTGAGCCACCACAGGACTGTCCAAATGGACTTTCTTGAGACCTTGTCATATGCTTTCCTAATTCTAGGAATGCCCATTTGGATTCTTTCTTCAGCTCTAGCTTCTTTTCACCTGTCTGTCTCACTGCAAACATCAGGACAGTTGTGTTGCTTCCTGACCTGAATCCAAAATGCTTATCTCCCATTTTACTTCATATTACTGCACATATTTGTTTATCACAATTTCGACTTTCATGCAATGTGTCTGGAGTTTGATACCCCTATGCTCCTCACAGTTGTGAATGCCCCCTCTGTTCTTGTACACTGGCACTAGAATGCTTATTCTCCACTCAAACAGGATACGCCTTTCTCTCCATACTGATATGAGTGCCCTCAGGGGACATTTCGCCACTAACATGCTCAGTATCTTGATCATATCTGCCATGACCTCATCTGAGCCTGCTGCTTTCCTGACTTAAATTTTCTTAGCACTGTTCCTTCTTCTTCTCAATTGGGCTCCTCTTCTTTCTCATTCATCTTAGGCTGTGTCTGGGCAGTACAATCTTTTGAAATTTTCATTTAGAATATGCTGGAAGTATTACTTCCATCTGCCTTTGATGTCTTGTGGACTGATGAGCAGGTTGTTCATGCTATCCCTTATGAAGGGTGTCTGACAAATTTCTTCTTTATTTTCTGTCTTTGCCTTGCAACCTGATAGAGTTTATTTGTGCCACAGGCTGAGTCACTTTCCAGAAGCTGATAGAGTGTCTCTGATGCAATTTTTTTACACCATCCAGTGGCTAGCCCTGATTTGCCACTGAGTCTGTTATCCATATTCTCCTATCAATAGGATACTGCTCGTAACAGCGGATGCCCAAAGCAGTTGGTCTGTACAACTCTTCCTCAGTCAGGCACCAGCTAGAGTCTGAGCTGCTGCCCAGAACTCCATTTTTGGGTATGTTTTGAGATGGAAACACCCATCAGGCTTAAGAGATGTGGGTGGAATCTCACAGAGACACAAGGAAAACATACAAACTCCAAACAGGGATTGGCTAGAGGTCAGGAATGAACCTTGTAGTTGGGAGACAAAGACCTTAGCCATTATTCCAACTGTGTCCATATATTCAGAAGTGGCTCATTGTTCAAATTTTTGCATAGTTTGTATTTATGCTACTTCTGCATAGCTTTGAGCCATGAAATATAAATGACAATTGCCATTGTTAGTTATGTTGATGTAGATATTTGGATAGTGCAGTGGTGCAGTGGTTAACATTCTTGCCTCATCACAAGAGGTTTTCAGTTTTGATTCTCAACTGGGGTGCCTTCTGTGTGGAGTCTGCATGTCCTCCCTACATTCCTGTGGGTTTGCTCTGGTTTCCTCCCATGTTACAAAAGCATGTGTCTGGAGTATCTCTCTTCTGAAAATTAGCTTCATTCCAAGTTAGACTTTCCTGGTAAACAAATGTTAAATAAAATATTACCTGTAGTTACATATCTGAAGTGGCAGAATATCTGTACTAATACATAATAACTATCCCTTAATTAGGATTATGAAGGCTGGTTGCATCCAAATGTCCTAATCTGTGTTACCTGTCATATACTGAGGTGTCATGTGTGGTTGTTATTTTGTAGTTGGATAATGCCTCATGGCAAACAGTGCTAAAGGCAGCAACATTTGTCTGCTTCTGAAAATACAGTTTATCTGCAGTCCATGAAGGAGAATGATCTCATTTTGGTTGATAAGTGTGGTCCCTCAGGAGCAACATGAGCAGCCATTGCAGGCTTCCTGTGTCAGAGCAGTGCAGTCTGTGACTGTGGCCATACTTGGCCACACTGCTGATGCTGATCACCATACCTATAGAAAGGCATGCAACGTAAAGCATAATGTGACAGGTAGGGATGCAACTTCAAGGCAGCTGCCTGACACACAGTCCTTTCTATGACTTGTCTGGATCTGAGGTGTCCAAAATCATTTGGTGGTGATTATGATGTTGGAGTTGGGGTGGGAAACATGACGTCTTTTATTCTCTCAGGGTGATTAACCTAGTCAGTCAAACACATGCATATTTAACAAATGCATATTCAGATCAGCAAGACTCATTTATTTTCCATTTATCCCATCCACAGTGTTTCCTCTTTGAGTACAGGCTAGGTATGCAACTAGCCCAGGTATATATATTTAACTGCATAGCTCACATTATCTTGGTCTTTGCACTGCATGTGACTATATCTTATGTTTAGTTTGTCTGTGGCCTTATCAGTAACTGTTAATGCATATTCTTTCACAGGTAACACAGCAGCTGAGGACACTAATGCCACTGAAGATGTCCAGGACTCAGAGCGTATGGCGGATGTTGACACTACTCTGGTGTCTGATGATATAGCCTGCTACTCACTGAGGCTGTTGGGACATTGTGCATGTCTACATACAAACAAATTGCACGATCACAGTGCACCTAGGGGAATGACAAACATTTGATGACAGACGTCCCAGAGACACAACCTGCTGTGGACTCAGGTCCCTTTGGAAGAAGGCATGCCTGCTATATTTGCATCTAAGCAGCATGGTTCCCTGCTAAGGAAACATGAAGAAGCAGTTATTGGTACTGCATCAGATGTGAGAATCCCTGCCATCCACCTGTGACCTTGTGTTTCTTCACAGACTCTGCGATACACCCCAACACATTCAGAGGGGCGTGGTGGTGAATACATGGATGATGAGGAGCATCATTCATGCCCAGTCTGATGCCATGCATGTTTTCCATACATTGATAGTCATTATGTGTGTTGTGCATACAGATACAGATCCATTCCACTGTGTGTTCATGCACTTCATGATGTGACTATCATAGCCAACACAGCCTTAGCTGTACCCTCTAAATGTCAACATCAAACACGAGATTTACCAGATATGGCAAGGATGGATTCTGAAGGCTTGGGTCATACAAAGATGTAGCACTTATTGTACTTACTTTTTAAACAGAAAAACTTGCCTTTTTCAGGGGTGACCTGGGAACACTGTCTGTTAAGTAACGCATTGAGGCACACAGTAGGCAGACAGAAACCGGGGGTGTTCAAACTCAGGACATCAGGATTATGATCAATTGCAGTTAACTGCCAAACACATGTAGGTACAGGTGCTGGGAGAAGCCTAAAAAGACTGTTATCTTAAGTTCACCACAGTTTTTTTCTGTATCATAAGTTTGATAACTAATTCCATTTATGTGCTGAGACACAAAACATACACTGCTTGTATATATCTGGTGAAAAACTGTTCATATGAGTAGTATTTAACGAAATATAGTCTTACTCTCATATAGTTAAGAGGGACTTGAAGAAGAGCCTTTAGTTTTTTTCTCTTGTTTTGGAAGATTCTATCATCTGTTGGGACAAAAAAAATAGCAAACAAAGAGACATTTTACCATTTTATAGTGTTGCAGTTTACTGCTTGAGCAAGACCATTGGGAGAGGAAAAAAAAAATATTAACTGTTTCATTTTGTTGTAACCACTAAAAAGTGTGAAGCCATAGAAAGACAGAAAACGTTTCCTTTTTTTTGTATTATAGCAGTTCACCTGAAGGAAATAACTGTAAGGCAAAGTTAGATACTTGCTAGGTTGTGAAGTTAGAGCATCACTCCCATGAAACCAAGAAGACCAGAAAGAAAACTACTGTGGTCACAAGAACTATTGACAATAATAAGCTATCACAGTTGTCTGATATATATTCAACTATTGTTGTTATTATCAAATAAATTCACACTCACCTGTTGATGTTTTCTTGCAACATTCTGTGCAAACCGTAATGAGTTTGGCCTTGTTTGTCTGTTGTAGTATGTATAATCTTTATGTAGCAAAACCTATTTTTTGTCAGGTACTGTTGCATTGCTGTTTAGAATATCAACCAAGGAAGGTTGTTGTTGCCCCCTGCACTACCATACTCATGTGTGCAAACCATAGTGTAACCCTAACCCTTCCTCATCTCTAACCCATACCCTGCATATTGCATTATGAAAAACCCTTTCCTAAACAGTACCACTATACGAGGCAAAAGGACACAGAACACACAACACAAACATGCATAAAACTGAAATTATCCCCTTACCTAACCTTACTCTAACCTTAACCAGTGAATACTTGCAAATATGCACCAAGTGCAATAATACAGTTTAGCACATCTTCTGAATCATTATGTTTTCATTCATACATTAATTTTCTGTGCTCCTCTACTCACCATAAAATTAAATTCAAACATGTGTTCACACAAATGAACATTCACTCATTTGTGCAGTCTTTCTTTCTTTTTAAAGTCTCTCTCCCGGATTCATGAAACCTCCGTGTAAGACTTAATATGTCTTACTCGGAGGCTGCAGTTGAATGGTATGACGTCAGAGTGCCATGAATATTCATGAGGGCACGCTGACTCAACCGTAACTCTTACATGGACTGAGTAGGAAAGCAGGGGGCATGTCCGACTGCCGAGCAGTCTAAATGTCCATGCCCCTGCAAGGTTTTAAAAAGCATAATGTCAACACACAAGAACGAGTTCGCTCAAATGTACTTGCACCCAACACCACACTCCCTGACACTGTAAACCCCCATCACACTTATATAAAGGAAATAATTATTTATTTTTTTAAATCCACGATATAGCTGCCCGTATTTGCGCATGTGTGCGCGGGTGTGCCCATTGCTTAGCTGTAGTTAGCAATTCTGGCATGGAAGAGCATAAGAAAGAACGTGTATGTAAATCACGCCAAATTGCAATAGTGTAATGGTAGAGTGTATGCACAAAGAAGAAGCATTCATGGTTCAAGTCTAACCACTCCCCTTTATATTTATGTTGTAAATCAGTATATGAAATAATGCCAGACATATATGATTAAAATATTAGTAAAAGCAGTGAAATGGCCAATGTATCAGTGAACAAAATATATATTTTTAAATGATCCAGATATACAATAGCCTGCCATTAAGCAGCACTTTACCCAGCTAAACAGAGGTGCCCAAAGTTTAAAGTGCTTTAGCCAGCGCAATACAGGTGCCCATAGCTTAATAGCGCTTTACCCAGCACAATAGAGTTGGCCAAAGTTTAAATGCACTTTACCCAGCACAATGTGTTTGCACGGACGTTTGTGCCATGCCAAACAGGGCACCGTAGGGCACCGGGGATCAACGTAGAGCTAAGTTGCTTAAACACAGCCACACCCCCTAGCCTGTCTAGACAGTATTAAAATAAAAGAATAACAAGGTTCAAACCCAGAACCCTGTGCATCATTATCAAAGTACAGAACCACTAAGCCATGACAGCTTAGAAGAAGGGGCTACTATTAGCATACATATACTTAGAAATGGTAGATTAACCATTACTAAGCATGTCTGCAGTCAGCCTAGAATTCTCAAAAATGGCCAATCACAAAAAAGTGCGGGAAATGCGGCATATTTAATCCCCATAGGCGGGAATACTCACCATAACTGATTGTAGCTCACATTTGCAGTCAGAATGGCAGGTGCAGGTGAGGGTTCACGCTTCTGAGTGCAGCGTTGGGGCATTGAGGAGTCGAAATACATGGTTTGGCTCCTTGTCCACCATCATGAGTCCAGACTCCTGCAGGGCCAGTTCCAAGGGATGGAGTACAAGGCTGAGGCTTGGAACCGGTTAGCTCATAACCTCACCAGTGCCACAGGTGTTCCTCGCACTGGTGAGCAGGTCCGTCACCACCATGCAGACCTAAAGAGATGGAAGGAGGACCGCCTGAACCAATGGATACAGGAGGCCCGTGGGATGCAGGATGCCCCACGACTGGGTAAGTAGCCATAGAATGCAGTATGTAAGAATTGATAATTGATTTTGTATAACAGATAAGTATGTCTCAATATCCCTTCATTTACTTCACAGCTGCAGGTGACCGTGCTGCGAATCAGAAAGCCTATGCTGATAGGCTGCAAAGGCTGTGCCACCAGGCAGGTTAGTGAAAATTCTGCATGTTTTGTTATATAAAATAGGGGAGAGAGCATGAAATAAAGTGTTGTAGTACAATAATACAGCCATAAAATGGCCTGAATAAGTCCTCTGCATGTACTGTCATACGAAATAGTCATAGTGCCAGAAAAAGAGCGTAGTAACCCATTAAGAAAGGTAACATATGTCTGGAATAAAATCTCTGCAGGTACTGTCATATAATATATGTGAGTGAGCCTGCAAAAGTGTGCTCTAACCCATTAATAAAGGTATAATATGTATTGAATACGTCTGCCATATGCACTGTTATAACAAATAAAGGAGTGAGCCTGTGGAAAAGTGTGTAATGTCAGTAATAAAGGTTTAAAACCCGGTGTGTGTGTCACTTAGTTTGAAATGTTGTTGTACCCTTGCATTATACAAATAGTACTGTGTTAGAAAGTGCTGGCAAACAGAGTTCTGCAGTCCCATCTACAGTGGGTGATGGAAGTGCTAGTAGCTGTGAAGCATATATACAGTCCTCAACAGTCAGTTACTGGCTGGCATGCATAAGTAATTCTGGCACATGAATAGCATGCTAATATGTTCCCCAGAAATGTGAGTGTGCTTCAAAAAATGCAGGGTTCTGTACAAATTGAAGTGAAAATGTCATGTGAAAACATCCAGATATGTAGATAAAGAAATATAAATGCGACCATGAAATATGTAGCAGTAACATCTGCATCTTGGACAGTTAGTATGTCAGATATAGGTCAAGTATATATTGAAGTAGCCAAACCCATTTCACAACCTAATGCATGGTGGCAAGTGTAATAATACATGTAGGGAATATACACTTGCAGTCACTAGGAATGTAGTGTAGAGTAAAAGTGATTATCAGATGTTAACTGAGGTTTTTTCTACACCCTACTGTTTGTGCATAAACCATGCAATTCCACAACTCAATGGGTATGTGTAATCTTAAATATTTGTTGGGACATATGTCCTATTGTTTTATAAATATTTGCATTCATGTTGATTCATGTGCCCTGTTCAAACACCATGTTCATGGTGGCCTGTTGCTACCAAACATCCCTGCATGCTGTTGGAATATCCACTGTTGTTCAGTATATGCATGTGTTATGCTTGCTATTCAACTGTTGGAACCTTGGTGTGTTGGGTTAATGGGAATATTACTGAATGCTGTTACAACTAATCTGGAATGCTGTTGTTTATGTTGTAATTAAACACACCTAATCACAGAACGTATGGAAAGGCGGGTCCCAGCGGACCCACCTGTCCCTCCTCAGTTGGCAAGTGCACCTGGCACCAGCAGATCCGGTGCCCAGCCCGGGCTCCCCTCCTCCATTGGTCCTGTGCCACCTTCGGGTGGAAGCACTGCAGGGAATGGGACTCGTCCCCCCCATGCAAGCGTGGGCAAAGAAGGGGCGGAGAAGGGCCACCTCTCACCATTCGAAGGGTCCGGGCTGTGGTGCGTAGGGAGATCCAGTGTTCAGTCACTGATCCCCTATGCCAGCTTGAGGCGAGAGTGGCACATCTCTCGGGTGAGCCTGCCCGTCCTACTCAGCCCCCAGCACAGCCACCCTTGGGGCTGTGAAGGTGCAGTGGTGACTGCCCATGGGTGGGGATCTCAGTTCCACTGTTACCATCTGTGGGGTCATGGGCTTGCGATTTCCAAACAACCTTCCCCGTCAGTTGTGTCACCCACCCCATGTGTCAAATTCCACCCCTGTATACATCTTGTTTGTCTTGACTGTTTACCTCCCCAACCTACCTCCCCAAATATACCTACATCCCCTACCTCACATTCCACTCTCACCTGAAAAACAAAAATAAAAAAAGGGCAATCTGTTCCCACAAAAAAATTACGCCCCATACATA
This sequence comes from Protopterus annectens, assembly GCF_019279795.1. Classification (NCBI taxonomy): domain Eukaryota; kingdom Metazoa; phylum Chordata; order Ceratodontiformes; family Protopteridae; genus Protopterus; species Protopterus annectens. The sequence continues at coordinate 330,914,988 of NC_056727.1, forward strand.
ACTGCCCATTTCGCACACATGTCCGCCGGACATGTAAACTGATAATTATAATTGGCAGTACAACATACTTTGTTGTCCTCACCCCTCTCTCAGGGGTGGAAGGTTGCAAATTTCACACCAAATTACTAACATATGCACAGCTGTTGCTGATAAAGAAATGGGCAGCTATGGGCCTTCCCTACACCCTTCCTGCACATCCCAGCTGGTTTCCCTACTGTCTTTCCCTCTTTGTGCCCCCTTTTTCACCACTTTCCTATCTCCCCATTTTCTTTTCTTTCAAAGAAATTAGCGTGGGGGTTAGCAGGAGTAAGCACTTTAAGCAGTAGTTAGCATGGGTGCGCGAGTGAGAGCTTGTGTGCGCTTAGCTAAGCATTGCTAAGTGTCGTGCAAACCCATGGAAACCCGCTTAAAACTGCTTAAAAGTGCCTTAGTCACTCTGTATGACAGGGCCCTTGTACTGCTCAGCAGCAAAATCAAATACCCTTGTTAGTCTCAAACCCCACACCTTGGACTGACCAGTCTGCATGACTTACCACTAAGCCACAGCAGATATACAATAACTTGGTGCTGAAAGAAATATAACATGCATTACAATGAGTGAATGTAAAGGGAAAATAGGAAAGCCATAGGAATACATTGCAATAACTACTGTTGTATGCCAGTTAATTCTCTAATTCGAAAAGAAAGTACATACTCCCATGTATCCAGTGTTAGCATTAGGAGGTGTGAGTAAACCTACACACTGAGAAGAGTGTACTGGAAGAAGCAACAGTCAGGTTTCAGTACAACATGCATTTCACTGGCTACAACCCAGCTTTAGATATGAGACATATACCAACCTTCTGACTGAAACAACAGTGTCCACAGCAAACAAGCATGGTCCCCACCTTGCAAAACTGAAAGGGCTACGCCTACCTAACCTATCATTTTATGGCAGTGTCCTGAAATCACAGTGAGAACTGCAATTGCCACACAGCAGGCTGCATGCAATTACTAAATGGTGGACACCAATTGGTGCAGAGGCCATCACATGCACATGTGCAGATACCTAGAAAAGCAGCCTGTATCTGCTGTCCACACATGCAATAATATCATTGCACCAACTGGGAGAGAGTGCAAGTGAGAGAGACAGACAGAGAGACAGACAGACAGACAGGCAGTAGGAGACAGCCACTGAAAAGAAAGACCAACACGCAGAGGAAACCAAAACCAAAAAAATATATAAATAAATAAATAAATAAATAAATAAAAAATCAACACCTACAACAGACAGAGGTGAGGAATACAAAGGTAAGGTATGTAACAGATATGTATTTGCTGACATCCGAATGTGTCTGAATGGAGCTCTACATACTGTAAATCATCCATATGTGGCAGCAGTCCGTATCTATATGTACATGCACATTTGCATAGGGCAAGGGACATACTGCAACTGTTAGTGAAGGCTGGATATATGTATGTTGTTGAAGGCTGCTATGTGCACATATGTACGTAGGTTGTAGTGTGTGGCATTGCAGACAGCAAGCAGTGCCGGTATATGTCATGTGGTGATTAAACGCTGTGGGACTGAGCTACAGGCAGTGAGGCCTGCTACAGCTATACAGCCTGAGGACAGCAGAATGCATTCTGCACAACATTGTGCAATAGTATTACATAACCGTATGTCTCACAACTGTTGCATAATTGACAGCCCCACCATGAAAGGTGGGTAGTATATGTGTCTATATGTGCATCTATATGTACAGCAATGGATGTTTAGATGTATGTGTGTGTATATATATATATATATATATATATATATATATATATATATATATATGTATACACATATATATATATATATATATATATATATATATATATATATATATATATATATATATATATATATATATATATATATATATATATATGTGTGTGTGTGTGTGTGTGTGTATATATATATATATATATATATATATATATATATATATATATATACATATACATATATACATATATAGATAGTTATAGATATATTTAGATATATATATAAAATATAATCAGATCCTGCAGATAGACTAGTGGTGGACCGTAGCTGGGATAGCTACTAAAGTTCAAAAAAATGACACGGATATATGAAACTTGAATTATGTCACTGATAAAACAGAACGAAAAAAACTTCTTTTAAATCCACAGAAACCTCACTGCTTCGCCGAATTGGCAAGATGTTGAACTAAAGTGTAACAAAAAGACTGTTACACACTGATGTTTAGCAGTTCAAAGTTAAGTAGGACTAAATCTGTTTATATCCCAGGCATATACATTCCTATAACTCTTCCAAATGATGCAAAGTAACTTGAACACAACTCACAACAGTCTGTGTGGGGACACCATAACAAGCATAAAAAAGTACCTTAGAATGTTTGTAAAAGCTGATGAAATGTTGTAGAGCAAATGCCTGGTTGCTCAGGAAGTCCTGACTATCCGTTTAGCTTGTGGTAGAAAACCCAATCCAATACTTTGTAGTTAGAAAAACACAAGAAGCTTCCCTTTGCAAACTCAATAGTTCCAAACTTGCAGGAAGCAAATGAAGCACTAGAAACACTAGCACAATTGCTATGTAAACAAACTCAAGTTCCAAACTCATGCACTGTTATACACTGATGTTGAGAAGTTCAAAGTAAAGTAGGACTAAATCTGTTTATATCCCAGGCATATACATTCCTGTAACTCTTCCAAATGATGCAAAGTAACTTGAACACAACTCACAACAGTCTGTGTGGGAGACCACAACAACCATAAAAAGTACCTTAGAATGTTTGTAAAAGCTGATGAAATGTTGTAGAGCAAATGCCTGGTTGCTCAGGAAGTCCTGACTATCCGTTTAGCTTGTGGTAGAGAAAACCCAATCCAATACTTTGTAGTTAGAAAAACACAAAAAGCTTCCCTTGGCAAACTCAATAGTTCCAGACTTGCAGGAAGCAAATGAAGCACTAGCACAATTGCTGTGTAAACAAACTCAGAAGTTCCAAACTCATAGGAAGCAAAAAGGCTGTAGACTGAAAATAAATCCTTTATTACAACGATAGCATTCCTTAAGCACTAGTTGAGCGCTTTCATCTGCACCATCGCAGACTTCATTGATGAAGTCTGCGATGGTGCAGATGAAAGCGCTCAACTAGTGCTTAAGGAATGCTATCGTTGTAATAAAGGATTTATTTTCAGTCTAGCGCCTTTTTGCTCCTATGAGTTTGGAACTTGAGTTTGTTTACACAGCAATTGTGCTAGTGTTCTAGTGCTTCATTTGCTTCCTGCAAGTCTGGAACTATTGAGTTTGCAAAGGAAGCTTCTTGTGTTTTTCTAACTACAAAGTATTGGATTGGGTTTTACCACAAGCTAAACGGATAGTCAGGACTTCCTGAGCAACCAGGCATTTGCTCTACAACATTTCATCAGCTTTACAAACATTCTAAGGTACTTTTTATGCTTGTTATGGTGTCCCCACACAGACTGTTGTGAGTTGGGTTCAAGTTACTTTGCATCATTTGGAAGAGTTATAGGAATGTAAATGCCTGGGATATAAACAGATTTAGTCCTACTTAACTGAACTGCTAAACATCAGTGTGTAACAGTCTTTGTTACACTTAGTTCAACATCTTGCCAATTCAAGCAGTGAGGTTTCTGTGGATTTAAAAGAAGTGTTTTCATCTTTTTGTTCTGTTTTATCAGTGACATAATTCAAGTTTCATATCCGTGTCATTTTTTCGAACTTTAGTAGCTATCCCAGCTACGGTCCACCAGTAGTCTATCTGCAGGATCTGATTATATTTTATCAGTTGTTTGTTCTTGCACAACCTTATTAGATATATATATAGATATATGTATGGATATATATAGATATATATGGATATATATGGATAAATATACATATATATTAATAAATATGGATATATATAGATATATATAAATATATATGGATATATATGTATATATATAGATATGTATAGATATGTATGGATATGTATAGATATGGATAGATATGTATATATGTATGTATATATATATATATATATATGGTTCCCATTCAGAAGCCTGAAACATCATAAGCCTGAAAATCAAAATCCTGAAACCAAAAGCCTGAAAATTCAGAATCCTGAAAACTCAAAATCCTGAAAGCCCAAAATCCTGAAAGACCAAAATCCTGAAACTCAAAATCCTGAAAACACAAAATAGACATACTGATGTCATTGTGGCTTTGCTATTGTTAGCCCTGTGGTGTTAGGTCATGCGTTGGGGTCAGGTAAGTGTGCGGTTGGTTTTATTTTAGGGTTAGGGGCGGTTTAAGTGAGTTAGGGTTAGGGCAGGTTAGGCATGTATGCAATAGTGACAAATATTGGGGTTAGGCGGTTTAAGTGAGTTAGGTTTAGGGCGGGTCAGGTGAGTGTGCGATAGTGACGGACCTTAGGGTTAGGGTTAGGGTCAGGGTCAGTTGGTAGATATTAGTGTCTTTATAGTGACATATTAGCATTATTTGTGTTTTCAGGATTTTGAGTTTCAGGATTTTGGTCTTTCAGGATTTTGGTCTTTCAGGATTTTGAGTTTTCAGGATTCTGAATTTTCAGGCTTTTGGTTTCAGGATTTTGATTTTCAGGCTTATGATGTTTCAGGCTTCTGAATGGGAACCATATATATATATATATATATATATATATATATAGATAGATAGATAGATAGATATAGAGAGAGAGGGGGAGACATGGGGTCATATGTACTGCAACAGGTGCCTGTTGTCCAAGGCATGGACTGAACACCAGTGTTGATACTGCAGTGCCATACCACATTCCAAAACACCTTACGCAGTAACTACCACATAGGTGGTAGCCTGCCTAATACTGAAGGTGCCAGAAGGGAATATGGGACACAGGTGGACAGTAGGCTCCCCTTTGATAATCACAGTGCCACACTAGTCTTGTAATCTGTCTATGTGGTACGTGTCATCACAAAAGGTGTGTCATCTAGGGAAATATAGGTCGGTGTTCCCCTCTACTCAACACAATGCTCCATGTGGTATGTACCTCACATGACAACTACAGCAAGTGGAAAGGCCACAGACATACCTAACAAATAGTACTACTGCCCTCAAACACATGCCCTATGCAGACTGACTCACAAAACCATAGCTAGAGTGCGTTGCATACCACCCATCCAGAGGTTACCACTGCCGGACATACTGAGGTATGTCACACCCATAGCAGTCGGCCAGCCACCATGACAGCACCTTACAATCCCTCTGGGCTACATGATCTAGGGCCCTAATCCTTGTCACCTCACTAAACAGCACATGCTGGAGGTACAGGTTCCTATCCACAAATATGCTATACTCTGGACTAAACCACCCAGCATTAACAAACAAGGCTCCTTATTAGCAGACATCATACGTACCCCTGATGATTGTTTTGGAGATAGGTAATATGCCCTGAGAGTCACCTCTGTGTATCCTGTTGACAGGAGCAAGTGAAATCATATTACATGTATGTCAAAGGGCAGGGTAGCATATGGCTAGGCTGCTCTGGGCCCTAGGGCCAATAGCGTATTACCTACCTCTGACACAATGCACACACACATGTACTCAGTGCAATACCTGCTCTGTGAGGTGGAATGAGTGTGACAGTGACTGTGTACAAGGTTTGTAAAGGTGTGATAGCTTAGTGTGAGGTTGTGTCTGTCATGGTAGTTTGTGTCCTAGGTGTGAGGCCAGAGAAAGATGTGTCAGTTATTGGGATGCAGACATAGTAGGATGGCATATGTTGTGACATAGTTCCTTGTGTACGATTGTGGTGTCCCATTGTAGGCTGAAGCAATACATGTATGCTCAGTAAGTGGTACTGTTGGTGAATCCAGCTCACATATGAACTGTTGTACAACCTGAAGCTGTAGTTCTAAACAGCACAGTATGGTGTATGTTCACATTCCCTGGTAACACTGTCTTGTGTGTTTCCTGTAGTCTGCACAGATTACATACCTCAGGCATAGGTATCTGTAAGTAGGGGCACACAGTACTATAAGGTACACAGGTAATGGTCATCTGTGTCGGCATACATTTGTGTGTTGTATGTATGTCTGATGTGTGTGTAATGATGCCTGTACCATGCCCGCAATCACATGTGTGTTACAGGGTATGTGTGTGTACCTAGCAACATGTATACTCTGTTACAGCAGTATGCCAACTATATTAACAACCGTGCACATATGTTAGGTAGGGGTATGGCATCAAAGATTAGGGTGGTTTACTGGTAATACTGTAAATGTACATTACATTCATTGCATTGGATGACATATTTATTCATGCATTAGCTTGATATATACCCCCGGGGCGAGGTTGTGCATTGTATCCCAAACAGTGTGCCGACTACTGGTGTATACTGGTTTGTTATATGGAGTGTGGCAGGCACTGTCAGCCAGTTGTGGGCTGAGCACTGATATGGGGTATTGAACGTGTGTATCCTCTGATAGACAGATAGATGCTATATATGGCAGTTAAGTGATATCTGTACTTCATAATGTTAAGTGTGCCATATGACTTGCTCACACGTATCGTTTAATTGTCTTCCAGGGTTATGGCTCATCAACGCAATCCATCATATACAGCTGCGGAGGAGCAGGAAATACAGAACAGCCTGGTGCAGCACTATAACCTGCTTTTATCCAGGGCCAGCCAGCACCAGCATGAGCGTACTGTACTGTGGCAAGATCTTGTTCGCCAGGTAAATGACATAGGCATGCATAACCAGACATATGAGCAGGTACGCCATCACTGCAGTGATTTAATTAGACATGTCCAGCAGCGTGCGTCTGATATCCATAGGCAACAGCTTGCCACAAGTGGTGGGGCGGCCATACATCCCCCCCTCACCAGAGTGGAGGAGCTGTTCCTAAGTGTGGTGGCTCCTGGCCTACAGCAGCAACAGCATCACACATGTGTCATCATGGAGGCCAGAGCCAACCAGCCGGATGACATGGAGCATGCAGGTAATATGCCCTAGCTGTAGACTACCTTTACCTGTAATGTTAGAATATGCATATGCGAGATGTGTACTGTGTGTTTAGCAGTTGTTTGCCTATCGTGTGCAATACTGATATTTGGAATAGTATCTGTACACCTGTGACTGTTGACTGTTGGACTGTAGTTTAGCACACTCACAGTAGCAACGCCACAGTTATGGCCACTGACAAACTGTGTCATATTCTTGTAGGTCCCTCTGGTGTGACAGCAGGGCAGACGACACATGCTGGTGAGTGTGTTAACACTTTAATATTGGTAATGAAATGTGCATATCATAGGTGAGGTGTAGGCCATGTACACGTAACACACCTACGCATAATGCATGCTGTGCATGTTTGCTGTGAGACATCAGTCATCTCAGTAAAGTCAGTAGCTGCCTCAATCTCATGCAATGCACAGTGCAGTAGACACAATTGTGGCAACACTGTACTGCACATTGGATATGCATAGTTGCTACAGCTGTACACAACAGAACACATTCATCATACACAGTACACGAAAACATGCTAGATTTGGCATTACCACACACCCGCTGTAAAGTCACACTTCAGTATCCCACATGTCATGCACACACACATGATGTACCTCAGGGGTAGAGGCCTATAATGGGGCTATGCAACACTCTGCAACACATAACACAGTCATGTTAGGCAATGCTCCCTATCGGGCACCTCACACAACCATGTACAAGGTGGCTGTGTAATTGTGAACGTAGCCACGGCACTGCAGTTCAGATACAGCATTCTAGGCAGTGGTCTTGCACACATCAGTAGCTGTGAGTGACCACAAGATGCATGTTGATGATGGCACAGGGTACTACACCCCATCCAGTTACAGTGACCACAGTACTACTCATAGCAGTCATTGCTTTTCACCTCAATGTTGTGTGTGTGCAAACATATGCACCTATACACAATATGCATAGCATGTTGTGTGTGTGCTTACATATGCCAGTATACACAATATGCACAGCAGTTGCCATCCAAACAAAGTGTCACATATATGTCCTGGGATGCTAGTGGGTGTATAGATCACTTGACACACATTGGGTATATGTGGTGTATAATGTTGCAGTCATGTAGCATGCCATGCCATGCCATGTCTGGCACCGACATATCTGCAATATGTCACACACTCACCATAACCACTGTACACTGGCCATGTCGAGCATTGGGATTCCTTCACGTCAACATGCACCACTCATCCCGTGTGTATACATAGCATGCATGTGCTACACCCGTGCCCACTATTATCTGCTATGGACACAGACACTGTACTCAGACATGGATATCTATGTGTCACACAGATAACACATGCAGCCATGGCATGTATACTTGTGAGTGATGGTGCACAGGGCATTGCAGAGCTGATAATACCTGCACAGCAATGTTGTGTCCATGTACACATTGTGTTCCAGGGTGTAGCCAATCACTGAACAACTACACAGTTGCACCAAAGCCATGTATACTGCCATTAAATAGGGACATCTACACTTGCACTGCATGGTCTTGTGCAACACATATTCTACATGCTGACACGTGTGTGGTAACTGTTTACCTTGTGATACTGACACCCACCTTCACCCACTATAGACTATGTGTTGGATTGCTGGTATGTGTGTGTGTGTGTGTGTGTGTGTGTGTGTGTGTGTGTGTGTGTGTGTGTGTGTGTGTGCATGTGCTGTAGTGAGGAGTGTATTAGTGTTCATGTGTTCATATGTGCATGTGTTTATGTGTGCATGTGTGCATGTGTTCATGTGTGCATGTGTGCATGTGTTCATGTGTGCATGTGTGCATGTGTTCATGTGTGCATGTGTGCACGTGTTCATGTGTGCATGTTCATAGGTTCAAAGGTTCATACCAGGCTATCTGCCCTAGGGCATTTATAAGCCTAGCCAGAGTGTGTTTGGTTTTCACCACCCATTTTAAATTAATTTTGCTATGCCCTTTTACGAGGTTAGTATACTGTGCCTCTGTCTAACAGTGACACAGAAGTGATACCTGGGGTAAACCTACGATCTCCCATCCACTCATCAAGATTCCTCTTGAAGAGAGTCAATGAGGGACTCTGCCTAACTTGGACTGGGATTTTATTCCAGAGTGAAGGGAGCCTCTGGGTTATGAATCTGTCCCTCCAGCATGTCCTATTTATTTCAGTGCTGAGGTTCAAGTCTCTCAAGCACGTTGCTTGATGGGATTTGGCTTTTCTGAGGTGCAGCATGTCCATTAATTCCGGGTTGGACATGGCTTTATACGTCAGGCACAGATCGCCTCTGAGCAGGCGGTATGCCACTGAGTAGAGCTGGAGTTTCTTTAACCAGGCAGCATATGGCATCTGTTTGAGCCCTTTGATCCACTTGGTGAGGTACTTTTGGGGTCTTTCCAGTTGCTGCAGGTGTCTGGTAAGGTACATCCCAAAAGGGGCATTGTACTCAATTATGGGCCTGATGAGGGATGAGTAAAGAGGCACGATGACCTCCCCTGATCTAGATGTGAATCCCTTCATGATTAGGTGGGCTATATAAAATGTTCTTCTAACCACTTTGTCCAAGTGGTTGTCAAATGAGAGATTGCTATCAACTTGGGTCCCCAGGTCGCTAATTACTTTTTCTGTACTTAATGTATTACCACCTATGTGGTAATTTGTGGGCACTTTGTTTTTGCCAAAAGGGATGACTATACACTTTTTGGCATTTACCTTGAGGCCATGGCTCTGGCACCAGTTGTCTGTTTCTATGAGGCCCTTTTGGAGGATGCTTGTGTCGGCTGGAGAGTTGATTATGTCACCCAGTTTGCAGTCATCTGCGAACTTGGTCAGCCACAGTCCTTCCGTGTTGGCCTGTACCTCTGAGAAATATATACCAAACAAGAGGGGTCCCAGGACTGAGCCTTGTGGAACACCACTTGTAACTAGTTTGGAGTCTGACATGGCTCCAGCAATTCTAACCATGTGGGTTCTGTCCTTGAGCCAGTTTGCAAAATATCTAGTGACATAGGGGTTTATATTTAAGCTGGAGAGCTTATTTATAATGCCAGAGTGGGGTATTGTATCGAAGGCTTTTGTGAGGTCCAGGTAGGATGTGTGGACCACCTTCCCCTCGTCAATTGCCTTGGTGACTGTTTCAAAGAAATTGACCAGGTATAAGAGGCCCTTAACAAAGCTGAACTGGGTAGGATCCAGTGTCTGTAGGTCCCCAATATCTTTATTTATGAGGTCCATGATGATCCTTTCCATAGCTTTGCAGACCAAGCTAGTCAGGCTTATGGAGCGATAGTTTCCAGGATCCGTTGAGGCACCACCTTTGTGGAGAGGGTCCACTGTTACTGTACTCCACTCTTTGGGTACATATCCTGTAGTAAGGCTGAGATTGAACAGTAGTTTTATGTTTGGGTTTAGCTCTTCTTGGAGTTCATGTAGGACGCAGCCCGGGACACCATCTAGTCCCATTGATGCTGTGTTTTTTGCTTTGGAGAGGGCGACTCTTATCTGAGCATCTGAGATGTCAGGGGGGCAGCACTCTGCTGGGATAGATATTTGCCCTTTTGGTGGGGAGGGGGGGAAGAAGTTTGCGCTGAACCTGTCAGCTAGGATGTTGGCAATGTCTGTGGGTTCGGTGTATTTTTGTCATTTTGGACTAATTCTGAGCATATCTGGGAATTCCCACCCAGGTTCATAACATAACTAAAGAAAGCCTTGTGATTATCCTTAGTGTCCTGTGCAATTTTTCTCTCGAAGCTGGCCTTAGACGATTTTATGAGTGCCCTTAGTTTTTTGCTAATACTGATCAGAGATGCCTTCCCTTTTTGGGATTTTGCTCTATCATGTAGTAGCTTCCTCCTTCTATTGTATAGTTTGTTTATGGCTGGGGTCCACCAGACAGGACGTCTGCCTTAGGAGGATTGGGTCTTGGTTTTATTTGGGATTGCAAGATCCATGCATTCCTGAAGGTGTTCTTAGAATACGTTTATAAAGGATTCTGCAGTCTGGGCCGTATTTTTCACAGGCCCGGGGGGTTTGAAAGATTCCACCTCGGTTTTGAGGAGTGTGAAATTTGCTTTAGAGAAGTTTTTCACAGTGGTTTTCTGGGCAGGGGGTGGGGTCGGGATGTGAATATCCAGTGAGATTAGTTTATGGTCTGATCGTACCAGTGAGGGATACACTTCTTGTCTGGAGCATAGAGTCCCCATGTTGGTGATGATCAGGTCCAGTATGTTTTCCCCTCTTGTGGGAGTGGTAACAAGTTGTTCCATAGCATTTGAGTTTATAAATTCTAGGAACCTATGGGCTAGGGTTTTGGAGCTAGAGTAATGCTCCCTGTCTATGTTTGGATAGTTGAAGTCGCCCAATATAATGGTGTTTGGAGAGACCTTCATATTTTCCAGTGTTCTCAGGAAGGCCGAGTGGGGTTCCTGGGTTTGGGAGGGTGGTCTGCAGCAGGCTATAAACTGGAAGGCAGTTTTACCCACTGTTAGTTGCACATGGATAGTCTCTGATGCTTCATGCTGTGCCACCAACCTGGAGGTGTGGGTATCTTTGATGAATATTGATACTCCCCCTCCTTTTGTGGTTCGGTCCAAGTTTTGGGGCTGAAAAGCATGGTATGAGTTGTAACCTGGTAGTGCTGGGGTGCTCTCTGGAGCCTTGAACCAGGTTTCTGTTACTGCACAGATATCGATGTTCTCCATGCTAAGGAGAGTTTCGAGTGCTTGCCTCTTGAGGTTTAGACTTCTGGCATTGAGTAGCATTACTCTTAGTTTCTTATGTGTTCATGTGTTCATGTGTGCATGTGTGCATGTGTGCATGTGCTCATGTGTGCATGTGTTCATGTGCAGACCGTAAAGTGTGTTTCCTATCTTCCTCTCACAGGTGCTGAGTTAGGGGTGGCCGAAAGCAGCAGGGAACCTGAAGCTACTGCCACGAATAGTGGTGATGATGATACATGTATTTTGGCACAGGAAGGTTTGACAGGCTCTGTCGTTGGTCTGCCAATAGACAGTACAGAGCATTCAACCCCATCTATGCACACACTCATACTGTCCATACATCCCTCACCACCGATGGCCATAGGTGAGGGACAGCATACAGTTGGCATTGGCCAGGAGAGTGTGGTACCCATGGCACTTGCATCCCCTCACAGCAGCCATAGCCATATTCCTGGAACAGTACCACATAGGTGGAGGTCCAGGGGTTCTTGGGGGAGCACCGCTGGTCGTATTGTCCCTGGCAGACATGCCCTCACAGGTCTTACAATGTCCAGTATGTTCCGGGCTGTAATGCAGGCTCAGGCACATATGGAACGTACACCAGGCAGGGACTTAGGGTGCAGAGGTCACATTACACCGCTATCAATGACAGCATCCGTGACCTTGCCGGTACCATCCAGACTTACACCGAGGTCATTGATAGACGTTGGGGGGAGACATTAGATGCCCTCCACAATATGTCTTCCATGAGCCAGGACTGTGCGGGACGGTTGCTATGTCGACACGGACGCATGCCAACAACAGCAACAGCTGGCAGTGGTTATGGATGGCCCACAGTTCACAGCCACTCCCGTAGTGGCAGTACCAGCCTCAGCAATGCTGGTGCTGGCCTGTCCATTGACCGTCCTAGTAGACCACATGCATGTGGCTCTGGCCAGTCCCAGCAGGGACATGGGTTCAGTCATCGTACCTCTGCCTCTGATGACAGTACCCAGTCAGGGTTGGTACCTGATACTGTCCATAGCACCCCTGCCAGGCACAGGTACTGTGTCCATGGCCGGAGACAGTGATCTGTACAGCCTAGCAGGTACAGTCTGTGGCTGTCCCACAAACTACCGTATATGGCAGCCACATGGAGGAGCTGTGTGCATGCAGACACATGCACATTAACCAAACAACTAGGGCTCACACATACACACACACATTACATCAACATTGGCCCATGCTGTACTGTTGTCCCTCACACACACACACACACACACACACACACACACACACACACACACACACACACACACACACACACACACACACACACACACACACACACACACACAAACATGTCAATTGGATGGGTCAATGTCAGGCTCTGACAAACAACAAAACGCCCTGTGCATATGATGATACCTGTGTCGCCTCCTGTCATCTGTAACATTGACGGAGGAACATGCTAACATGGTGCTGATGCACAGGGTCACACTATAGTAGTGTAGCAATATTAGCAATTTGTCAACAGGAAAGTGTAATGACATAATTGTAGGTATATCTGAGCCGACATTATGCATCAAAGCTCTGATTGTCAATGTAGCATTGTTTACACCACTGTTATGTCTGAGTATGTATTGTCCACCCATGTGCCACTTGGCTGAAGTGTAATGTGTTGTCAGCATGTGTTAGTGAGTGGACAGTACGTGTGTGATGTGTGCAGTACAGATTAGCAAGTGTACATCTGTGAACATGGTGGGTGCGCACTGTCTGCATGTACGTGCATAGTGGACACATGGGACGTGTGGCATACCCTGTTGTACACATTGTTAACATCTCATAGTATCTTTCAATGGCCAGTATGCGTTCTACTACAGTTATGTACTAACATGGGTAGACATGTGTGTATGACATGGGTTGACACTATGCTGTGGGTGATACCATTAATATCTGTCAATGATTTGCTGTCTGGTAGTATACACAACCTCAACAGCATGACTATAAGCAATCATTGGATGATGTCCTGACAAATGACACACAGTCGTAGGGAACTCAGTAACAGTTGGATCAATCCGGTGCTACACTATAACACTAACCGGTGGTAATGACCGCCACCCATTCCTGTGACCACACCTGTTTGGCATATAGCCCCCTTAGGTACATGCAAACACACTAGGGATCTGTCCATCCAAATCTGGAAATGCATGCATTGGCCTATAATGCATTCCCTGGATGGGACGCATATCCTACACAAGGGTATCATGCAGACAGATACCTGTTGTCTGATACATGCTTTATAGCAGTACACCGACTATGGCATAGTCATCCACATGTACTATACATACTATCCCGTCAGTACCACATAGGTGGTAGCCCTCAACATGTATGTTGGGTACCAATGTGTACATACAGCCTCATGTTATGTCATGTGTCCCTTGGTATCCACATATCCATAGGTATTGTGGAGTCCCAAGGTATATCATATAAGACATTAGAGGCCTGAATGCATATCCACAAGGCAGTTGTACACCTGTAAAGACTGTCCATTACTGACAGTCGTTGTTGTGTATGAACATGTCTGACATATACCCCAGGCATATACCCTCACTCACACTACTCTTAAGTAACTGTCATGGGTGTGTGTGGCACAGATGACCTTGGTCACAGATCACGACAGTGGACGGCCTTGTCACATACATACATATGTGATCTATGATCTGAGAAGCAGTGGCACAACCTGTCAATGGAAACAAATGTATTCATGTAGTATGCAGGCTTCACACCTATGTACTGATTGAGGGGACATGTACACATATATATTTGTCACGCAGATACTGTTGTAATCATACTATGTCATACCATAGTAAAAGCAAAACCCACGCCCCCATTGACACAAAGTCAACGTTTGCAGGATTCAAATTCCTATCTAACTATGTTATGATACTAGAGAGAGATGCATTAACAGGATGCGCTATTTGCTTTATTGGGTGGTTTTCCTTCTCCGTCTCTATTTGTAGGATGGTGACATCATCAGTCTTTCCAAAGAGGAATGTACCTCTTTTAGTGTGTTTTCCCAGTCTCCAAAATGGGCACTCTTTTCAAAGACATGATATACACACACACAGTCAGTGTTGGCAGGATTCAAACCCCTATCTAACTACATTTTGATACTAGAGAGAGATGCATGAACACGGCGCGCTATTTGCTTTACTGTATGGCTTTTTTTTCTCCGTCTGTATTTGTAGGATGGTGACATCATCAGTCTTTCCAAAGAGGAATGTACCTCTTTTAATGTGTTTTCCCAGTCTCCAAAAAGGGCACTCCTTTCAAAGACAATTGCACACATACACAGTCAGCGTTTGCAGGATTCAAGCCCCTACCTAACTATGTTATGATACTAGAGAAAAATATGTATTAACACGGTGTGCTATTTGTTTTATTGGGTGGCTTTCTTTCTCCGTCTGTATTTGTAGGATGGTGACATCATCAGTCTTTCCAAAGAGGAATGTACCTCTTTTAGTGTGTTTTCCCAGTCTCCAAAAAGGGCACTCTTTTCAAAGACGATTGCACACATATACCGTCAGCCTTTGCAAGATTCAAACCCCTACCTAACTATGTTAGAATACCAGAGAGAGATGCATTAACACAGCATGCTATTTGCTTTACTGGGTGGTTTCCCTTCTCCGTCTGTATTTGTAGGATGGTGACATCATCGGTTTTTCCAAAGAGGAATGTACCTCTTTTAGTGTGTTTTCCCAGTCTCCAAAAAAGGCACTCCTTTCAAAGACAATTGCAAACATTCACCCCCCACTCACAGTTTGAGGATTCAAACCCCTACCTAATTATGTTATGATACTAGAAAGCGATGCATTAATACGGCGTGCTATTTGCTTTATTGGGAGGTGTCACTTCTCCATCTGTATTTGTAGGATGGTGACATCATCAGTCTTTCCATAGAGGAATGTACTTCTTTTAGTGTGTTTTCCAGTCTACAAAAAGGGCACTCCTTTCAAAGACAATTGCAAACATCCCCCACACGCACAGTCAGCGTTTGAGGATTCAAACCCCTACCTAACTATGTTATGACACTAGAAAGAGATGCATTAACACGGCATGCTATTTGCTTCACTGGCTGGTTTCCCTTCTCCTGCTGTATTTATAGGATGGTAATATCATCAGACTGGACATGGTAATGTGTGTACACTTTGTTTTATGCCATTCCAGGAATGGTCCATGTGGGTCGTCGGGTGTCAACAGCTTGAACAGGAACTCATAACCCTTAGCTTGTGTGATCTATCTGTGGGCACATTGACATTCCTTCATATGTCAACACATATTTATGCACAGCTTGTTGGTTTTGTGGGTACTACATGCATCTGGGATGTTGATAAAGGGCTATTCAAAGTCTATGTGAGACATGTGTAGCTGTGTTCAGTGATGTATGTCCTGGGTGGCTGCCTTGCAAACAATCTAGCATGTTTGGCAACCATGATCCGCACATGAACATACCACAGTTAGTAGGGTTGTGTGTATGTCAGCTTCCAATAGCTCTGTTTATGACTTCAACCATGATGGACTCCATGGCCTTGCAGATCAGATGTCAAAGGCATACTGGACTGTACATCCCATGGTGTGTTGTGCACCAACACTTGTGTGGAGTGCCATATGTAGCTGTAACACATTCAACGGGTTCCACATCCTGTGTAGGGGGGGAGGCTCAGCTGACTGTTCAGGTGCAGGATCTGTTTGTTCTGTAGTTTATGCATGACACATATTGGGACTCAATGTATTCCACTTGCTGCCATGCATTTGGCATTGGGGGTAGCTGTTCATCCATTCTACATGTGATATTTCCTGGTATGATGATATGGACTATCGTCAGTGGGAGGTAGGTCTGTATATATGGGCCTGTCTGTCAGGATGTCGGCATTGTCAGTCAGGTACAGTTGGCCCTGACTCAGGACATATATGGGTGTACATTGCTATATATGACATAGCTGTCGGAGGTGTCATGATTCAGTTTGGACTCCTTCTCAGCTACTCTTTACAGAACACCAACGAACCTGAGCACTAATCCCTGTTATACTCTTTTACACACTTAACACCCTACTGATCCTTTGTGATCTGGCTACAGTGTATGTCATCATAATATCCCAGCATGTCCAGGGGTCAGTTTCGTGTGTACTCTCCAGTCCAGCTGGTGAATATTGCGATGTTGACACAATGTCACATCTGCCTCATGTACACAGACAACCCTCTCCTCCTCCCGACAAACTCAGATATATGTGTGAGATGCACCTATAGAAACATACAGGGTGCTGAACTC
This sequence comes from Protopterus annectens, assembly GCF_019279795.1. Taxonomy (NCBI): domain Eukaryota; kingdom Metazoa; phylum Chordata; order Ceratodontiformes; family Protopteridae; genus Protopterus; species Protopterus annectens. The sequence goes on from NC_056727.1 coordinate 330,932,047, forward strand.
TCTCGACCCATGACTGGCACAGTCTATCAGGTGGTGATGGTAACCACACACCCCACATATCAGTCTCACATATACTCTGGCGACAGCACTCAAACCACATATCACACATAGACATACTCGGATGCTGTGAATTAACTCTGCCTAAGAAGCAGAGACCTCCACAGCAGGCACACACACAACTGCTATCCCACTACAATATCCACATATCACATAGTTCACAATGTCAGTGTGCCACACAGTCACTGCCCTTCGGGCTAAACAACACACCTAATACACTTGTAATAGGCGACACGTATTGTCAGACACACTGATGTACCACTCACAAGCCCAAACATGGGAATAGTCACTTTGGGCTGTCTGTCGGGTACCAGGATCTGCCACATAACACATGCAGTCAGGTCACTGCAAAGCAAGTACAGGACTGGCACCATCATTGTCCATGCTGGTGCGTAAAAACCTCAGATGTTACTCCCTGGACCACATGACATGGTACATGGAGGAACACTCTGATCATGTAGCCCAGGCCAGTATGACCCTGACCTTGTCTAGCATCTTACACCCACCAATTATGATGTCACAGTATACAGACAAACATATCACGTTTAACAGTTGGCTAACAAATTTGTGTCATTCATAGGGGATACAGTGTCTGTCAGCCTGTGGTGACATGCTCGACATGCCACGTAGCTTCACTATGGACAGCTTGCACCTGTCACCCTTGGAACTTCGAATGCTGGCTAAGGCTCTTGCTACCACCATAGTGCATTTGTTGAGCAGGGCTCAAAAGACAAACCCACCTCCATAGACATTACAGGTTAAATGACACTAAGGGTAATGCTGCTCAACACCAGCTGTGTTGCCCTCATATTGCCGCCACTCAGGACTCTCCTCAGTATGGAGGATAGCGATATCTGTGCACTAACAGACGCCTAGTTCAGGCTCACATATGTACACCAGCACTACCAGGTTATGTTTCATACCATGCTTTCTAACCACAGGACTTCGAATGGACAGCACAACTAGGGGGAGTATCCATATACATCACAGATACACACACCTCTGGGTTAGTAGCACTGCACAAAGCATCACAGACCATACATATACAACTACCATTGTGCAGAACTGCCTTTCAGTTTGTTGCCTGCTACAGACCACCCTCCCATACTCAGGAACCACACTCGGCATTCCTGGGAACAGTGGAGAATATGAAGGTCTCCACAAACACCATTATATTGGGTGACTTCAAATACACAAATATTGACTGGGGATACTACTCAAGCCCCAACACCCTCACTCTACAGTCACTACAATTTGTAAATTCATATGCTATGGCACAACCAGTCACCACAGCCACAAGTGGGAATACATATTGGACCTGATCATCACCAACATGGGGACTCTATGTTCCACACCAGTGATATACCCCTCATTGGTAAGGTCAGAACATACATATATCTCACTGGACATACATATACCCTCCACACACCCATCCTGGGTAATCTTGTTGAACTTCTCATGAACCAACGTCTCACTTCACCAAAGCAAGGTGGTATCCTTCAGAGACCCTGAGACAGTGGCAAATACGGCTCCGACTGCTGAATCCTTTACATACACATTCTATGGACACCTAGTGGACTGCATGGATTGTGCTATCCCAAATAACAACAGGACTCACTCCTCCAATGGCAGGGGACCTGTCTGGTAGACCCTAGCCATTAATAAGCTGTACAACATCAGGAGGAAGCTACTACATGATAGAGCACAATCCCAGATGGGGAAAGCATCTGTGATCTGTACTATCAGACAGCTATGATCACTCATGAACTTAACTAAGGGCTGCTTCTCAGGAACAATTGCACCAGACACGTAGGACTATCACAAGGCCTTCTTCTGTTATGTCAGGAACCTGGGTGGACACTCACTGATATGCTGTGAGTTACTGCATACTGACTAAACTTACCCTGAACCCACTGGCATTGCCAACATCCTGGCAAACAGGTACAGTGCAGATGTCTCCCCCCCATCCCCCCTAGGGAGCAACTACAACTATCCATCCCAACAGAGTGTAACCTCCCTGACATCACACAGTAACAGGTGAGTGCTGCCCTCCCCAAAGCATACATCACAGCATCAATGGGACCAGATGGTGTCCCAGCATGCATCTTACATGAGCTTCATGACAGACGTAACCCTCACATTACATCACTGTACAGTATCGGAGTTACTACAGGATATGTACCCACGGAATGGCGTACAGCAATAGTGGTCTCACTCCACAGAGTTGGTGCCCCAACAGACCACAGACAATATTGCCCTATAAGCCTAACTAGCCTGTTCTGCAAAGCTATGGAGCGTATTGTCATGGGTCTTTTACACATAGACATTGGGGACCTACAGACACTGTGTCCTACACATTTCAGCGTTGTTGTGGGCAGATCTTGCCTCTTGAACATGTTTGTATTCTTTAGACAGTTAACAGGTCCATCGACATAGGGACAGTTGTCCACACAGCCTACCTGAACCTTGCAAACCCCTTCCACACAATAACCCACTGGGCCGTTATGCATAGGCTCACCAGCGTCGATATGGACACATATCTCACATGATGGATTGCTACCTGGATCAGGGATAGCACCCACATGGTCAGAATTGCAGATGCCATGTCTGACTATACACCAGTTACACTTGGCATCCCACACGGCTCGGTCCTGGGACCTCTCTTGTTCAGTATATATTTGTCTGACGTACAGGCTACCACAGAAGGAATATGGCTGACCTTGTTCGCACTTGACTGTAAACTGGGTGCCATAATCAACTCCCCAGCTGCCACATGCATACTCAAGCAGGGTCTCACAGAGATGGATGACTGGTGCCTGAACCATGGCCTACAGCTAAATGCCATTAGTTGCATAGTCATCCCCTTTGGGAATAGCAACATGCCCACACATTACCACATAGGTAGTACTCCATTACATACGGTAGGAGTTGTTAGGTGATTGGGGACATGACTTGTTTGTACTCTCGCCTTTGACATTCACGTTGCCAAAGTGGTTGGACAGACCTTCTATATAAGCCACCTTATCCCATATGGTTTCACATCTAGATCAAGTGAGGTCATTGTGCCCCTATACTCATCACAACCATGCTTGGTTACAATGCCACATTTGGGGTGTACCTTACCCAACACCTGCAGCAACTGTATTGGCCACAGAAGTTCCTCACCAAGCAGATGTAGGGACTCACATGGATGACCTGCACAGTTTGGATGCAGTAACTCAAGCTATACTCAGTCGCTTACCACCTACTCGGATATGATGTGTGCCTGTTGTTTACAGAAATACCCAACCCAGAATTACTGGACATGCTCCACCTCAGGATATCCAATTCCCTTGGAGCTACACACTCCAGGGACATATACCTCAGCACAGATGTTAATAGGAAATGCTGGAAGGACAGATTCTTATCCCAGGGCCTACACTCACTCCGGATTGTGATCACAGTTTCACATAGGCAGAGCCACCCACTGACCACCTACAGGGGACATCTTGATGGCTGTATGGGTGATCATATGTTTACCCCTGGGGTATCTTCTGTGTCCCTGCTAGACAGAGGCACACTAGCCTAGACATACATGGGCTATCTTGTGTGACCTACTATTCAGTGGCACAGTGTAGTAATCTGACAGGGTTGCAAAAGCCAAACACACTCTGGCTAGGCTTGTACATGCCCTAGGGCAGATAGCCTAGTATCGACCTCTGAACCTATGCTTATGTTTGGGATGCACAATATTTATTGCTGATACTGTTTGCAGGCCTTTATCATCTTTGCTTTTCCAGTTTCTATGAACAACTTAGGTATCTGCAGAGCATATTTGATTATGGCAGGGTTCCACTATATTATAAATGTGTCTGTTGTCATGTAACTGTGTGCACAGGGTGGATTGCTGGATAGTGAGAGGTTCCTGGGTTAACACATGCAACTGCCAGATATGGGTGGCCCACTGCTGTACTCAGACATGGCCTAAGTGTGTGAGCATGCCCAGTTCACGCTTTCCATGTTTTGTTGCCTGACATTTGTCTCATTTATTCAAGTGTGTGAGCATGCCCAGTGTGACCTTTCAGTATGTTGCGATCTGAGGTCCACTACATTTGTGGATGTGTGCGAACATGACCAATATTAACATTTATACTGTGTGTGTGTGTTGGAAGTCAAGTTCTGTTCTTACTGCAGGACTCACCTTTGTGTCATAACTCAACAGGGATTATGCTGTGCCTGCAGGGTTTCCATGAGATACTTTGCATAGACTTATCAACATTCTTTCATAGCGGCTGACCACTGCAATACTGTCATGGTTTAGTGGTTCAGTACTTTAACTATAGTGCACAGTATCCTGGGTTCGAGGCCCATTACTGCTTTATATTTTCATACTGAGCAGACCAGACTGCTTAAGGGCCAGTTAAGCAAATATGAGCATGTTGGTTTTTGTTCAGCTACGCCCTACTTAGACCAGGCTTGTCCAACATTGCTGAATATTCACCAACTTTGCTGGACATTGCCCAGTATTACTCAACATTGACCACAGTTGCACTAGTCGGTGTATGCAATTCTGTTTGCATATACTACATGGTGGTAAATGCTGTTTAGCACTGCTTTAAATTGCTTAACACACGGCGATCATGCCTCAGGTGGTGCTGCAGGGCTGCCTATGTTGGATGCACATACTACACTCCCTGTACATGTTTGAAAGCAGGTAGTGTCAACTTAGGCATCCCTTTTACTATATGTGTGAGTTAGAGAGAGGTATCATTTCCAGAGTTCCTACTGAGCCAGTGTATGTGCTATGCGTTGCCTCTTTGCCAAGGCCAAAGCATACTGGGCATGCCTCCTTCTGCCTACTGGGGCAGGCACAGGTTGTTCCTCCTCTGAGTCACGCTCTGCCTGTGATGACCTTGGCAATGGTGGGGGGCTGTTTGGCCCAGGCCTATGCTGGTCCTGCTGCAGCTGTTTTCGCAGGATCATATTATGTAGCATAGCACATACCATGACAATTTGGGAACATGTAGTTGGTGAGTACTGCAAGGCTCCACCAGATGTGTCCAGGCACTGGAACCATGACTTGAGCAGCCCACACACACGCTCGATTACATTTCCTGTTTGTGCGTGTGCCTCATTATGGCATTCCTGGTCAGGTGTGTGTGCGTTTATGATGGGTGTTATCAGCCATGGCTCCAGTGCATAGCCAGCATCCTCCACTAGGTGACCATGTGGGATGTCCCCATTGGCAAATGTCTGGTACAGCTGTGTCAGATGCCAGATATGGGAATCATGGTAGCTTCCAGGGCAGCCAGCACACACATTCAGTATTATGCCCTGGGCATCACACACGACCTGGCAGTTGATGGAGGGGAAGCCCTTGTGGTTGAAGTAGACCCTATCCTGCTCGCCGGCTGGTGCTTTGATGCGTATGTGCATTCAGTCTATTGCACCCACTACCTCAGGGTATTCCGCTATTTGCTGGAAGAGACGCATATTGCTGGCCAATACCTCACGGGAATTGGGGAAATATACATGATCACTGACATGTGCTGACATGGCATCCAGGAACTGGTGCAGTACCCTATATGCTGATGCCTGTGATATCCCCATCATATCACCAGTTGGTATCTGGAAGGTACCTGTTGCTAATATTCTTATGCCAACACATACCTTGGTTTCCACTGGGATGGGTTCCCCTCTGTTGGTTCTGTGTGTGAGGCATGGCCTGCACAGCTCAACAATTTGCTGCAGGAGGTCTCTGTCCACTCCATAGTGCTCCACTATCTCCTGCTCATGTAGCCCCTGGTAGGTTACCCTGGGCCTGTACACTCTTCTCCATCTCCTCACTGTGGGTTGTCCAGCAGCATTTCCATTGTTACCACCCTCAGCAT
>NC_056727.1:330942973-331152973 GCF_019279795.1 Protopterus annectens
ATAGATAAATAGATAGATAAATAGAGCAATAGATAGATAGATAGATAGATAGATAGATAGATAGATAGATAGATAAATAGACAGATAGATACACTCACACACACACATACATACATATATATATATATATATATATATATATATATATATATATATATATATATATATATATATAGTGAACATTTGAAAGGATGATATCACCATTGTTTAATAGGATGATGGTTCTGCTAAAAAGGAAAGAAAGTGGAGGAAGAGCATAACAACACTATACAGTTACACATCTTATATGTCTTTGAAAGCTTTTCTAAACATTATGCGAGAGACAGAGATTGAGAGAGAGAGAGAGAGAGAGAGAGAAACACACACTCACAATACTCAGTCATTGCTGGATTCAAACCTCCTATCTATCTGGTTACACAGTCTAGCAAAAACAGTACCAACAGCCAGTGCCATGGGAGGAACCACATTGCATCTTTGAGGTACTTCAGTTTTTAAAGCATTATGTAATAAGTGTGTTTTCCAAACTAGGTTTTATATGGAGTTGCTATTAATTTATAGGGTAGGCCTCTCCCACTGAAAATATGTCTCCTAGGTGGAAGTGTACATAATGGGTGCTGCAATGGAGCCAACTCTACATGCAGTAGACTCAGTCACACTATTCAAGCAATACTGGATTTGAACCACCTAGCTATATAGTTAAACAATCTATGGAGAAGGTATCAACTGCACGTCACAGAACAGGTCTGATTTTTAAAATGACAGAGTGCATTTTTCAAAGGATGATTTCAGCAGTGTATTGCAGAGAAGATGTTTGTGGTAAAAGTGGAATAAGAGGATGCGGGAATCCTCTCCCAGTTTAAATGTTTATCCAGAGTGGAACAGCACATCTGTTGGAGAGCTATATGTACCTGACACTTCACACACACATACACACACACACACACACACACACATACACACACATACACACACACACACACACACACACACACACACACACACACACACACACACACACACACACATACACACACACACACGCACACACACACACACACACACACACACACACACACGCACAAACACACAGAAGAGTTCAGCACTGTTAGATTCAATCCATCTACCTATCTAGTTTCACAATCGAGAGAACATAGTATTAACTGCAAATGTCATGGAAGAAGTTTGACTTTTACAGTGAGAAAGTGTACTTATGAGAGCATGACTTCATCAGGGTGTTGCAGAAAATTTTTTTGCAGTAAAAAATTAGATAATGGGATGAGGGAGTCTCATCCTAATTTGTGTGTTTCTCCTGAGTGGAAGTAGATACAGCACTTCTATTGATGAAGCTGTATGAACCTGACACTTGAGATTAACACACAGAAGAAATTACCATTATTAGATATGAACCACAAACCTATCTAATTACACAATCTTGAGATTGTAGTATTAACCATAAGCACCACAGGAGGGGTCTGCCTTTTAAAGTGAGCGAATGCACATATGAAAGGATGACCTCATCAGTGTGTTGCAGAGACGCTAGTGTACATCATAGGTTTGGGTGAAAAGACAAGTGTTGATAGGCAGGAGTAACAGCAAGGTGCTAATCACAAGTGTAACAAAAGGAAATACTGCCAGGAGAGCTATCTGGAATTTTGTAAATAATTCTATGTAATTTGTGAATATGATATGGTTCATGCAGAAGTGTGTGTAAAGGTGTAAAATACTGAGCTAAAATGTAACCACAGCATGCCCTGCTGGCTTAGTATAGAAATGTATATAAACTATTGTAATTGTGCAAATGTATATGCTTTAACAGTAGAAACTAGAACATAGAGGGTTAACTTGCAAAATTTCAAGAAAATAAGTTGAAATGAAATTGTTTTATGATTGTGCTGTAAAAGTTATCTCTCAGTTTCAGCACAGTATGTATATGTTTAATGGAAATTGGAACACATGAGGTTAACTTAAAAAAAAAAAAATCAGAGAAAATAATTGAAATTATTTTTTTTTTTATAATTACTGGGCCATAAACAGAAAATGTTATCTATCAGTTTCAGTGCAGTAGCAGATACAATGTCTAGAGCTGGAAGTTTTTTGTATTGTCTTGAAAGAGAAGTAATATCTAGGTTTGAGATGTAGAAGTGTTTTATTGTTTTATGACTTCCAGGATCTGCAAACATCTGAGAGATATGCATTTTCACAGGAGATGCTAAAAGTCTGTTAATTTCTGACAAAGGAGGTTTAGCTTGGGAGCTAAAAGTCAGGTGGCAAAAAGGGATGTCATCCAAGTTAACCCAGCAGTATTATTTCATATTAATTTAAGAACACACTCAGAGAGAGACTGGGCATTTTGTATTTTGTCTTTGACCTAACAAGAACATCCACTCATCACCATATCTGCACTTGCCTTGCTGTAAGTAAGGTTTTAGGACATAGTAGCTATTTTAGATTCCAGCAGGAATATAGTAAAGTATAGCTTAGATGTTTTATTTATTTATTTGAGACTATCCGGCAATGTTGCTTTAAATATTTCCTGTGATTTTGAACTCTGATGTAACTGATTACTTACTGAGTATTGTCTTGTTCTTTTATTATTTATTATTAAATATATTCAAACCTATCTTTGTGGCTGATATTTGTGAGACATATTTAAGTTCTTAGAGTACTTGCAAATCTATATGGTGACACTGTATGGGCCACTCCTAAATAGCCTTGCTCTTGGTCAGACTACCATTTGGATGATAGTAACATTAGACAGTAGGATTGGACTTCCTTTGCTAATGGCCTTAAATAGCTGATAAAGAGTTTGCTGGTGGCAGCTGGAATGACCTTTTAGTCTGATCAAAGGAGGGCATGGCTAGTAAACCTGTGCCAGCCTGTTTGTGTGTGTGTGTGTGTGTGTGTGTGTGTGTGTGTGTGTGTGTGTGTGTGTGTGTGTGTGTGTGTGTGTGTGTGTCTGTGTGTGTCTGTGTGTGTGTGTGTGTGTGTGTGTGTGTGTGTGTGTGTGTGTTCGTGTGTGCATGTGTATGTCAGATTCAGTAAACTTCTGTGCAGGAATAGCTTATTCCCACATGGAAGAGATCGTTCCCATACAGCACAGCAGGGCGCCATGCATATTCATGAAGTGCTGGGGCATACAGGAGTGGGCTCCCAATATAAAGTGGAAGTCTGGGAAAGTCTTGCCTGCAATCTCACCAGTGTGTGTGTGCATGCGTTTGTATATAAATCAAACCTCAAAGTGCGTGTGAATGTGTGTGTGTGTGTGTGTGTGTGTGTGTGTGTGTGTGTGTGTGTGTGTGTGTGTGTGTGTGTGTGTGTGTGTGTTTGCCAGCTACTTGGGCAGGGACATGAAGCACTGGTTGGACAGAGAGGGTGCTGGAGGTTTTGGCTTGACCACTCAGCTGAGATCTCAACCCTATAGCTGTGCCAGTGGGGAGTCTTATTGGAGATCTGGAGAAAGAGGGAGAAACCAGCCCCAGACTGACTGCGATCTATGTGTGTTCTTAAGGGAAACTGCACTTTTCTGTGTGTGTACTTGTCATCCTCCCATTGTGTACATCTCCCACTGTTACCATTGGTGAGGATTGAGGCTCCTTGATTACAGGGCCAGTGCTGGGGCATCAGAACAACTAATTGTATATTGCATACATATCTCATCTATGCTGTGATTCATGTACATTGTGATAGTGAGAGTGACATGTACTTGTTTTACGTGATGGTGTTTTGATGACAGTCACACTTGTGAAACAATGGATTGACAACCAAGCATCATGCCTATTCAGTTTGGGGTGACTGTATGCAAACAGAAATCTTTTGTTGTCTCATTATCAATGGTATTTACTCATGCCTGGACAATGTGCAGTGTAAATATAAACAGACAGGTAATAAAAATTGTAATGCATTGCTGAAAACCATTGAAGTATGTGTGAAAAGGTTCCATACTGTTGCATTTCATTTCAAAGTGTAAGTGTTGGTCTGCAGACATAACTTCACAGTGAATGTCATAGTTAAATCCATGTATCTTGATTATAGCAGTCCATTACCGCATACAGAAGCAATACAAATCACTAACAATAGTTTTGTGTTTTCAAAGTCTTTTCCTGAAGTGCACCTCTGACAAGCTAATTTGAGTAGCTGATGGCAAAGTATTAGCGCATGTGTAATGATATATTGAAGTGTTGAACTTAGAATGGGAATTAGCAGTAGTCATTGATGCTTCCTGCCCACCTTTGTACACATAAGGAGCATAGAGAGACAAACAGGTTTGGCTGTGATGAAATTCAGAATAGATGTGTGTCATGATTTCCACATTAGTTATGACACTTGCAGTACATTACTCATTTTATGGATGATATAGATGTTATATTTACACAACCCTTATATCTGGTGACTGTGCATCTATCTGATGTATGTTGCAATTGTTTGTCATGCAATTGTATACATTTGTATGACATGATTGAGCAATAAAAAGTCAATATATCAATAACAGATGCATGTGTCATAACTAATATACTTCAGAACATAAACTGAAATGAAACCACATCGATAGTACCACCTTGTGTGTGTAGATTAGCAATAATGTCCACATGTGTCTATTGTACTATGCTTATTAACACATAAAGCCTTGATTGTACCTGATGTCCTGCAGTAATTTCTAGGAAGTTGTGAGCATTTTGTGAAGGAAAAGGAAACACATGAGGGACCAAACATGTTAATGCTTGTGGAAACCTGGACTATGGAAACAGTATAAAGCAAGGGAGATTATTGGTAGCATTCTTCATAGCACTACTTACAGCTGCAACATCCCATATCATATACATTTACCTGTCCAACATGATGATATGAATTGTCTCCCCATAGAACTATTAGTTTCTCTTTACATAGCACTATCAGGTTAAGCACAGCAGTGCAAAGTGTATCAGACTAATGTGGCCAAAGGCAGAAACTCACAAGATTTTGCCATAAGCTGTGTGCTGACATTTCCCATAAGTTGCAGCTGCTGCTCAGTGCCAGGCATTGCAAAAATGCTGAGGATTCAGACTGATAAGACAGAAGGGGGTAGAGGGACAGAGAGGTGGAGAGGGAAGCAGGTATCAAGTAGATTATGACAGAGATAGGATAAAGGTGGCTCAATACAATATATAAGCAAAAGCTACATATAAAATAGTCGTATAAAAACAGTCAATAACAGATTGTCATAGTTATATATTAGAACCAGTGACACTAACCAAAATCAGTCTATATATCTGAGAATTATCCCTGCATAACACAAAGGAATTTGAAATGCACAAAGTTAAAATCATACAATTGAAGAGACAGTGACAACTTATTGAATCAATGGTGGATATAAGGCTTCATCACAGTAATGCCAACAGTAAAATCCCATAAGGTAAACATTATACCCATCAGTATAATAAATATGCAGCAGTAAAAAGTGATGAGACAGAAGGGGTGAAGGGAGACAGAGAGAGAGATGGAGAGAGACATACAGAGTGTTTGTTTTATGGGGCATTTAGGACCATCTTTATGGTGTGTTACTCTTGTGTTTCCTCATCATGAATCTGTCATGCACTGTATAATAAAGTGTTTGCTAGAGGAAGTAAGAAGGGGTAAGACTGCAGAAAGAAGATTAATACATACACAGGATACGGGTGGTTTAATAAATCTCCCAGTTGGGGATGAAATTTTTTTTGCTGCACTATTCAAATACTATGCTATATTTTCCTAGCCCTGTTAGGTTCAGGCAAGGTTGTAAATGGAGATAAATACAGAAGTTCATAGTTAAATACATAACAGGAATATTAAATAACTTGAAATAATATTTTGACATACGTCTGGAATCAAGCCCTTGACACTAATCAAAAACATCAGTCTACAGACATGCATTATCTCAACACACCAAATTGTAATTCCTAGCTCATTACACACAGCATCCTAATAACTGTTAGACGATCAGTTTTGCCACAAGATGTGAAATGTTATTTACTGTCATTCAGCATTGGCGATTAATGCAAAGCTCCACACAGATGTTGAGTACAAAAAGTGAAATATAGCAGTGAGATTTGACCATGTGTGATGCTCACCTGATTAAACATGTTCCAATTTTAAACACTGAAATGCTTATGGTGTTTGTTATAATCATTGTTGGTTGTAGGTAAAATGTTATGAATTTGTGACCTTTTGAGCTGTTGAGGCTTACACACTAATAAAATTGAGTAGTGCTACCTTGGAGTCAAACCCATGAGGGAATGAAGGATAAAACATTAACCTTTGCTTAATAAATGCCAGTGCCACAGGTGAGCTTCCTTGTTTAAGTGTTAATTTCAGATATTCTCATTTACAAATAAATGGGAATGTACTTGAGATGACAGTCCCCCAGATTCAGTAAACTTCCATGCAGGAATAGCTTATTCCTACATGGAAGGGATCGTTCCCGTACAGCACGGCAGGGCGCCATGCATAATCATGAAGTGCTGGGGCATACAGGAGTGGGCTCCCAATATAAAGTGGAAGTCTGGGAAAGTCTCGCCTACAATCTCACCAGTGCCACTGGTATCCCTCAGACTGGTGGGCAGGTCCAGCACCACTATGCCAACTTGAAATGGAGGAAGAGGGAGCTCTTCGAACAATGGGTCCAAGAAGCAAGACAGAAGGGTAATGTCTCAGCAGTGTGTAAGTATTCATAACAATAACTGTTTACCAAAGTTCAGCCTGTGTATTTGATAGATAGGTATGCCTAAATGTTTCTCTATTTTCATTACAATTCCAGTTGAGAGGGCTGCAAACTAGAAAGCCCATGCCACTAGGTTGCAAAGCCTGTGTCGCGAGGCTGGTGAGTAACAATCCTGCTTGTAATAGTCATACCAAATAAACATAAAGGAGTAGAATGTCACCTGGGAGTATAAAAAATGTGTATGGTTTGTACTGAATAAACCAGACAGTCTTCTTCCTGCTTTTCCCAGTTAAGAGTTGCCACAGTGGATCATCTGACCGCTCATGATTAGCAGTGGAGTTTTTACGGTGTCAAGTTCATAGCCCAGCACCCAACCACAGAAGGCACACACTGAGCCAATTTAGAGTGTCCAATCCACCTACAGTATGTTTTTGGGATGTGGGAGGAAACTAGAAAAAAATCCACATGACCACAGGGAGGACATGCAGACTCCACAGAGAAGTTCCCTGCAGCCAAGGATCGAACTGGAGACCCTCTTTCTGGGAGGCCGCAATGCTAACCACTGCATCACAATGTCCACTGTACCAGCCAATATGACAGTAATAGTCCCATACAGGTCATATTTAAATAAAACTGCAACTGTCTGGCAATAAAGTTCTAAATCCTGGACTGGTTGTGTTTACTCTGGTATTGTATGGCATGAAATGTATTCACCAAGATCTGATATCTGAATAGTAATGTTATGTTAACCACTGTTTCCCACACTGTGCTACATAAAACATATGTCTGGGAATGTCTGTATAAGAATGTTGTAATTACAAGGTCTGATTGTACAACCAAAGAAAATGATGAAAAAAAGTGGCAGTAGTTTCTCAGTAGCTCACTCTGGTGAAACATAAATTGTTGTATTTTTAGCAGACACACCCATGATTCAAATCCCTGGAGTGGTCATAAGCTGTATGCATAATTTCAACTAGGATTTTGTGAATATGTGTAGAAACAGTCAGGCATTCACCCCACAGGTCTTCCAGGTAAGACAACTGGAACTGCCTGACAATAAAGTTCTAAATCCTGGACTGGTTGTGTTTACTCTGTTATTGTATGGCTTGAGATGTTACATTCACCAAGATCTGATATCTGAATAGTAATGTGTTAACCACTGTATCTCACTCTGTGCTACATAAAAATATGTCTATGAATGTCTGTATAAGAATGTTGTAATTACAAGGTCAGATTGTACAACCATGAGAGATTTAGACAGAAAACATTGAAAACATTACAGCTGTTTCTCAATAGCTCACTCCTTCTATGTAGCCAATCTAATTACTAAAGGGTTTGCATCTAGAAATAAAGAGGTTATAGTACCCCTCTACTCATCACTCATCAGACCCATCATAGAGTACAATGCCCCATTTGGGATGTACCTCACAACACACTTCCAAAAGCTGGAAAGACTACAAAAGTACCTCAGCAAGAGGATTACTGGCCTCAAACATATGTCCTAAGCAGCCCGACTGGAAAAACTCTGGCTGTACTCAGTGGCATATTGATTACTCAGAGGTGATCTCTGCCTGACTTACAAAGCCAAGTCCAACTCAGAATGGATGGACATGCTCCACCTAAAGAAATCCAAGTCACTGCGAGCCATAACAATAAATAGAACATGCTGGAGGGATAGATTCCTGGCACAGAGACTCCCCATGCTTTGGAACAAAATTCCTAACTACATTAGGCAGAGCCCCTCACTAACACACTTCAAGAAAAACCTTGACGAGTGGATGGGTAACAGAAAATACACCCCTGGGATCACTTCATTGGCTCTTCTTGGCAAAGGCTCAGTTAATTAATCAATGGGGCGGTGAAAGCTGACACACTCTGGCTAGGCTTATAAATGCCCTCGGGCAGATAGCCTAGTACCTACCTATCAACTTATGAACCTATGATGAAATGCAAATTTTTGTATTTTTAGCAGACACAGCCATGGTTTGAATCCTGGGAGTGGTATTAAGCTGTATGCATAATTTCAACTATGATTTTGTGAATATGTGTAGAAACAGTCACGTAGTATTAAGAAACATTCCCCCCAGAGGTCTTCCAGGTAAGAGAAGTAGAAAGTAGCTATAAGATGATTGAATTATACACTGTGTACAAATATACCACTGCCCAAACCAAGGCCATAGGGTATTGTAATAATACCTGTAGAGAAAGGATTGGAGCAATGATCATTAAAGCTGTGAGTACTGCAAGGATATACAAGCTGTTAATTGACATCTCTCTCTCTCCCCCACCATATCTGCAACAATAATCTAAATGCACAAATCAATGGGTATGTTTTACACCAAACCTACTGTTGGGACATATGTCCTATTGTTCAACAAATATTGAAATGCATTTCTATTAATGTTCCATGTTGAAATACTATAATTGGTGGCCTGTTGCTATCAATGTAACCTGTATGCCATTGTAATGGCCACTGTGGTTCCATATATGCATGTGTTCTGTTTGCTATGCTACTGTTTCAAATCTGTTGTTTTGGGTTAATGAGAATATCTATGCATGCTGTTACAACTAATCTTGGATTGTGTTGACTATTACTAACCCACATATGTTCTAACACTGCAACACCATAGCAGGTTTGGAAAGGCCGGTCCCAGTGGACCCACCTCTCCCACGTCATCTGGCCATGGCGCCAGGCCCCAGCACATCTGGAACTCACCCCAGGACCTCCTCGTCTGCTGGTCCTGCACCACCTTTGGGTGAAACTGCCTCAAGAGATGGGGCTCGTCCCCCCGGACAGGATACTGTCACCCAAAGCCAGGTCCAGGGATTGGTAAATAGCGAGCTCTGAAAGGAGTTTGGAGATCTGCTATGCCAGCTTGTGGGCTGCCTGGTGCAATTAGAGGGTCACACTTACCCTGCTGCCCAGCCCCAAGCACAGCCACCTTCGGGGCTGTGAAGGTGCAATAGTGACTGCCCTGGTTGGGGACCTCAGTCCCAATGTTTCCATTTGGGGACTCATGGGCTTCTGATTTCCAAGCACCTCTCCCCACCCAAGGTGTTTACTCCCTACATGTGTCATATATCTCCCATGTATGCTGTCTTGTCTGTCTTCCTACCCAACCTACCTCCCAAAATATACCTACTATCCTTCCCCAACATCCCACTCTCACCTTAAAAACAAAAAAAGGGCAATCTGTTCCCAAAAAAAAATGTTTCCCCATACAAAGCTGTCCATTTTGCATACGTGTCCACTAGACATATGTAATCTGGTCTAATTGGCTTCACAACACATTATTGTTGTCCTCACCCCTCTCTCAGGGGTTTTAGTGTCCAACTATAGCTCCAAATTCAGTATATATGCACAGCTGTTGCTGTAGAAAAAAATGGACAGCTATGGACCTTCCCTACACCTGTCCTGCACATTCCTAGCTACTTTCCCTATTGTCTTTCCCTCTGCATGCCCTCTTTTTCACCAATTTCCTATCACCCCTTTATTCTTTTCTTTTAAAGAAATTAGTGCAAGGATAAGTGGAATAAGCTGCTTTAAGCAGTAGTAAGCGGGATTAAGCCTCTTTGCGCATCACTAAGCAATGCCTACACAGATTAAGCACTTTTAAGGCTAACTGTCTGTAAGCATATTTAACCGGAAATTAGCATTGCTTACCACTGTGCAAACATGCGCATACCCGCTTGCAACTGCTTATAAGTGTCGTAATCGTTCTGTATCCAACAGCACTTCTTCTGCCCAGCAACAAAATAATCAACCATTGCAAGCCTTGCACCCAAAAACCTGCACACCATTGCCAAAGCAATTTGCTACTAAGCCACCTAAGCTGTAGATAAGTCTGAGTTTCTTTAAAACATATCATGCAGCACAGTCATTCAACAGTAGGGGAAATATATTTATTTATTTATATATATATATATATATATATATATATATATATATATATATATATATACCTTCTTCTGGCATTTTCCTGGTTAGGAGTCGCCACAGTAGATCACCTCTTTACCAATGATTGACAATGGAGTTTTTATGGTGTCGAGTTGCCAACCCGGTGCCCAGCCTTCCACAGAAGGCACATAAACACATGCACACCTAAGGCCAAATTAGAGTATCCAATCCACCTACAGCATGTCTTTGCGATGTGGGAAGAAACCCATGTGACCACAGAGAGAACATGCAAACACTGCAGGGAAGGCACCCGAGCAAAGAATCAAACCAGAGAACCTCTGGCTGTGAGGTGACAATGCTAACCGCTGCACCACTGCGGCTGCCCGTATATATATATATATATATATATATATATATATATATATATATACACACACACACACACACACACACACACGTATATATATATATATATATATATATATATATATATATATATATATATATATATATATATACACACACACACACACACATACATAGATATATATATATATATATATATATATATATATACAAACATACATACATATACAGATATATATATATATATATATATATATATATATATATATATATATATATATATATATACATATACATACATACAAACATACATACATATACAGATATATATATATATATATATATATATATATATATATATATATATATATATATATGCATACATGTCCCAAAATGCCTATACAAACATATGCTGCTGATAGACCAGCCACAACTGGGGCAGCATGCACATCTGCCACCCTCCCACAGTCCAAGTAAATAAGGAACAGTAAATGGGTGTGCCTTCATTGAAGGTTCGGAGTCAAGCTGGCACCTCGGCATTTCGTAAAAATCTACTGCCAATCATTAGTGGACCGGAGTTCCGTTGTGGCGACCCCTTATCGGGGAAATGCCGAAAAGACAAAAAACAACACTGCTACAGAATCATGATGACTGGCCATACACAATGGCCAGACATACAACAATCTCTTAGCAAAACAAATAAAATGTCTGAACATAACAAGAAAAATACAACCAGCCAGTAATTCACACATGTTTATTATACTCTGATATCTTGGCCAAAGCCTTCAAGGAATAAACATTACCAGAAATACATTCTTTAATCACAAGAAGCAATTAACACCTAATTACATAATTTAATACACAGCCTCCAATTACACTTGTTATTTATCCCCATGGGATAAGGTATCACAGTTAATATTAATACATTGAGTCTGTACATAACAATTGTCCTCTTATGAATGTTTCATCGCACTGAGGAACAGACTTTTCAGAAACTGTACCTTGAGACCCACTACTGTCCCCATGGTGAGATTTATTCAAATATGCAGCTACAGAACTGACATATTTCTTATCAGTAATATGCCTGACATGTTCTAACAGCCTAGTTTTAAAACATGTGTTACTGTCCCC
Organism: Protopterus annectens; assembly: GCF_019279795.1. Classification (NCBI taxonomy): domain Eukaryota; kingdom Metazoa; phylum Chordata; order Ceratodontiformes; family Protopteridae; genus Protopterus; species Protopterus annectens. Next base: position 330,955,042 of record NC_056727.1, read on the forward strand.
CATATAAAATATGTTACAAGCCATCTAAGACCATTCCCTATACAACTACCTCTTGAATGTACAGACTTCAACATTTGTCTCAGCCATTCCCCTCAGCAGGAATTACGGAACTAAATAATGATAGACCAGTATACTTATCCACCTACTACTATATGACATCTGGTCAAAGCCTGACATAATTGATGGACAAAAGCCCAAATACATGGCCATACATGAAATATTACTGTTATACACTGAGAAAGTTGCTGGTGTTACATGGTTTGTTGTAACATATATTTTCTGAGGGATATAAAGTCAGAAAAACAAATGGATGTTACCATCTGCATAATGCAATCACCAGACTATGCTACTGATTTGCCAAAGCCAACACCTGCTTGGGGAACAGCCCATATATAACAGGCTAACCTGTGGCCATTATGTGGCTGACCCTATAGTTGAGAGCTATGCAAAGACAGAACTTTGTCAGACTGAAGGTTCATAGGTTGGTACTAGGCTATCAGCCCTAGGGCCTATACAAGCCTAGCCATAACAATTCCCTGGCTATTTCTTCCCATACTATTTACTTCCCTGGAACCCTGTCTAGCAGGATGACTGACATGATCCCTGGGGTGAATTTCCTTTCTCTCATCCAATTGTCAAGGTTCCTTTTGAAGAGGACCAAAGAGGCACTCTGCTTGACATGTATGGGCAGTCAATTCCAGAGTCTGGGGAGTCTCTGGGTCAGGAACCTATCCCTTAAACATGTTTTGTTTATGGTGATGACACAGTTTAGATCCCTGGAGCGTGTGGCTCTGAGGGATTGGGATTTCTTTAAGTGTAGCATGTCCAACAGCTTTGGGTTTGACATGGCCTTGTATGTTAAGCAGAGATCACCTCTGAGTAGACGACATGCAACAGAGTATAGCTGGAGTTTTTTTAAGGCAGTCAGCATAGGGCATCTGCTTTAGGCCTGCGATTCTTTTAGTGAGGTATTTCTTTGGCTTTTCCAGTTGTTGCAGATGTCTTGAGAGGTACATACCAAATGGGGCATTGCATTCTATAATGGGTCTAATGAGGGATGAGTACAGTGGGACAATAACCTCCTTTTTTCTGGATGAAAAGCCCTTAGTGATGAGGTGTGCCACACAATAGGATTTCCTGAGTGTTGTGTTGATGTGGTGATGTGGTTATTGAAGGTGAGACCACTGTCCACCTGTATCCCAGTACACCAATAAGAGACCTGTATCCCTAAGTCTCTTATTGGTGTTTAGCATACTGCCACCTATGTGGTAATTCATGGGTACATGTTTTTTCCCAATAACTATACATTTCTTGGCATTGAGCTTGAGCCCATGGCTCTGGCACCAAGTATCTGTTTCTGTAAGGCCTTTTGTAGAGTATCCACATCATTTGGGGATTCAATAATGGCTCCAAGTTTGCAGTCATCTGCAAACTTTTTTAGCCAGAGTCCCTTAGTGTTGGCCTGTACTTCAGAGAAGTAGATGCCAAACAAGAGCAGTCCCAGGACTGAACACTGAGGTACTCCACTTGTCACTTGTCTGAAGATGGATTTGGAGTCAGCTACTTTTACAGTGTGGGTTCTGTCAGTAAGCCAGTTGGCAACCCATCAAGTGATGTATGGGTTAATGCACAGCTTAGTAAGTTTGTCTATGAGTCCAGAGTGGGGGATGGTGTCAAAGGCCTTGGTGAAGTCCAGATAGGCTGTATGGACTGCCTTACCCCCGTCCGTGGCTCTGGAGACTGATTTGAAGAAGTCAATCAGGTTCAGGAGACAAGATCGGCACTTCACGAACCCAAACTGGGTGGGATCCAGTGTTTGAAGGTTGCCAATGTCTTTGTTTATAAGTTCCATGATTATACGTTCCATGGCCTTGCAGATCAGGCTCGTCAGACTGATGGGGTGGTCGTTCCTGGGATCCAAGGTGGATCCCCCCCTTGTGGAGTTGGATAACTGTAGTTGTGTGCCACTCAGTGGGCATGAAGCCTGAGGTGAGGGTATGATTAAAAATGACACTTAGGTGAGGTGCCAGTTCATTTTGTAGTTCATGTAGTACACAGCTTGAGATGTCATCTGGTCTCATGGATGCTGTATTCTTACCTTTGGAGAGTGCGTTTTTACCTGTGTGGCCATTATTACTGGATTTTGGCAATCTTTTGGTATTGTGATGGGCCATTTAGGGGGTGAGAGGGCAGTGAAGTTGGCACTAAATCGGCAATATCCTTGGGATCAGTATATTTAATGCCATTTTGTTGTAGCTCAGAGCAGATCTGAGCATTGCCATTTAAATTCTTGATATAGTTATAGAATGCCTTGTGGTTATCTTTGGAATCTTTGGCAATTTTATTTTCATAACTATCTTTGGAGGATTTTATGAGGGATCTCAGCGTCTTACTGAGGCTGGTAAGGGAGTTTTTTGCATCCTGGGATTTTCCTCTTTTCTGCAACAGCTTCTTCCTTTTGTTGTAAAGTTTGTTTATGGCAGGGGACCACCAGATTGGCTTTCTTTTTTTGGAGGAGAGCATGTTGGTACTATTTGGGATGGCACGATTCATGCATGAGTGGATGTGCTCGCACAATGCCTTAGTGTAGGACTCAGCAGTTGAACTTTCAGTTCTCGTCTGCATGGGTGTCATGAAATTTGTCACTTCTGACTTGAGTAGCATGAAGTTGGCTTTGGAGAGGTTCTTTATGGAGGTTTCCTTACTGGGGGTGGGGGTGGGGGGTGGGATGTGGATGTTAAGGGTGATTAGCTTATGGTCTGACCTGACCAACGAGGGAGTGACATAGGTGTGGAGCATTGATTTCCCGTGTTGGTAATGACCAGATCTAGGATTTTGGAGCCACTGGTGTGACTCTGGATTAGTTGATCCAGGGTGTTGGAATTTATGAGGGCAAAGGTGTTGGTACACAAGTAGTTTTCCCAGTTAATGGCAGGGTAGTTGAAATCACCCAGTATTAGGGTGATTGGTTGTATCTTAATATTTTCCAGTATGTTTAGAAAGGTGTAGTGAGAATCTTGGGGGATGGTGGGGGATCTGTAGCAAGCTACAATTTGGATTGCAGTCTTACCTAGTGTTAGTTGCACCTGGAGAATTTCATACTCATTGTGTTGGGCAACTAGCCTGGTGGTGTGAATATCCTTGGTAACTATGGACACTCCTCCACCTTTAATGTTTCAATCCTGATTTGGTGGCAGAAAAGTGTGGTAAGAGTTGTAGCCTGGTATTGCAGGGGTGCTGTCTGGAGCCTTGAACCAGGTCTCAGTTACTGCACAGATATCGATGTTCTCCATTTTTAGGAGTGCCTCGAGAGAGTGCATTTTGAGGTTTAGACTTCTAGCTTTGAGTAGTATTACCTTCAGATTTTGCATGCTTGCACCTGTTATGGTGGTGGTTTTGTCCTTTGAACTTTGCCAAAAAAGACACTATAGGGGTGGCAAGAGCCAGTAACCTGAATCCCAGGGGCAACAAGTGCAGACCATCTCTGGCAAAGCATTGTAGTCTGTTGATCATGTCGTCCCAGGCAGACAGATACTGGATCCCCTTTGAATGACACCAGAAGCTTAGCCAATTGTTGAAGTCAATCATTTTGTCCTTACATTGTGGTATCATTCAGGGCGAAGGCAGGATGCTACTCAGGGCTAGGGTCATACCTCCCTGGGCCACATGATCTGAGAGCTCTTCCATGTCTCTTTTCATGTAGTCCAGGGTGGTACGTCTCAAGTCATTCACTCCAACATGGACAATGACAGAGTCATATTTGCACTTGTTGTGGAGTGACTTGAGTGCATGCATTATGTGGTGGATCCTGGCACCCAACAGGCAGCTGACTGTAATTTTCTCCTTGTTCAACCTGGTGAGTGGGACATCAGTGTGCCTGACTATAGAGTCACCTATGACTAAAGTGTTAGGTACGTTGTCTTGCCTTAGGGATGATTGCTGGGTGGCACACTGGTGTTGTGAGCTACGTGACACTTTTGTTGTGATTGATGTTTGTTTGCGTTTCAGCTTTGGAGGTCCTTGTTGCTTGGGCAGGTTACAGTTAAGGGCCTCCACATATGTGGATTTAGTGTTGCTATATGTGGGTTTTGGTGGTGTGGGTTTAGAAGGGCTATGTGTTGCTCGAGGTGTAGTGCGGGTGTTAACCTTCTCCTCTTGACTGTCTAGCACAATCTTGGATGGAGAGAGCTTTACTTCCAGTTTGGTTATGTAGGTGCATCTCTCACAGGTTGTAGTGTTGGGTGGTAGGAGGAGGGGGTTGTCTGTGTACATGAGGCAATTGCTGCATTGCCCCAGTATGCCCAGATTCACCAGGTAGACAGGAGAAATCACCGGAAGCTTACCCTTGGCATGTCTGGTTTGATGCTTTTTTTGTAAAGTACAGGAGCTGTTTTCCCTTACCTTAGCAAAGTACTTTGCAATTATAGGCTGTTTAATGCCTGTGATTAATTTCTCCTTATTAACAAGGAGAGTTGAGTGCTTGTATCAATTTAAGGCTTCCTAGTGCTCTCCAGCAGGTATTAGAGCATGTGCTAGTCACAGGGATGCTTAAAGGTAAGAGGAAAAAAAATGGTTTATCCTAAGGACTGCAGTGTGCACTAGAGAAGTTAGATGTGAAAGTAGGTAACTTAAGTTTTACCTGTCTAAAAAGTTAAGTTTTAGTGGAGAGTTACTATTTTTAAAACCGCAAGATAGATTGAAAAGGGATGGTCACTTTTGTATTCTGGTATTATGGAATACAGTAGGATGGCCAATAAATTTAAATAGTTGAAGGGGAGTGATTTCACAAAATGATAATTTTGTGCTTGTTCACACAAGCCAGTGAAAGCAGAGAGGAAATTAGATATATGGTCAAATTAACATAAGAGGCAAACAACTAGAAATACAGTGGTATTTAAGAACACAATAGTAACAGGGTGCGAGGGTGGGGAAACAATTCTGCCTGACTCTCAAGAGACAGAGCTGTGGTCTCTTTTGAAGTTTTAATATGCAGTTAAAAGCAGAATACAAGTAAAACACAAGGTAAAGAAAACAAATCACAGTATTCAAAATATAAAAAGGCAATAAAGTAATACAAAATACAACAAAACAAGCAAACTAACCTTTCCTTCACAGCAAAGTGTAGCAGAGTCTGAGTGAGCCTTTCTAGTAAAACTCTGAAATGTTTTTTTACCCCTTAAATAGAAGGTTTAGTTCTTAGCTCCACCCCTCAGTTCACAAATGATTAACCTTAAGTGACCTCTTCTATCTTATGTATGAGTCCTTAATTGATCAGTTCTAATTTCTGCCTGACTCACAAGACACAGAGCCATGATCACTTTTGAAGTTTTAATATGCAGTTAAAGCAGGATACAAGCAAAACACAAGGTAAAGAAAACAAATCACAGTATTCAAAATATAAAAAGGCAATAAAGTAATACAAAATACAACAAAAAAAGCAAACTAACCTTTCCTTCACAGCAAAGTATAGCAGAGTTTGGGTGATACTTTCTAGTAAAGCTCTGAAATGTTTTATTTTACCCCTTAAATGGAAGGTTTAGTTCCTAGTTCCACCCCCTCATTTCACAAATGATTAACCTTAAGTGACCTCTTTTATCTTATGTATGAGTCCTTAATTGATCAGTTCTAAATTCTGCCTGACTTACAAGAGACAGAGTTGTGGTCACTTTTCAAAGTTTTAATATGCAGTTAAAAGCAGAATACAAGTAAAACACAAGGTAAAGAAAACAAATCACAATATTTAAAATATAAAAAAGCAATAAAGTAATACAAAACACAACAAATAAAAAGCAAACTAACCTTTCCTTCACAGTGAAGTGTAGCAGAGTCTGGGTGAGCCTTTCTAGTAAAGCTCTGAAATGTTTTATTTCACCCCTTAAATAGAAGGTTTAGTTCCTAGCTCCACCTCTCAGTTCACAAATGATTAACCTTAAGTAACCTCTTCTGTCTTATGTATGAATCCTTAATTGATCAGTTCTAATTTCTTCCTGACTCACAAGAGACAGAGCTGTGGTCACTTTTGAAGTTTTCATATGCAGTTAAAAGCAGAATACAAGTAAAACACAAGGTAAAGAACGCAAATCACAGTATTCAAAATATAAAAAAGCAATAAAGTAATACAAAATACAACAAATAAAAAGCAAACTAACCTTTCCTTCACAGCAAAGTGTAGCAGAGTCTGGGTGAGCATTTCTAGTAAAGCTCTGAAATGTTTTATTTTACCCCTTACATAGAAGGTTTAGTTCCTATCTCCACCCCCTCAGTTCACAAATGATTAACCTTAAGTGATTTATTTTATCTTATGTATGAGTCCTTAATTGATCTGTTCTAATTTCTGCCTGAATCACAGGAGACAGAGCTGTCTCTTTTGAAGTTTTAATATACAGTTAAAAGCAGAATACAAGTAAAACACAAAGTAAAAAAAAACACAGTATTCAAAATATAAAAGGGCAATAAAGTAATTCAAAATACAACAAATAAAAAGCAAACTAACATTTCCTTCACAGCAAAGTGTATCAGAGTAGCATGTGTGCAGACAAACCCTGTTAAACTAGCAGTATCCAAACATATAACAGCAGTACTCACATTCTGCTCCTCCGTCTTGAACCTTACCCACCATTTAGTTGGCTTGCCTCCAAAAGTCTTGTTGTAAGAGGTAGTAGCTCATACAACTCCAGGATGTCTTCCTCACAAGTAAGGGAAAGGGCTAATGCCCACACGAAGAACTCATTAATAGGAGTGTGTTGCCATAAAATTGGCTATTGGAAGAACTACACAGCCGCTCTGCATGCAATTAGCAAGTGGGGAATTCCAATAGGTGCATAGGCCATCACCTGGTCATGAGCATCATCTACAAAAGCCATCCTGCTACCTACTCAGACCAGCTCTATCCCTGTAGTGCACAGAGAAAGAGAGAGAAATAACAAATGAAACAAAGTGGAAATGATAAGAAAGAAAAAAGGTAAGTAGAACATGTAAGCAAGTAATTGAATGTAGTACTTGGTCTTTAATAATGGGAAATATGATTTGGAGGACTATATGTCCCAACAAGACATGCTGTACTAATGTCTTGCTAAACAGATGCTATGGCCATAGCATCTGGCCCTCTCTGCAGTGTGGGATATCACAGACATACCTCTCAACTGTTCAGATCTTCACAGAATGTCCACCTTTTACCATCATGTATTTTTTCTGTTCCTCCTGAGATCTGTACTTTTCTGGAAAATAGCAGGGGATTTAAGTCATCAGGCAATGACACACACTTAAGTTTAAGACTCCACATCCTTAAGAATATTCACTGTAAAGCTAAATGTATCATTCTATGAACTTCATATGTTTGTATCAGATATATTTAAGGTCTGTCCTAATTTACCCCCATCATTTTAGGCATTGGCCAGATGTGATGCTCTGGGTGGTTGTGAGGTGGGATCACAGCTCAGGAGCCTGAATCACCTGGGAAAGGACGGCTCATATATGACAACCACAGGGGTGTCTGTCAAACAGTTGTGACTGTGCCACTGCTAGGCCAGTTAATGGAATGTTTTCCATACCCATGTTACCTGTGGTATGAGTATGACACATGTTTGCCTTGTCTAAGGCACATATAGAGGGTGTGTGCATAGTAGAGTACTGTTGCAGACATATGTCTTGAACTGCATGTGATATATTGAATTAATAACATTCAACTGTACAGTGTTCTGCTGGACAATAAGCACATTTGTGACTGATATCTGTAGTGACATACACATATACCTGTGTTATGTCAACCAAACCATTAACAGGTTTGTGAGGAATGGCATTGTAACATAATAGCCTACTTATGACTGTTGGACATCTTCCAGGTTATCACAGTGAAGTCAAACCCTACTGTGCAATCAACATACTAATATATGGTGCAGCTATATTAATACAGTATCAACATTGATGTGCCCTTTGACACCCATTTATGTGTGCCATTGTCCAGATGTACTTCTGTAACAGGTTGAGAAGTATGATTGAGTGGCAAGACTGTAACTACAGTGTGCCATACTAACATGCAACAGAAATGCATACCAGGTATCCCCTCAGCACATGTATGTATGTATGCTTATGCTCAGCTGGAAGGCACAAAACTAAATCAAATGGGTTTCAAGCATTCAGGTACATAGGTTGTGCATGTTGCACACGTGTGTAATATCAGTGTCAGTGCATACAGCAGACATAAATGTGTACAGCTACTGGTTGTTGCAGTGCCCTAACACTGATATGGGTACTAGAGTAGGCATGATATTCAGTTATTAATCAGAGAAGTGCCACCTGTGTTATGACCATCTGTCCATGCCTACGACTACCAGCTATATCCACACCTATATGTAGTGGATATCACAAGTGTACACACCCCTGTTCGACTGCCAGGTATGTGTGCTGTATGACAATCAGAACACAGAAGATCATTTCATAATGTTTCTCATCTTTATGTGACCCCTAGCCTGTACAAATCCATAGAAATACAACCAAAGATGTTTCTAGGAAGGTTACCAACTATTCCCAAGTGAAGATGTGCCATGATGCTAGAGTCCAGACCAGGATTGTTGAATTCTGTAACCATCTCAAGAGGTGCATACACAACATATCAGTTTAAGGGTGTGCACATTCATTCAGCTGGCTTATTGTACTGAGTATTATTTCCATATGCTTTCACAGACCCGATTGTTATGATTTCAATTGAGTTGTACAGGTTATAGGTCACACTACAGGTGGGATTTGTTATGAAATGAGTTATTGTGGTGTCATGTTTCAATTGCACAAATACCAGGCAGTATATCAGGGGTGTGTACCTTTTATATCCACTGTAGCTATATGGGCATAGCAGTATCTGACCTGTATATCCAGCCTCCACCAAGGTAGAATAATCCCCTTTGATGGACAGCAGCAATACACAAAACACATAATAGGTTGCTACATTGGCTGTACAGGGACACATAGGTGCAAGCAAGAACTCTGATGCAAGTCCACCTATATCTGAGCAAGCATGTAAGTTCGCAGGTGACATCCTGTAAAGCTGACTATGACTATGAATCGGATATATTCACACCACCAAGGACAACTGCAGCTGTGTCTCCACATGTGTTGTAAGTCTCAGATGAAACAACACAATTCACCCTGTACTGGGGGTAAAGAACACCTCATACACACATGCCATGGATATAGGCAACCTGCATCACACAGGTTAGGTAGGAACATTACCACCCTGTCCACCCAAGTTGTACATGGAGATATGCACATCAACCACACTCCTCCCCTCAGCAATGGTGAGCATGTACATATTGCCTACTGATGGCAACAACAGCATATCTCCAAGGGGCATAATAACATCAGTGTCTGTCTCATACATGAACTCAGGCATGTGCTCAGAGCTCCATCACACACCACAGTCAAACACAGACCTGCCACCATACACGTACCATCCACATGGAAGATGACCACTGTCAACTCTCTACACAGAAATGAATGAGGGATAGAGGATTATGCAATCAAGTGTCCAACATTGGGGGGAATAAGATAGCTCAGGGACAGGCATTTAATGCCAGCTGCTATAGCCATGATAGCTTGGAGGGTTCTGGTGTAGTCTGGATTATTTGCAAGTAATATCCACTGTTGATGTGCATTCTGACAACCGTATGAGGTCCTGTGACCTTTTCCTGTTAATGTCTTCCAGGTAACATGCAGAGTGCTCGCCTACCAACATTCTCTGTTGTGGAAACAGACATCATCACTCAGTATGTGATTGGACATTATGCCCTTTCATGTGGACGGAGAGCAGACGATGTGCGGGAGAGGACTGCCCTGTGGAATAGTGTGGTCCACAGAGTAAATGATGCTGGTATGCACAGCAGAACTTATGAGTATGTGCAGCATTGGGCCACTGACCTCAAATGCCATGGCCATCAATGGGCTGCTGCTGCTGTAGCAAGGGACTGGCTAGCCACAGGTGGGAGCCCAGCCATCCAGCCCCCACTGACACCCACCGAGGAGCTCCTCATCACACTTGAGCCACACGCTGAATGCACAAGCCATGACACTAAGGGAAACATTGTGGAGGTGGGTTGCACACCCACACTGGATGAGGAGCATGCAGGTAAGGGCCCAGTGGGGATTAGTACACTAATGTATCAGACAAACATGTATCTGTATTGTATATACATGCATGTGTCAGCTCTGATTTCAGTTGTGGATGGGGTTTTCTAATACACAAAGATGCACATCTATGGTCAGGACAGAACATTGTGTGTTATTATGGCTAGTACTGTAGATGTGCAGACATGCTGGATCCATCCTATACCAAGGCCACATGTGCATCTGTAGACAATAATTCCCGATCACAATTACCTAGGACCATCTGGTCTGCATATGGGACAGCAGCCTGAAGCTGGTGAGTATTACATTGTTCTGTTGTTGCCTGGCAATACCCCAGGCATGTGAAGTGCATGCAATTTACCATGCACGCAACCATCAGTAATAGCTATATTGCTTTATGTAATAGCTATATTGGTTGTTGTGCATGTTCACTCATGCTGGGGTTAACTGTATTGCATCACAGTGGTCACCACTGTGGCTTATCTCATATGAATTCAACATTCCTGTAGCATACCTCACAACATTTCAGTGCCAAGACATCTGTATAGAGGCCAGCAAATTGTGCTGGACAAACGGCTTAAGGTAAGGTCATGCGTGACACATTACTGGTATACAGGGGATATAAATTATGTACACACCCCTCTTAAGATGCAAGGTGTTCCTGCTACACAGTAATTAGAACCACAGTATGACAGTCCACACCTCTTCCAGCCTTTAATGTGACCCATAACAGGTACAGTTCACTTGTAAAACCAAGCATCTATACTCATGCATTACACCTACAAGGCAGGCTGCCTGTGAGGGCGGCAGATGTCCTATCAGCACGATGTTTCAGTTAGGTATGATACCTCATGCTGCCATATGTGTCAGTACACTCACTGTGGCCTAGTTGGCTATAATATCACCTACATGGGCATTTTTAAGACACACAGACCACTTCCGATCACATATAGGTTTCAAACATATGGATATTTCAGACACGTCTGTACAGCGGACTGTACAATGGTTTAACCAGCTGCATGTGATGCAGATGCTTTTACCACGCTATATAAAGTAATGGCAGTGGGGGGGTCACCAGCCGTGTATGGTATACACATCAAAATGGTATGATATGATCCTCACACACACACACACACACACACACACACACACACACACACACACACACACACACACACACACACACAAACAGTTGCCAGCAGTAGGATTATAACTCCTACCTATCTAGGTATTCCTACTACAGTGCTACACAGTTAGAGGACATGCCACAGAGCTTATACATTTCCACCTCTACCAAAGGTACTTCTTAGGTGGATGACATCAACAGGTTTACTAAATTGAAGTGAAGGGAAGTGTAAAGGGTAACACACAGGTCAAAAATGGTATGCACTAGACACTACATGATTCACACACATGATTTCCAGTATTGGGATTAGAACTCCTGCCTATCTAGGTATTCCTACTACAGGTGCTATGCAGTTATCAGACATGCCACCGAGATTATACATGTCCACTTCTTCCAAAGGTACTTCTAAGGTGGACAACATTAACATGTCTACTAAATTGGAGTGAAGGGAAGTACACAGGTCAAAAATGGCATGAGCCAGACACTACATGGTTCATACATGTACACACTTGCCAGTATTAGGATTAGAATTCTTGCTTATCTAGGTATTCCTGCTACAGTGCTATACAGTTATCAGACATGCTACAGAGCTTATACATGTCCAGCTTTTCCAAAGGTAGTTCTAAGGTGGATGACATCAATATGTCTATTAAATTGGAGTGAAGGGAAGTGTAAAGGGTAGTACACAGGTCAAAAATGGTATGAGGCAGACAGTACATGATACACACATACATACACATTTTCCAGTATTGGGATTAGCACTCCTGCCTATTTAGGTACTTCCAAGGTGGATAACCTCAACAGGTCTACTAAATTGGAGTGAAGGGAAGTACTCAGGTCAAAAATGGAATGAGTCAGACAGTACATGATTCACACACACACACACACACACACACACACACACACACACACACACACACACACACACACACACACACACACACACTTGCCAGTGCTGGAATTAGAACTCCTGCCTATCTAGGTATGCCTACTATAGTGTAACACAGTTACCAGATACACTACAGAGCTTACTGAACTTTCAAATGGCCAAAGCTGCTGATAACTGCACAGCTGTGGTAAAGTATTACAGGCAGCAAGCAGTCTTCCTTCCGTACCAGCTTTATATCATGTTACTTCTTTCTGTCTTGCACTTCAACTAGCATTATTGCCTGGCACTTCACCAGGTTATTGTATCAAGAAGTGTGGCACACCTGTGAGCCGTCAGCAGTAGTCGTTCATCACAGATGTCACCCCAGTACTTACTAGTTATGTCCACCCTCCTGGCATGTTTGAAGGGTGGTTATTTGTGCTTTCACCCATTAACCTGGTGCACTTGTCCATTCTGGGGCACTCTTGCAGCTGCCACATGTACATAAATCAACCCTCCCCTCTAAACTCCAAACACTCAGACCTGTGAAGGTTACCCATATATCACCCAATGTGGACATATGCACTCTCCAGCAAAGACTGGACTAGCAGGTCAAGAGGATAAGATCAACACCTGCACCACACCATGTGAAACATAGCTCACCATGACACCCACTTTGACAGTCATGACATACAGTGAAAAGCCACACAACCACCTTCCAAGAGGCACTCACTGGACATCAACCCAAACAGTACAGACCAGCAAGGCAGACACCCACTCAGCCACCGTGATATGGCACATGCCAAGGGACACATGTTTAACCTACACAGTGTGCCCCCAACCTAAGCACCTAAGGCTAACCACCTTGCACAATATAGTGATCATGGTTAACTCTATACTGAGGCACACACATCCCACTCACTAAGTAGAATACAGAGCAGGTAACAGCCAAATATCAATCACATGCCAGCATCTAACACATGACACAACCAGTCATGTCACTCCACAACAATTATGGGTATCACTCTGTATCCATGTGGGTTTGAATGACTTGGGACACACCTCCCTGGAGTACATGGCAGGAGACATGGTTGAACTCTCTGATTATGTGGTGGAGGCAGGTGTGACAGTAGCCCTGGGCAGTGTACCTTTGTCATCCAGAATGATTATGTGGTACTATCAGCCGATGGTTGACTGCAACATTAGCTTACATGTTATGTGTCATTCTCAGGGGATCAGAACCTCTCTGCTTGGGATGGCATGATTGACAGAACCCAGTGACTTGCCAAGAATGTCCTACATTTATCCCCGCTGTGTTGCCAGGTACTGGCTAAGTGTCTTGCCACCTCTATGGTGCCTTATTAGGCAGTGTTCCTAATGTTATTACCACCATAACAGCTACACATGTATACAATCTGAGGGTCATGCTGCTCAACAGTGGATATCTAACTGTCAGGATGCAAGGCACTCATAGCAGTTGGAGTGGAAGATACATGTCTGCTGTAATGGAGAGGTGGTTCACAGCAGCAGACAGCAGACCTGCAGTATCAGGCTTTGACGCATTCCACAGCTGTCAGCCTCCAAACATGGACCACATCACATCTCCACAGGTGGTGTCTCCATATTCATTATGGATAGGAACACCTCCAGACTAGTATCCCATCATAATGTATTGGAGATACTTCCGGTACAACTGCCTTGGGGTAATAGTTCAATCCAGACCATAGCCTGCTATAGGTCCACATCTATGTCCCTAGACTGTCAATGCACATTCCTCAACACCCTGCCATTTATGATGGTCCAATACAACACTGACATAGTACAAGTCTTCAGCTACCCCTCTATCACCTGGGGAATGTAGCCAAGTGCCAGGACAGTATCCCAACACTTCTGGGATTCATCATTCCCATTGCTCTATACCAGCTCATACTGACCCCTGGTAGAGGATGCAACAACCTTGACCTGTGTTGGCCACTTAAATATGGGACCATTGCTCATCCCTAGAGGTCAATACCTGCATGGTGAGATTCACACAGGCTGTAATCAACATGGAACTCAACATGTCAGTCAGACCCCCACAAAGATAACCACTTGGCAAAACCTCTCCAAAGCTGACTTTGTGGCCATGAAAACAGGGGTTGATGTCTTCACTGCACCCATGGCAATGGGAGTAGCTGCATGACTGTGGAATTATACACATAGGCACTGTACAAACAGGTACATGAATGCATCGTACTAGCAAGAGTCAACATAACCCAGACACTGTCTTCCAAACAATGGGAGACAATGTGATGGTCCTCTGCCATTACTAAAGTGTACATCAGAAGGAGGACACTGTTGCATAGAAAAGTGGTGTCCCATAACTGTTGAACTCCCTTATTAGCCTCAAACACAACTTTGGATCCTTCATGGAATCCCTGACAGGAATCTATGGCAGCAGAGATGCAGCAGACACTGACAACAGTCACAACAGCCTTTGATAGTTACATCAACAACCTCCACAACATTAAACACAAGTGCTGCTTGCTACTGCACAAAGCTAATACCTATCCTGAGGCAACATATATTGGCCATAATCTTGGCAACACATTCAGTGGCAGCTTTATCCCTCTTCCCCCCATAAGTGAATTGCTGAGTGAATGTGTTCTCATATGCTGTATCACATTTCTGTTCTAGGCATCTGTGTATCACAAGAATGTGGCCCTGCAGCAAAGCCACAGGGCATGGCAGTGGGGTGACACATTCACCATGTCATTGGCAGGGAACATTATGTGCACAGTAATCCCCAGTCTGTAATACAGTGATTGCATATGCCTCACAGATTATAGGGCTGAGGGTTGTACATAGGTACATGTTGATGTACAGCATCTGTTGTAGAATGGAGAATAGTACATGTTCTGGTTTGGAAACATCTCCAATTGCTAATAACCATAGCCACAGGGGATATTCATCAACCAAACACACTGGGATTACTATTCACACAAACACACACAAACACACACACACACACACACACACACACACACACACACACACACACACACACACACACACACACACACACACACACACACACACACACACACACACACATTTGCCAGTACTGAGATCCATAGGTTCATTGCTTCATAGGTGTGTAGTAGGTGAATGGGCCTGAAGGCTCTACAAGGCTAGCCCAAAGGAATACCCTGGCATCAGGCCACATGACAATAGTCCCCAGTGTGGCTCAAGAGTATAGCCACTGGAGTGGTCCCCAGGGGTGGGTATTGTATTCCCCATTCAGTCATCCAGGTTTCTTTTGTGGGTGGCCAGTGATGTGCACTGCTTACCATGTATGTGATCTATATTCCATAACATGCACAGTGTCTGGGTTGTGCACATGTCCCACATGCATGTTCTTTGATATGTGGCAGTGTGCTTGAGGTCTCTAGGGCATGTTGTGTGGACAGATTGGTATTTTCTGATGTAGCATTCCTGACCTTATTTGGTGTGATCTGGCTATGTAACTGAGGTAGTGATTGCACCTACATTGACAGTATGATACAGGTATTCAGTGGAGTTAGTGATGTCTGTCCATACAGGACATGTGTATAAGGCATGGTATTCCCTTTGTGGGGTACGTTTGCAGACTCTACAGTTGTTGCAGGTGTACAGTAAGGAACATGGCAAAAGGGCCATTGTACACATTGATTGGGCTACCGAGGGGATGGAACAGGGTGCCAAGTCCTTTTACTTGCTGGATAACACACAGTCAGAAGATGTAACACATCAAAGTGCTTTCTGATGTCAGTGGCACTGTTGTGGTCAACAGGTATGTAGTCCACTGCAATCACACCATGGATATTATCTTTGAGGCAATATGCAGGGGAACCACCGATATAGTGGTTGTTGCCTAGCCAAGTGTGTTTGTGTATGATACGTGGGTGGAGAGTGGTCTCTGAGTAATAGAAGTGTTGCCTATATTGTTCATTAATCCATACTGTCATGTAGTCATTGCACATGGCACTAGATATTTAAGGCTGTGGATTGTCTACACCAACCTTTATGGTGTTTGATAACTGTTGGCCTTGTAATATGGACATTGTGATATATATTAGTTCCTCAACATAATAATTTAGCAAAACCCACCCCCAATGGATCCTGTTATTACACAATCACACTGACCCACACACACACACACACACACACACACACACACACACACACACACACACACACACACACACTTGCCAGTACTGAGTTTTAAACCCCTACTACGGTGTGCCACTTTATAGGATGGATGCTGTCTCAAGGTACTTCTAAGGTGAGGAACATCACCAGCCCTTGTAAATACTGGCATTGGGTGATGTAGTGGGGGAGAGATTCCAAAAAAATATTTTACCCTATGAAAACAGTTACATTTGTCACTGGTGAGGTTCAAACCTCTATCTAACTATCTTTTCAGACCATTATGTTACACATTTTCCACAAGCACAACTGAACTTACATGGTTGAGGGTTGCCAACAGGTACTTCTAAGGTGGATAATATCTGCAGGACTGCTAAAGTCAGGCACTGAGATGTGTACTGGGTGTAAATGGGGCCAACATCTTTGAGGTACAGGCATACATCTACCTATGTAGTTATTGCTATTATATTATTCCACGTTTATCCATGCACCATGGAGCTTACATGTTGGAGAACTGTGCAAAGGTATCTTTGAAGGTGAGTGACATCAGCAGCAGTGCTGAAGGAGGAGTATGGGAGGTTTAGTGCATGTGAAAACATGGATACCTATAGTGAATGACATCAGCACATTATGTGATATAGGCCAATGGGATGTGTAGTGGGTGGGACAGGCTTCATAATGGGATTCTCTCTGTGGCTGTCTATCATTCTCTTCTCCACATCTCTGTGTGTGTATGTTTGACATATTATATTATGTTGGCCTTAGATATGTGTGTGTATTCCTATCCAATGTGTGTGCATGAAGTATCAATGGTGTACAATTTGGTGTGTGTGCACAGACAGCTGCAAATAACTGATATCTGTACTCCACTGTGTTGGGAGAGGTTTACCTTCATAAATTCAAATCACAGTGGTTCGAGTGATCATATGAGTGACTCAAAACCACGAAACTGAAAACGTTGACAGTTCTTAATGTTCGAAAAACAGCAAATCGAAAAGCAGATTAGCTGTTTTTCGAACATTAATGTCGAACAAAAAAACCCCAAAGTGTAAAGCAGGGGGGCAACCCCCCTTAACCCCCCATGTAGGGGGCTGCATCCCCCACACCCCCTTACTTTATTATTCTAACTCTGAGATCGCACTACAGTGAGGAAAGGAACCATTTCCCAATCCCCACTACAGTGCACTCCGCCCAAGAATGTCGAATGTGCAATGAGCGAATCTTACTGTGCATTCGCTCATTGCACATTCAAACCTTTTTCCATTTAGCATTTGCAAACTTTGCAAACTGCCTTTCGGAAAATTGCTGTTCGCTCTTGTGTAATACGCACATGTAAAGGTAAACCATTGTGAGACATGGGCTTAGGAGCATGCCCAGTATGACCTTCTATATTGAGTGTGTGCATCCATTCCAGGGAGGGTTGGACTCCAGTTCAGGGTTTTGTGTGCTACAGCTACACCTAGCAAACTGTTTCTGTAGGATATCTGTAGATAGGTTGGCAATATGGTGACACAATGGGTTTAACATACAGGGGATACTATAACTATTCCTGTCTGTGCTGCTTGTGTGACATGTTTGGCTGTAGCATAGATATTATGACATATGTACTGTTTTACACTGTAATGTGTCATGTCATCAAGTGCTAACAGTTATCATTCTTTGTTCATAGTTATTTACCGGGAAATACAAGATGAATGAAGCTGAGACCAATAATCTGAGGCATATAGACTACACATTCTGGCACACACCTGCTATTGTGGAGGGGTAGCTACAGACAATACAGACTGCTGGTTCTGTGTAAATGTTGCAGCACCTTGTTAGTATGCTGGTTGGGGATCCTCTCCTTGTGCTTTTCTCAACTTCATGGAATGGCCATATCCTGCTGGGGCCATACCTCTCAGCTGTACAGATACACCCAGGTTATCCAGAGGCAGGACTCATATAACTGGTCAGTTTACCTTCACATTGTGGTTTACAAGCAGTTTTGTGGCTATTCATTCATGGGTTTGCAGTTGGGAGTAGTATGGGCAGATATTAGGGTTTCAGACTTTACACACCCCATGACAGCCATGCTTTTACACCCCCCCCCGTTATTCTCTCCTCCACCTAACATTATGTGAGAAATATCTCAGAGGTATCCCTATAGTTGGGCCTTTATCCCAGTAGTATTTATGGCCTGATCCACAGTCCTTGCAGTAGGACATGAGGAGGCATGTTACTGGCATTTGTCAACATGGTCTTGCATTTGTTTTCTGTTTACTGTGTTAGGTTGTTAGTTGGGACCCCCTGACATTCCATACATTGGCACTATGGGTGAAGCATGGGCCTTTGCCAGAGGATTATAGGCCATTTGAGAGTGCTGCAGGCCATCTGATATTGCATTTCTACATGGGATTGTGGTGGTGGGGGTGCACACCTGCAGACTTTAACATTTGAAATGATTGTACTGGTATTTTGGTTACTCTATTGGCTTCCATTTCATATTGTATTGTGACCTATCATGTAGACAGGAGGCATATAAGTAGAGTACACATTTTAGATCTTAATGGTATATATTTCAGTTTCAGACTTCTTACCCTTCAGAACCGGAATGCAACTGCCAGACCTGTTGCAGTATGTCTGTGTAGGTCTGGTGGGGGCTGGTCACCATTGCCATCATTTGGAGCCCTCAGCCCAGTCTTTCTTCACGGTCATCTACACCTGTCCTGCTGAATGAAGCTGGTGGTGGATATGTGACCCTCACTGACATCCATGTGTGTGATCTATTGACACTCACAGACAACTTTTATTCTGACCCCCTCAGTAAAATATCTTTAAACTGCATTTGAACCCTGCATTACCTGTCCTCTTTCTCTAACCTCACTGCAATTACACCTTGTGTCATAGAAATAGGTAACTGACAGGTGCATATTATTCACAAAATGCTGTCCAAAATGCAGACAGCAGCATGCTGACATCAGGCTTGT
This sequence comes from Protopterus annectens, assembly GCF_019279795.1. Lineage (NCBI taxonomy): Eukaryota > Metazoa > Chordata > Ceratodontiformes > Protopteridae > Protopterus > Protopterus annectens. Next base: position 330,974,285 of record NC_056727.1, read on the forward strand.
TTGCAATACTGAAGGCAGGCCAAATACATTTTTTTAGTTTTTTTGCCTTCCCTTGTGAACCACCATTGCATTGCACATTGCCAAGCTGTGCATAAATGTACAACGGCAAAGAAAAACTAAAACATTACTTGAAAACAATTAAAAGGAAAATTAAAAAAAAAAACAAAGGGTATATCTAGCAATGAACATATCATACAGTGCATCAAACTGACACATTCATCCTTTTCACATCTGCTTGCCACATTAGAACTTGAATTTCTGATGCACATTAGCTGGCATTTATATAATTCCAAGTAATGAAAAGGGGGACACATTTGGACTGAGGGGGCAGAGCCTGAATGGCTAACTGAAAGCAGCAGTATTTTAGAGCTCCATATAACTAGTTAAATAAGACAGGAAAATATTATTTTTTTATTCAAAGTATAAAATCTTATAGATAAAGGACTAATTTACATAATTAGAAACATTAGTGAAGTTTTACAAATAATTTACTGTCAAAAAGCTTGGAGATATATTCACTTGTTAAAATGAGCAACTCAAGGAATTCTCATCAGGATGCTGCCTTAAAGAAGGAATTACAACAGATAACATCTATCCTGCAGGAGTTGTCTTTGAAGATGGATGATTTTAAAGAGAACCTAGAAAATCTTAAAACAAGCAGTCAAAAACAGGCTGACACCCTCAAGGAAATGCTATGACAACACCAGACAAGGATAACAGGAATAGAGGTTTCAATAAATGACTTAGAAAGCAGACTTGAAACACAGAAAGAATTGCTTCTTAAACAAAACACTTTGCTGGTTAATAAAGTAGATGACTTGGAAAATAGGGAGAAGAGAAATAACATCAGGATTTTCAGATTACCTGAACACACAGAAGGTGAGGATATTATTTCTTTTTTATCAAGCTGGATCCCTAACTTTTTAAATTTAAAAGAAGGAATTTCCTTTGGCTTTGAAAGGGCACACCGAGCTCTTGGGAAACCTGCCACTAACTCAAACTCTCTTCCTAGGTCAATTATTATCACAGTTCTTTCATACTTGGCAAGGAACTGATTTTAAGATCTGCTTGGAGGAAGGCACCTCTAAAATATAAACAGCCTGATAAGATTTGATAACGACTATTCATCTAGAATAATGGAACAAAGGAAAAAAAGTGCGGCCAGTGATAAAGTTTCAGAAACAAAATAACATCAAGACACAACTTGCATATCCAGCTAAGATAAGAATACTGTATGCCAATGAGATGAGGACTTTTATTGACTTAGAGGAAGCCTCTTCATTTATTAAAACTAATAATGTGATTACTTTACCAGAAGATATGGATTGGATGTCACCTTCTCTCAAGAGAACAAAAGAAACAAATGTCTGTACAGACGTCAAAAAGAAGAAGCAAAAGACTGATACTGTTACAGCCAAATCTCTCAAAGCATCTACTATGATATGAATTGTTTTAACATTACTTTAAAGGACCACTTTTACTGCTTGGAATTTAAAAAAAAAGGTAACTAAATACTGGAATCTTTATCTATATTTTTTGAAAGAAGATGAAATGAGAGTTCTCACATTACCTCAGGTATGTAAAACAGGGTACTTCTCTTTCACAGAAAGAGGGTTATATACCATATAAAATATTTATACTGTAAGTCAACATACACAGTATATGTGCATTTTCTCTTTTCTTTCTCTCTCTTCTCCCTTTTCTCATTATTTTTTTTAACTGCATCTTGTCTCCATTTCTAAATTTTCTCCTATTTACTATACTAATATAGTCTGTATATATTTAATATCTCACTATCTATACATATATAAATAATAGTCTAAAATAATCTAGTTTTAAGGTAGACTAATTGGAATAGTGAACTTAATTAATTGTTATTACAATATTTATTAGTTTAATGATAGTCACTGTTATGCTTATTGGGATTGGAGACATGTTCATAATTAACTCTGAAATGTTCCATTCATGTACATATGTCCTTTGAATTATTTCCTTTTAGTATTAACAAATATATATATATAAAAAAGGAGAGAAAATTAGAAGTTATGTACCTACCATAACGTTCCATGTTAGTTGTCTTCTCTCGCCTTCTTTCTTGCTGGATGGGTTCGGAGCCGATCCTCGGCTCCGACTCGGCACTTGCTTTAGCTCGAGAACTCCTTTTACCAGCTCGAGGCAACCCTATATCCCATGATGCAAGGCGGAACTACCTCAGATCTCGTTTGGCAGCTAACTGACCCTGCTAAAGACTATTCTAACATAATTAGGAACCATGGTTCCTAAAAGAAGTCCTCATAACAATGCTCCAGAGGAAGCAATCTAATAGGAACTCTCCAAGATCTGTCCAGGCCAGGGGGAAGGAGGGAGGGACGCAAGAAAGAAGGTGAGAGAAGACAACTAACATGGAACGTTATGGTAGGTACATAACTTCTAAATGTTAAGTTGTCAATCTCGCCTTCATTCTTGCTGGATGGGACCGTCCTAGCACCTGTATCCCGGGTGGCTCAATGGAACAGACTCTTGAGAACTGTGGAACCAAAACTGGCCCTATCTCTGGAGGCCAAATCCAACTTGTAATGAGACACAAAGGTATGAGGCGTGGCCCAAGTAGCTGCTGCACAAATAGTGTCAATGGGAAGTCTATCCTGAAAGGCTACAGAAGTGGATAGACTCCTGGTCAAATGTGCTTTTGGCTTAGAAGATAGTTGTTTGCCCCTTAGAGAGTACACATAGGAAATGGTGGAAGTCAACCATCTAGATAAGGTCACTTTAGAAACTGGAAGACCTAACCTGTTTTCTGCATAGGAGACAAACAATTGGTCTGATTTTCTAATTTGTTTAGTCCTATGCAAGTAGTACCTGAGCTGACGATGAACATCCAAAAAGTGCAGCTTCTGTTCAGCTCTGTCAGAATAGTTAGGAAAGAAAACTGGTAGATCAATAGATTGGTTAATATTGGTTTGAGATACAACCTTGGAAAGAAAGGAAGGGTTAGTTCTTAGCGAAACCCTGTCCTTATGAAAAACCAGATAAGGTGAACGAATACAGAGGGCCTGAATCTCAGAAACTCTTCTTGCAGAAGTAACAGCCAGTAAAAATATAGTTTTCCACGTCAATAACTTTAAAGAACACGTAGCAGACGGTTTGAAAGAAGGTAGAATTAGGGATGCCAACATTAAGTTTAGATCCCATTGCGGAGGAGGATGTTTCACAGGCGGTTTCAGGAGAAAAACTCCTCTTAAAAAGGCCTTGCATAACCTATGAGACATGATGTTATTGTCATGCAAGCCAACATGATACTTGGAAATAGCAGCCAGTTGTACTTTGACTGTAGATGACGAAGATCCTGAATGAAAAACCTCCGCCAGGAAATCCAAAACAGAATGTACAGGAGCGGTAAAAGGATCAATATTTCTGGCGTTTGCCCAAATTGAAAAACGTCGCCACTTGCTAGCATAAATAGTTCTAGTGGACGACTTTAAAGAAGACACCAAAATGTCTCTGACTGAGTCAGAAATCATTGGTAGCCTGGCTAGGGAAGGAAGTGGAGCAACCAAGCAGTGAGGTTGAGAGAATGAATGGCCCGGTGCTGCTGACCCGACTGGTGGATCAAAGATCCGAACTGGGTCCAGATGCCAGGGCTGCACCAGAAGATGATGATGTAGAGACGGAAACCAAATTTGTCGAGGCCAATATGGAGCAATGAGGATCAATTTGGCTCTCAAAAAGGTGGCTTTCTGAATGACTTGAGGAATCAATGGAAAGGGAGGAAAAGCATAAAGAAGTCCCCGAGGCCAATCCTGGGTTAGAGAGTCTCTCAAGGGTTGGCCTGGAAGAAATAGTGTGAAGTAATCTGGGCACTTGCTGTTTTGAGGGGTAGCGAAAAGATCGCAACAAGGGTGCCCACTTCAGAAAAATCTGATCTACTACAGATTGATTGAGAGACCACTCGTGAGGCATCAGAATAGATCTGCTTAGCCTGTCCGCCAATAGGTTGGACCTGCTGGGGATGTGCGTTGCTATCCGAAACCGCTGAGAAGAGATCGCCCATTGCCAAAGTCTGAGAGCTTCTCGACATAAGGGATAGGACCTGGTTCCGCCCTGTTTGTTGATGTACCAGACCACGGACATGTTGTCCGTCTGTACTGCAATAGTCCCCGTGGGAAGAAAGTCGTCGAGGGCTTGCAACGTTAAAAGCACTGCTCTCATCTCCAGGACATTTATGTACAGATGGTATTCTATGGGTTGCCACGTCCCGTGGACCATCCTGCCCTGATAATGCCCCCCCCCACCCGATCAGGGAGGCATCCGTGGTGACTGTGGCAACTGGAGGAGGGGAAACAAAGGGTCGGCCCTGATGAAGAAGCGGGGAAGTTATCCACCATCGTAGATGAGCCCTGCACAACTGTGTTACCAAGATTTCGTGTCTCATAGGCAGATCGTGGTACGACCACTGCGTGAATAACATCCACTGCAGGAGACGCATGTGGAAGCGAGCCAGTGGAAGAAGAACAATGGCCGCAGCCATTAGGCCTAGAACTTTCAAGACAAACCTGGCTTTGATCTTGTTGCTTAGTAACAGAAGCTGAACAAATTTCTGGATGTCCAGAATCCTTTGATCTGTTAGCCTGGCTAACATTTTGACGGTATTTAACTCTGCGCCTATAAAGGTGATAGATTGGCAAGGCAGCAGAGAGGATTTTTCGAAATTTACCGAAATTCCCAGTTTCTTGCAAAGCTGTAGGGTGTAGTCTCTGGACCGAAGAAGCTGATGCTTGGTGGTGGCGGAGAGGAGCCAGTCGTCCAAATAAGGAAACACCTGGAATCCTCGACGTCTCAGGTGAGCTGTGACCACTGCCATGCATTTGGTGAACACTCTGGGGCTGAAGTGAGGCCAAAGGGCAGTGCTCTGAATTGGTAATGACTGGCTCCCAGCCGAAAGCGGAGAAACCTTCTGGAGCGTCTGTGAATCTTTATGTGATAGTAAGCATCCTGAAGGTCTATAGAGCACATCCAGTTGTCCTTGCCCAGAAAGGGCAGAATGGATTGCAGCGTGACCATCCGGAATCTTGCCTTCTTGACAGACTTGTTTAGTCTGCTTAGGTCTAGTATCGGTCTCCAATCTCCCATCCTTTTGGGGACCAAAAAGAATCTTGAGTAGAAGCCGGATCCTACTTGGTCTGCCGGTACTGTCTGGATGGCTCTTTTTTCCAGGAGTTTTGAAACCTCCTGTCTTGCCAAATCCCTTTGACCGGGTGAGATGTCTGGAAGGGATTGTAGAGGTATGGGAAACCTTTTGAAGGGGATTTTGTAACCCTCGGATATGATCGACTGTACCCACTTCTCTTGGGATAGGGATTGCCAGGCTACTGGGTACAGTGAAATTCTTCCCCCGACTGCCTCCAAGGGTGGACAGTCGGGCAACACCTCAGGGATGCTGAAAGGGCTTCTCAGGAAGAGATTCCCTGTTGCCCTGGTTATGAGGACCCCCCCTGCCTCTAGGGCGGCGTCTATTATTGTTACCCCCTCTGCCTCTAGGGGTAAACTGACCACGTGTGTCCGGTGTAGCTCCTTGGGCTTTTCGGAACCACATCTTCCCCCCCTTCTGACCCTTGGGATAAGGTCTAGAAGGAGTGGAAAACTGGACTCCAACGGCAGAAAGAGTTTTACCGTCCTGCTCACATCTGGTCAAAGTATCCTTCACCTGAGGTCCGAACAAAGCTGAACCATCAAAGGGGGTGTTGGTGAAGGATGCCTTAAAGGGGTCCGCAAAATTACACAGCTGCATCCAGGCTTGGCGTCTAAGAGCAACACCTGTGCCTGCGGCCCTGCTCGCTCCATCGGCCGCATAAGATATGAGCCACATGGAGGAGTTAGATATGGAATTCAGGATAGCCAGCTGTGAGGCAATCTTTTCCTGAGCCCCAGCAGCAGAAGGATCCTGGACTACTTCTCCCAGTTCCTTGAGAATATCTCGTTGAAGCCTGGTGAAGTGACAAAGGTAATTCAGCGAACGCATAGCAAAGGTCGCTGAAGAAAACATCCGCTTTCCATACCTGTCCATGGTCCTAGAATCCTTATTAGGAGGATGGACAGGTACTGAAGGATCCGCCAGTTCCTTCTTAGTGGCCGCCACCACCATAGCATCCACAGAGACACCTTTGGAAAGGAACTGCTTATCCGAAGGGGCCGTGATGAACTTGGATGGTCTCCTGGGGACAGGTTCCACAGAATCTGGAGCCACGCCTTCCGAGCCACTACCTGCATGAGTGGGTCGAAGGCGGAGACACCCAGGAGGTGGAGGGTCGGGATCCAAAGCCTCCAGGTATACCGACTCATCCTCGGAGGGGTCAATGGAGGCCAATTCCCCGCTGTTTGAGGAGCTCAAGGATGTCTGAAAAGGAGACATCCTCAGAGGGGCACCGGGGGGATCCCTCCGACTCATCTAAGTCGGTATCAGATGTAGTAGACTCGGGGGAGTCTGTGTGTTTCCTCTTACGTCCTCTTCCGAGGGGTTCCCCTGCAGGATCAGGAGACACCTCGGAAGAGGAGGAAATTCCCAGTGGGGAAACCTGGGGCGATGGATCCCTGGGCCTGAGAGCGAGAGGCTGGGAAGAGGCATCTGCAGGCACTGATGAGGGAGGAGCTAGAGGGACGGACCGCTGACCTGGCTCTGAGGCCAGGACACTCCTCATCACCTCAAAGGCTCCTCTCCCGGAAGACCGGAACACACCCGCTCCGAAGAGACAGGAATGGTCGGCTCCAAAGAGAGAAGGCTCGAGGCCGATGTCGGTGCCGAGCTTACAGAGCCAAAGCCCGAGAGGGAGAGCGGGTCGGACAAGGGTCCGATGCCACTAGCCCCTCGGAGCCAACAGTGGAAACCCGACGACGGATCCTTCCAAGGAAGGTCTCAAGGAAGAGATCGAGCCGAGGATGACGGAGCCGAAGGATGTATCGGCTCCGGCATCGAAGCAGTCGCTGCCCCAAAGCTCCGGCTCCGAACTCTGGTGTGGACTCGGAGGAGGAAGCTCAATGATAGGGGTTATAGCCGCAGTCTGCTGAGACGGGCTATGGAGCATTTGGGCCAGTGCCTGAGACTTCAACAGCCTGCTTACCACCCTCTCCAAGTCATGGTCAGACAGCCTGGAAGATCTCGAAGACCGGCTCCGATGGCTCCGCTCCGATAAAGAGGAGACCCGGAGCCGAGTGAATACTCATAATAGAAGGGGACCGGGATCTCTTATGGGTGAAACCATCGGAGCCGAAGTCCCTTGAACTCCAGATGGAGCCGAGGATATCTCGGCTCGATGTTGATAAAGTGTCGGCTCCAGCCGGAGCCGACAAGGCCACCGTAGTTAGGGTATCGGGCGGCCGGCACCGAACCCACTACTTTGAAGAAACAGTATCGACTCCAGCGGAGCCGATGTCGGCTCCGACGGGCGAAGCCACCGGAGGAGGCTTGGACACTGTAGCCTGAGCCTTCGGTGGCTTATGAGGTTTTCCTGACTTGGAGGAGAACCTTCAGGTTTAAGTAAACCTCGGAGGATAAGTTTGTTCCTCCTTTCCTGCAGGACTCTCTGGCTAAAAGCATGACACAACGCACAGGAGTCCTGCAGGTGCAAAGGCCCCAGGCAATACACACAAGAAATGTGACCGTCTGTCAGGGACATTTTCTGACAGCACTGGTCACACTTCTTGAAGCCTGAGACCTTGCCTTCTCTAGACATCCTAACAAGGATACCACAAACAGTCCCCACAAACACACAACTTAATCCCTACACAAACACACAGGAAGGGATAACCAAGAGGGAACTAGGCCTGACTAAACTACTGTAACTTAAAACTTATAAAGTTTACAAAAGGGCTGAAAAAGAGGGAAAGGGTGGGCTGTAACTAGATTACAGACTAAACTGACACTCAAAAAGGGAAATAACTCCTAACTACACTTTTCTTATTTTACTAAGAAAAAACTCACCTCAGCTGGCAAAGGAGACCTCTTTCGCTAAGCGGCAAACGAGATCTGAGGTAGTTCCACCTTGCATCATGGGATATAGGGTTGCCTCGAGCTGGTAAAAGGAGTTCTCGAGCTAAAGCAAGTGCCGAGTCGGAGCCGAGGATCGGCTCCGAACCCATCCAGCAAGAATGAAGGCGAGATTGACAACTTAACATTGTATTGTTGGTTAAGAGAAGTGAAGCTTTCTTAACATTCTATTTGTGTTGTCATAGCAACAGTAAACAATTGATGCAGTTTCTAAGGACACTGTGAACCTGCGAAGTGCATTTAGCCTCACAGATAACAAATAATAAGAAAAAGTAATGTTGTTTACTTATTAAAATGAAACACCTAAGCAAGGTAAAATAAATACATAATAGGGCTATTTGTAAATATTTTATGATTTATCCTCATAGGATTACATATTCCTGGAAACACAACTGAAATGTTCCCAAACTACATGTGCACCTAAATGTAGCTGCTTGATTAAAAAGTATTACTCAGTTTAACATGCTGATTCCACAAGCTCTCTGCACTGTAAAAGTTACATTTTATATGTTACTTGAAATTGGCAGACTCTAGAGCATATGAAAAGATACATATTACATTTTGCAACATGTTATCTTTGCAGTTACCTCACACTCTGTACAAACTCACTTGGCAACTGATAGCTATTCATTTAAAATACCAGTTTAAATATTAAATCTGCCCTTGAAATGCTATTGCCATTTTGACAAAATATAATCTGAACTGTAAAATGAATAACTTGAAAGAAGTGAAGTAATGCATAGATTTCAAAGACAGTTCTTGACACTACAGTATAAGTTCATAGGTTCATAGGTTCATACTAGGCTATCTGCCCCAGGGCATTCACAAGCCTAGCCAGAGTGTGTGTGGCTTTTACCACCCCTTAGGATAAGAATACTATACCCATTAGTTTGCTGTGCCTCTGTCCAGCAGTGATACAGAGATGATTCCCGGGGTAAACCTACGATCTCCCATCCACTCGTCAATATTTCTCTTGAACAGAGTCAGTGAGGGGCTCTGCCTCACATGGACTGGGATTCTGTTCCATAGTGTAGGGAGTCTCTGGGTGATGAATCTGTCCCTCCAGCACGTCCTATTTATATCCGTGTTGAGGTTTAAGTCTCTTGCTCTCGTGGCTCTGGTGGATTTGGATTTTTTGAGGTGGAGCATGTCCATTAATTCCGGGTTGGACATGGCTTTGTATGTCAGGCACAGATCACCTCTGAGCAGACGGTATGCGACTGAATAGAGCTGAAGTTTCTTCAGTCGGGCATTGTATGACATATGTTTGAGCCCCTTTATCCTTTTGGTGAGGAACTTTTGGGGTCTTTCCAACTGCTGCAGGTGTCGGGTAAGGTACATTCCGAATGGGGCGTTGTACTCAATCATTGGTCTGATAAGTGAAGAGTACAGGGGTACAATGACCTCTCCTGATCTGGATGTGAATCCCTTCATGATCAGGTGGGCAATGTAGAAGGTCTTCCTAAAAATGTATATTCACATAGAAGTATTGAAATGTTTTAGTCTTCCAGTTAAAATAGCTTTCTGTCAACATTTTGCGATATCAGAAAGTTTGAAGAGCTAGGAAACTATTATTTGTCTTTATAATGATTATTAGACAGATGTCAGACTCTACTTTGTTTAATGAATTGTGACATGTTTATGAGGAAAAGTGGACTCAATTAGATGTATTTACAATAGTTAGATTAATGGTGGACACTGTTATGCTTAATGGATTACGGGGCATGTTTAGCGATTAATTCTGAAATGTTTCGTTTATATACATACTGTCAGTTGAATTATTTCCTATAGAAGGAAAAATATATTGTTGCTTGTGAAAAGTGAAGCTTTCTTTACATTCTATCAGCCTCGTGAACTATTTCAGTTATTTTTTCTTTTTAACACTCATTGATTAGGAACCATTATATTTGCATTGTCATGGCAACAGAAAACAACTGCGGCAGTTTCTATGGACTTTGTGAATCTCCGATGTGCATTTAGCCTCGCAGATAACAAAAAAAAAAGTAATGTTTAGCTATTAAATTGAATTACAATCTAAGGAAAGGTAAATTAGATAACTTAATAGAACAACTTGTAAATACTTTATAAACTACTCACATTGAACTACACATTCCTGGAAACTCAGTTGAAATGTCCCCAAATTACTTGTGAACCTAAATGAAACTGCCTGATTAATAAGCATAACTTACTTTAACAATCTGAATCCATAAGCTATCTGCTCTATATATGCTACATTATATATGTCACTTGCATATGACAGTCTCTAGAGCACACAAAAAATACATATTATTTTTGCAACATTCTATATTTGCACTAACCATACATTCTAAACTAACTCAATTGGCAACTGGCAAGTTATTTATTTGAAACATCAGTCTAAATATTAATTGTGCCCTTGAAATATTGTTGCCGTTTTGACAAAACAAAACCTAAATTAAAAAAGGAATGCTTTGAAGAAGTGAAGTATTGTACAGATTTCAAAGACAGCTATTGACACTACAATATAAGTAGAAATGTATACATGCAAGGAAATATTGAAATGCTTTACACTTTTAGTTAAAATAGCTTATTGTTAACTTTTTGCTTTATCAGAAAATTTAAAGAGCTAGGAAATTATTTCTAATTTGTCTTTATAACATTTGCTAAAGTGATGTTAGTCATTGACTTGTTTAATGGATTGCAAGTCATGTATAAGACGGACTACTGAATGTTACTTCTGCTTACCTATGTTTGCCGAATTTCTTTTATTAGTACTGATTTAAAACAAGGGAAAGAAAGGGAAGGGAAATGTCTGCTTTTGGTCAAGGAAGGAGAGGCTTAAGAGTATTCTAACTGCCTCATGAACTCTCTAAGATGCTCTAAACACTATTTGATTAATACTTATCTAAGGTAAGTCTTGATTACCATATTGGTACCTATACATTCATCCTAGACCTGATGTGATTACCCATTCTGGAAGCAGGAGGTGCCCTATGCAGGGTGAGAATTGTCAGGGTGAGCATTGTTTATTCTTAGACTCTGCTTTGTAAATCTATAAATATGTAAAAGCACTGCACACTAGAATGTAGGGCGCCTCTACTCAAAGTCAGGATACCACTGATAAGCCATGTCTTTTCATAAGTGTAAGTTGAAGTTGGTGAGCTGAAGAGTGGGAAAGTAAAGGAAGACAGTACACCTACAGTAAATTCATATTTCATTGGTAATCACTCATTGTCTCCTACAGAGTATTTTAGTCAAATTATTTTACTAATAATCTATTTGTTGTTGGCTTATTTAGTGTATGCTCCTCTGTTGCATTTAATTTATCCAAAATGACGTATCTGACATGTTTGGGATCTCTTAAGGGTAACTAAATATTGGATATTTTCTAAGTCAACATAATAATGGTTTACACTACTAACATTCCATCTTGATATATAAAATACTATAGAATAATAATAGAATAATATAGAATTTCATATCTCTTTTAAGAAAATTCTCCATATAATAATTTAACATATGGGGCTCAGTTGATATTGTTGGTTAAAGGTATGAATGATAATCAAATAGATCTATCTTTATCTATTGGATTAGGAATGACTTTCATTCCATGTTTAATGGGAAATTCATATTTACTTGTATTTGATACTTTAGAATTAATGTCTTATAGAAGTACTTTTTTAAAGCCTGACCAGAATTTTACCCTATTTGTATTTAAAGAAGAAAGAACATTAAATTAAACTCTCAAGTGTACACACATAAAAACAACATTCAATGTTATCAGAGAATATGGTATAACTACTATAATCAAAATAAAAAAAGAAGCAAAATGTTTCTTCCAACAATAACTTGAAATGGAATTAACATTCTTATCATTAAATACTAATGGCTTAAATAATGCAAATAAAAGATCAAACTTACTAAAATATTTAAATCTAAATAAGGCACACTTAGTATTTCTCCAGGAAATGCATTTTAAGACAAATGATAGCTTTATTTGGAACCCTAAGGACTATACAGTCTTAGCTCAATCCTCCTATAGAACAAAGACAAAAGGAGTATCAATTCTCTGGAAGAAAAACATAATCACTCCAAAAGTTATTTATAAATATGAAGTCAAAGAAGGTCTACTAGTGTTTGTTATAATTCAATTTAATAACAGAATATGGACCTTAGCTAATCTATATTGGTTCCCAAGAACTGGACCAGGAATGGTTAAAAACACCTAGATTCCAACAATTATAAAGGAAATCTTATACTGGTAGGAGACTTTGTGTACCTTAGAAGCTTCTGAAACCACCAAGAAATCTTTTTACATAGCAACTATTTCAAAATCCTTAAAAAGATGGATTGATTCATTTCATTTAATAAACACTTTTAAAGTAAAAGATGATAAATACTTATTATTTTCCCATAAAGACCATAGATTTGGAACACAAACCAGAATAGACAAATTATTCATAGTTCAAGATTTGCAAACAAAAATCCTCAACTTCTCAATAGTTCTGTGCCACTTCTCAGATCATGACTCTCTGATAATGAAGCTCCAAATAGAGTTTAAACCTTTAATCCTCTCAACTAGAATTCCATCATATATCACAAAAATTAAAGAATTCAGACTCTGGATGTTGTCAGAACTACAATTATTTCTTGAAATTAACAATACAACAGAAATCAGTAGAGTCATGGTTTTGGACTCATTAAAAGTGTATTTATTTGCTAAGACCCTTAGCTGGTACAAAAACAAAGTTAGAGAGTGGGAATCTGAATCAAAGCAATCTGAAGCAATCTGAATCAAGCAAATCTGAAGCAAACCAGACTCCTGACAGCAAAATCTAAAAAAAAAAAAATCAGAATTGTCCAGAAGTCAATAGAGGAATTAAATTAAAATATAATGAAATTCTAACACACAAAACTTATCTAGCCTTGGAAAAATTAAAAATAAACTCATTAGCCACCTCCCCCACATATCTACATAACTTATCTACAAGAATTAAAATACAATCTAAAGCAAATAACATTAGTAGTATATATCATGAAAAGAAAGGGAAAAAAGTATCAGATATAGGAGACATCCTTGAAACATTTTGGTTCCATTATATGGAACACTTCAAAAAAGAAGATTTAGATACCAATGAAATAAACTTAGACACAAACCTTATCAATATAAAAAAAATCCAGAAAACTTAAAAATATACATACAAAAACCTATAACATACAAAGAAATTGTTGACAAGATAAAAGAAAGTAAATCTAACAAAGCTCCAGGAATAGATGATATAATTACGGAAATTTACAAACTCCTCCCTTCAACAGTAATCTCCCTTTTTCATAAAACTTTGCTAGAAGTCCAGTCAGAAGAAAAATACCATCCTCATGGAAATATTCTCTCATAACACCAATTCTAAAAGATATTAAACCATCAGACCTTTACACCTCATACAAACCTATATCATTACTGAATAATGATTACAAAATATTCATGTCAATCCTAGCTAACAGAATGAAAATCCCACTTTCAAAGACAATTAATAATGATCAAACTGGATTTCTATATAACAGGCAGACACATGATAATATTAAAAGGATACTTACTCTTATAAATTATGTGAATAAAGAAGATAGAGAAATACTTGTAATTGGATTAGACATAGAACAAGCCTTCGATTCCCTCAACTGGGAATATCTATTTAAAACTTTAGCATTATTTGAATTTCCTCCTCTCTTTATCTTATTACTAAAAAACATATATATCAGTAACTTACCCTACATTAAATTAGGTCCTTTCACCTCAGAATCTATCCATATAATGAAAGGTACTAAACAAGGATGCCCCCTTTCTCCTATTTTATTTGCTTTGGCTATAGAAATACTTGCAAAAATAATACGCAATAATCCAAGAATAAAAGGAATAGAAGTTTATGACCAGTACATATCTAAAATAATGCTTTTTGCTGATGATATTTTATTAACCATATCAAACTCCAGAGAGTCATTAGGAGAGCTAGAAGAAGTAATGGAGAAATTTTATAAGATTTCAGGTCTACAATTTAATAGATCAAAATCAAAATTTCTATTTTAAAATAAGAAAAAAAGAACTACAAATTACAGATAAATCCATCATAGGAAAACAAGAACTTACGCTAAATAATTTAGGAATAGTGTTATGCAAAAATATAAACAAAACAATATTAATAAATTATGAAAACATTATTGAAACAATAAAATATATATATATATATATATATATATATATATATATATATATAAAAGTGGAACTAAATTATATTAACTTTTGAAGACAGATTGCAATTAATAAAAATGGTCTTATTGTCAAAAATACTATATGTAGCATTAGCAATACAGTCAATTCCTGAAAGATGCATTTTTAAAGAAATAAACTCATGTTTAATAAAATTTTATGCTATCCCAAAAAGAATAGAGTAGCTCTAACTCATCACATTAGACCCTGGAAATAACAAGGATTGAACTTCCCAGAAACAGAAACATATATAAAAGCATCTGTGCTTAAAACTACAATAGACTGGATAAACCCAAATTATTTTGCCAACTGGAAATAATTAACAATGGCTATATTAATAAATGAAATGCATCTGTTAAAAATGTTTTAATAGTAGACAAATGAAACAAACCCTGGTACATACTATGCATAAGTATACAATATAATATAACAAAACCTTCTAAAACAACACTGATTAATCATTACATCAATTCCTTTAGGAAACTTATCAATGCAAACATAGATCTAAAACTTTGGTTTGACCTTTTAACCCCATTTACCATCATTAAGAACGTTCCTCACAAAATATATAGGGAAACAATAACCTCCTGGCAAAAAAAGGGATTCTTATGCTGGTTTCAATGTGCAAATAAATTAAATGTTTTAGATATACATATGATAAAAACTGCTTACAATATTCCAACAGAGGACTGGATAACCTTACAAAGCATTCTAATGTACACTCAAGATTTATGCAGATTAATTAATAATTCCTCATTTAAAGATATTCCAAATCTAATATGTTTTCTGTATGAATTTATATATAATAGTTGTGAAAAGAAAAATTCCAGCATTGTTGCCTCACAGCAAAAGGTTCTCCTGTTCGATTCTCGACTGGAATGTGGGGAGTGCCTTCTGTGTGGAGTCTGCATGTCCTCCCCACAGTTGGGTGGGCATTCGAAAGACATGCATAAATGGGCATGCCTTCGTTGAAGGTTGAACATCAAGCTGGCACATCGGAGTTCGTCAAAATCTGCTGCCAATCATTAGCGGACCGGAGTTCCGCTGTGGTGACCCCTAACTGGGAAAAGCCGAAAGACAACAATAACAACAACAACATAAAGAGTTAATAACATGTAAAACAATTCCCAAACCATCATACTGGCAGCTCTTAACAAAAGGTCAGTCATCGCAGTTAACAGAAGAATTTAAAACTAACATCTTACTATCAGTTAATTACACCTCTAACACACAGTACTGGAAAATATTTAACTGGAAATACTTAAATAGAGCATTTTTAATGCCAGATAGAATTAAAAAAGATCAGTACTACTACAAATGATTTTTGCTGGAGGTGTGAAAAGTCAAATAAAGCAGACCAGATTCATAGTTTTTATGAATGTAATAAAATTAAATCATACTGGAATGGAATCAATCATTTTTTACAAGCTTTATTTAATGAATCCTTTATCTTAACTAAAGCATTGATTATACTAAATATAAATGAAGGTCCCTACCTGAATAAGACAAATATGTATTTGTTATGGACAATACTTGCTATATCTAGAAAATGCGTAACTAGAAGATGGAATTCAAATACACACCTGACCTTCGAAGAATTCTACACTTTACTGAAGACAACTGCATCGATGAAATAAAAATCAAACAACTATGAATCTATCCCAGGACATTGGTAAACAATCCTTGGAAGAAACTTATATCTCTGTTGGACACTCTGCAATAATCAATATTGTATCTCTGATAACTGATCTGTTAATTCTATATTTAATAACATACAGTGTATATAATTGAAAGTCAGGCTATTGTAAATATTGTATATAGCTGTTTAAAATGATATTTAAAAATATTATATAAAAAAATAATTTTTTTTTTGAGGAAAAAAAAAAGGGAGCACACAGCAGCTGACATTAGTTCTTTTATGACACAGCAGATATAATTGCAACTGATATCATTTGAAAGGCATTTCAGACTGCCAGCATTACTATTTAGGAGATCTACTAATATAATCTATAATATATACTACAGTTTTCCACATAATGTTACTGCTTTCATGCTTTCATATTATCACAATTTAGAATATGTCATATTTCACATTCTGCAGATCACAGGATATTAAAACTTAGAATAATTTAGTTTCCAACAACACATTCCTATACAAAAATGTGAGTCTACACTTATTCTGAAGCCTCCATTAAAATGATCTGTAAACTAGATTCAAATCTTATGTTACCTGTTCTCTTTTACTACACTCACTGAAACTGCATCTTCTGCCACAGATATAGATAGCTGACAGGAGCATTTTTTTTCAATCAGCACTATCCAGAGTGCTGATGGTTATACACTGGTACCAGGCTTATTTGTGCTACAAAAGGCAACCCAAATCAAATTTTTCATTTTTTGCCTTGGGAGGTGAACCACCTTTTATAGCTTGTGATCACTGACTGTCCCCGTTGAGCAATACCAATCAGTTCACAAAGGATGAAGCTAAAACAAAAATAGAACATTGCTGTGATAGTCTCTCAACTTTTATTACCTTATAAAATGAAAATATGCAAATTACTAATAACAGACAAATGGCAACATGAACCTTGATACCATGGCATTAATATGACACATTTGAGACTAATTTCACTATTTGCCACAGACAGCAAACATATGTGTGAAGAACAGAAAGTAGCTTACACATACTCAATGTGAGATTATATCACTTTACACTAAAGGTCTTAAATAAGCTTTTTGTCACAGTTGTCCTTGCAAGTTCCCAGGAGATGTGTAGATGAATGGTATATTTGTAACAGTTAATCTCAAAATTCCTGTCACAATGACAAAATCCATTTTCAATACTACATTTTTTTCTGACCTTTTTTGGTAAGCATTATTTTTGTTTTTAAATTAGTCAGACATAAATGCAATGCCATTTGGATTTCTTTTGATATGTGTTTCTAACGTTTTAGGTTTTATATAATTCATATGAATTAGAAACAATTTTTAACTCAGAGGCACAGTTGGATCATAAGCATTCACTAATACAAATGTTATAAAGGGGTTCCCCCCTAAGTCAGTCAAAGTAAGCCCCTAACTTTTTGTTAAATCTATTCTCCCTGACACACCCTCAGTAAGTGTACATAAAAGTAGCAGGAATATGAAACCTTTAATTATTCCTGCAGTAACACTAATCATTCAGACTTGCAAGCCCTTAGCAAGTAATAGTGCTCAGTTATCATTCTTAAACTGCTAGGCATGTGCACAGAATCATTTAGTTCCTGGGACCAAATTTATCTGCTCAGAATGTAATGCAGATTGTGAGATTCATGATTGCTAGTGACACAGTTGATAAGGGTAGTGTGGTTACTCCATCTTCAGAGCTGGCTGAGTTTCTCAGCAGCCATTATGAGGGTGAAGTACCACACATGGGTGTTGGTAGAGATGTTCTGAGGAGGCCTGCTGTCCACCCTTCTCCTGATGTTGGTTTGTCAGTAGGTGCCACAGAATGTATGTGTAGGGCCATCATGGAGGCATAGGCACATTCCATCAGGTGCTCAGAAGAGAAAGTCCAGGTACTGTATGTTGTGTATTCTTAATTATGAGACTGCCTAAAATGTGTGGGTGACTCCTTGGAGAGGATGAATGACACACTGGATTGGGCAGTGTCTGTAATGGAATGTCTGCCAGGGGAGGGATTATATCATTGTGGCTGTAGAGCTGCTATGTTATCAGGTATTAGTTGATGTGGCTGTGTAAGATGCTGCTCCTATAGTGGCACTAGTTTTACTGCTTCATCAGTGCTTGAGGAGTCCACACCTAGACATGGTGAACCATGTCATCATGGTACTGGATGTCACCATGAAGACAGCTTGTCCAGCAGGCATCATTCACATTCAGGTAGCACCCCAACTTCTAGCTAGGGACATGGAACTAGCAGTGCAACTCTTGGCAGAGGTAGTTCTCATGGTCGGGAATGATGATGCTGAACTGGCTACTCAACCATTCATGGTTCACACCTGTCTGAGATACAAGGATGTAGTGCTAGCACATGTGCTTTGATTGTGTTCATGCATACCCACACATATTAAAGATCATCTTGGCCATACCACCTCGCGATAGCAGTGTGTTGCTACTGGCCCTTAAAACTGTATACTTACCAAAAATTGATTTCTTACTCATACACACCCACTGCTTTGGTGTCAGTCTTGCCCTCCTGTAACCACCCCAACCATCTGCAAATGATGATGGCTGTGCCCTACCATTTTCCCATTTCTTTGAGATTTTGGTTTGCCTATATCTGATGCAGAGAGGGTAGAGCTAATGCTTTTTTAGTCAGAAGAAATGCATAGTCATACCCTTCGGGAAAAACAAGGTTACCCCTAGCTACCATATAAGTGGCAATCCACTGATCACAGAAGAAGTTATCAGGGACCTGGGGACCCAGGTTGACAGTAGCCTTTCATTCGACACTCATATTGCTAAAGTAGTTAGGAAGACCTTCTACATTGCCCACCTTATCATGAAGGGATTCACATCTAGATCAAGGGAGGTCATAGTCTCCCTATACTCATCACTCATCAGACCAATGATTGAGTACAATGCCCCATTCGGAATGTATCTGACCCAACACTTGCAGCAGCTGGAGAGGCCACAAAAGTTCCTCACCAAAAGGATAAAGGGTCTCAAAAATCTGTCTTATGCTGCCCGACTGAAAGAACTCCAGCTCTATTCAGTTGCTTACCGCTTGCTCAGAGGTGACCTGTGCCTGACATACAAGGCCATGTCAAACCCAGATTTGATGAACATGCTTCACCTCAAAAAATCTAGATCCCTCAGAGCCACAAGGGCGGGAGACTTAAACCTCAACACGGTTATTAATAGGACGTGCTGGAGGGATAGATTCATCACCCAAAGACTTCCTATGCTGTGGAACAGAATCCCGGTATATGTGAGGCAGAGCACCTCGCTGGCCTTGTTCAAGAGGAATCTTGACCAATGGATGGGAGATTGCAGATATACCCCAGGGGTTACCTCAGTGTCACTGCTCGACAGAGGCACAGCAAAATAATGGGCATAGTTTCTCCAAACTAAAGGGGTGGCGTAAGCCACAAAACTATGGGCTAGGCTTGTAAATGCCCTCGGGCAGATAGCCTAGTATGAACCTATGAACCTATGAACCTATATACCTGCTTTCATTGAATGTATTACAAATGTTTAAATAATTATTTTTCTTTCTCAGTTGTAAATTATTGGATGTTCATTGCATGTATTGTATTATACTTAATAGTGCAGTCATACTAGATAGTTAATAATTGCTTGCTGCTATGTTTGTGCAAATGATGCTAGCATTGACCTGTACACTGGTCAACTGAAATGTGTGACACACAGTATTGGGCAGAATCAACAGAGCTGATTGGCGTTTGAGCAGCTTTGCTTGCATTTGAAGCCATTCTTGACAAGAAAAACGATTTTAACTATTATTTTGCACTTTTACTATTTGTTTTCATGCATTATTGATGATTTCTGTGCTACTTATTATTTTTCCTGCACTTGCTTAGAGTTTCAAGTTGAATTTTTCCACTGCTGTATGGACAGTTTTTTTTGTAATTGTAGTACTCTAAATATACTGTATCTGTTGCTGCCAGTGCTTTTAGGAATCTATTTTGTGTTTTCCCTAACACTTGGTCACCAAAGCAGTCACTTTTACATTAAGTGGGTTAAATGTCTGCACTCTTGTGACATGAGAGGGTGATTTCACCTATCTGAGCTGAGACTTGCTGGTGGAACACTTATTGTGTGCTTATTTGATTGGCCTGAGGGCAAACCTAGTTTAAAAGTTTTTTTTCAGCTTGTATTCAGCTTGTATATAAGAGTTGCATTTGTGCAACACTGCTTTGCACTGTGACCATCAGCAGTACCCTGTATAGTTTTAAGCACATAGAAGTTGTGTTTTTCCATATAAGAACTATTTCTGAAATTTCCCACAGTCCAGCACTCTTCAAGAAGCAAATGGGTTGTGTACTGAGCAGCATCACCACAATTAATTAGCTTAAGATTACTCTATTACAACTCCCAAGCCTATAAGTACTCTCTTTGAAATCTCCAGTCTCTCGCTGCTTAATGGGCAACTGGTTTGCCCGCTGAGCAGCATTGCCACATCAGTTAACTGTAGAATACCCTACTTAAAGCAA
The DNA here is from genome assembly GCF_019279795.1 of Protopterus annectens. Classification (NCBI taxonomy): domain Eukaryota; kingdom Metazoa; phylum Chordata; order Ceratodontiformes; family Protopteridae; genus Protopterus; species Protopterus annectens. Next base: position 330,994,743 of record NC_056727.1, read on the forward strand.
CCAAATCTCTTTCAGTTGTAAACACCCTCCATTCTCTTCCCTTGTAAAGCACATATGAAGGACCAGTGACCATGGGTATTCACTTTCCTGCTATCTCTGCAGCCAGATTGGTGGACATGGACATCCTGAAGCAATGTAGCAATTGCCTCATGTTTTCTGACAACCACTTAATTTTAGAACAGACAAATACAATATGTGACAGATGTAGTGATGCAATGTCAGTGGAGGCAAGAGTTTCACAAAAAGATACAAAAAAGTCCAACAGGTTGTTAGCAACATACACACAACACTCACCACACTAACTATAGACCAGGCACATAGACTCAGATTTGCAGAGGTGCTCACATGCAACTTACCAAACCTCAAAGGCCCCCCAGACACTGTTCTCAGCAATTCAGAGTGCATACGAATAAGACAAATCCCACCACAACACATAAAACTACTCCACATAGTGTTTCAACTACTGACCCCAGAAGGCATAACACCGCACAATGCAATATGTTGGTCATAGGAGACTACATTGTGAGACACATTGATATCCTTTTCACCAGGCTGAATAAGGAGAAGGTCACAGTTAATTGCCTGTCAGGGCTCAGGATTCACCAGCTTATGGAAACACTCAGATCACTAAACCACAAGTGCCAATATGACTCAGTCATAGTCCATATGGGCATAAATGACCTGATACATGCCCCCTGGACCATATGAAGGGAGACATGACTGAGCTGTTAGAATATGTGTCACAAGTTGGTGTGAATTTAGCATTTAGCACTTTCTACCTCCTTCAAGGATTATGCCACAATACCAACAGAACATGAATGATTTTAATAATTGCCTTAGCTACAGGTGTCACTCCATGGGAGGTCCAATATTTGTCAGCCTGGGAGAACATAATTAACAGGCCACACTGCTTTGCCAGGGATGGTCTGCATCTGTTGCCACTAGGCTTCCGGATATTGGCCAAATCATTATCCACCCTTATAGTGACTATTTTTAGGCATTGCCAAACAGATAAACCATCCACCATAGCAAAACCTACTCATGATCAGCTCAGTAGTAGGAGTCTCAACAAAAACTACACTCCCTGGAAGTGGACGGTGCAGTGATGCAGCTGTAGCGTTTTTGCCTCACAGCAAGAGGTTCTCCGGTTCAATTCTCAGCTGAAGTGCCCTCCGTGTGGAATCTGCATGTTCATAGGTTCATAGGTTCATAGGTTCATAGGTTCATACTAGGCTATCTGCCCTGGGGCAATTATAAGCCTAGCCCGATTCTGTATGGCTTACGCCACCCCTTGATTTGAGTATACTGTGCCCTTTTTAAGGTTTAGTTTACTGTGCCTCTGTCTAATAGTGACACGGGAGTAATCCCTGGGACAAACCTACGATCCCCCATCCACTTATTGAGATTCTTCTTGAAGAGATTCAGTGAAGTGCTCTGCCTCACACGAACTGGAATTCTATTCCAGAGCGAAGGGAGCCTCTAGGTTATGAACCTGTCCCTCCAGCAAGTTCTATTTATTTCTGTGCTGAGGTTCAAGTCCCTCGAGCGTGTGGCTCTAAGGGATTTAGATTTACTGAGGTGGAGCATGTCCATTAATTCTGGATTTGACATAGCTTTGTATGTCAGGCATAGACCGCCTCGAAGTAGGTGTTATGCAGCTGAGTAGAGCTGGAGTTTTTTTAACCGAGGGTCCCTAGAGCGTGTGGCTTGAGGGGCTATGGTTTTCTTTAGGTGGAGCATGTCCATCAATTATGGGTTGTACATGGCCTTATATGTCAGGCAGAGATCACCTCTGAGTAGGCGGTATGTAACCGAGTACAGCTGGAGTTTCTTTAGTCGAGTTGCATAGGGCATCTATTTGAGGCTAGTGATCCTCTTGGTGAGGTACTTTTGTGGTCTTTCCAGCTGTTGCAGGTGTTTTGTAAGGTATATCCCAAATGGGGTGTTGTACTCTATGATGGGTCTGATGAGTGATGAACAGAGGGGCACAATGACCTCTTTTGATCTGGATGTGAACCCTTTTGTGATAAGGTGGGCCACATAGAAGGATTTTCTAACCACTTTGATTATCAAAGGAGAGATTACTATCTACTTGGGTCCCCAGATCCCTTATTATGTCCTCTGTATTTAGGGGACTACCACCTATGTGGTCGTTTGTGGGTACTTTGTTTTTTCCAAAGGGGATGACTATGCACTTTTTGGAATTTAGCTTGAGGCCATGATTTTGACACCAGGTTTCTGTCTCAGTGAGACCCTTTTGGAGGATGTCTGTGTCAGCCAGAGAATCAATTATAGCCCCTAATTTGCAGTCACCTGTGAACTTGGTCAGCCATAGTCCTCCTGCACTTGCCTATACCTCTGAGAAGTATATGCCGAACAGGAGGGGTCCTAGGACTGAGCCCTGGGGAATGTTACTTGTAACCAGTTTAGAGTTGGACCTAGCTCCCACAACTCTTACCATGTGGGTTCTGTCCGTGAGCCAGTTGGCAGCCCATCTTGTGACATAGGGGTTTATGTTCAGGCTGATGAGCTTATCTATAATACCAGATTGGGGAATGGTGTCGAAGGCCTTTGCAAGGTCTAGGTAGGCTGTGTGGACCACCTTTCCCTCATCTGTAGCCTTGGTAACTGTTGAAAAGATGTCCACCAGGTTTAGGAGGCATGATCTGCCCTTGACAAAGCCAAACTGGGTAGGGTCCAGTGTTTGGAGGTTCCCAATGTCTCTGTTAATGAGTTCCATGATGATGCGCTCCATAGCCTTGCAGACCAAGCTGGTCAGGCTTATAGGCTGATAGTTCCCGGGGTCTGTTGTGGGTCCACCTTTGTAGAATGGAATAGCTGTTGCTGTGCGCCACTCTATGGGTACGTAGCCTGTGGAGAGGCTGAGTTTGAACAGTGTGTTTAGGTGAGGGGTTAGTTTATCTTTGAGTTCATGTAGGATGCAGCCTGAGACACCATCCAGTCCCATTGATGCTGTATTTTTGGCTTTGGAAAGGGCTGTTTTAACCTGAGTGTCTGTGATTTCAGGGGCTCTACATTCTTCTGGTACGGTTATGGACCCTTTTGGGGGTGAGAGGGGGGATGAAGTTTGCACTGAACCTGTCTGCCAGGATGTTGGCGATATCAGTCTGTTCAGTGCATTTTGTGCCATTCTGCACTAACTCCGAGCAGATCTGAGAAATGCCACTTAGATTATTGACATAGCTAAAGAATGCCTGTGGTTATCTTTGGAGCCCTTGGCAATTTTTCTTTTGAAGCTAGCCTTGGATGATTTTATGTAGGATCGTAGTTTCTTGCTGATACTGATCAGGGATGTCTTCCCTTCTTGGGATTTTACTCTTTTTCTGTACTAGTTTCCTCCTCCTATTGTATAGCTTGTTTATGGCAGGGGTCCACCAGACTGGTTTCCTTTTCTTAGTGGAGTGAGTCTTGGTTTTGCTTGGGATAGCATGATCCACGCATTCTTGTAGGTGCCCATAGAGTGCATAAGTAAAGGATTTTGCAGCTTGGACAGCATTATCCTTTAGCATGGGGGCTTTGAAACTTTCCACCTCAGTTTTAAGTAACGTGACATTTGCTTTTGAAAATTTTTTCACAATGGTTTCTTTGACCGGGGGTGGGGGTGGAATGTGGATGTCCAGAGTGACTAGTTTATGGTCATATCTAACCAGCAAGGGGTTGGCCTCCAATGTGGAATACCGGCTGTCCATGTTGATGATGACCAGGTCCAATATGTTGTACCCTCTAGTGGGGGTGTTGACCAGTTGATCCAGGGTGTTTGAGTTTATAAATTCCAGGAAATGGGCAAAGGAGTTCGTACTTGAGTAGTTCTCCCAGTTAATGTTTGGGTAATTGAAATCACCCAATATTAGGGTGTTTGGTAGCACCTTTATGTTTCCCAGTGTTTCCAGAAATGCGGAATGGGGGTCCTGGGACATGGTGGGTGATCTGTAGCAAGCTACAATTTAAATTGCAGTTTTGCCCATTGTTATCCCTTATGTAGAGAAAGGGAGGAAATTCTGCATTAATTATTAATGTCAAAACCTTACAAGACACTAATAATGAACTATTCCAATGTTTTAAGGTTAAGCCTTTAAAAACATCAGTCTGTCATTCACAGACTGATGGTTTAGTAGAGAGTTGCAGTAAAACACTGAAGCTCATAGCAAGATAAGTCACTGATGCAGATAGTAAATACTGGGGACAGTTGCCCTGTTTGCTGTTTGTAATGACAGAGGTTTAACAGCCTTCGGTGGGGATTGCCTCATTTGACCTCTTTAGGGAGACATCCCAGAGTTCTTGATATTTGTTAAAGAGATTTGGGAAGAAGAGAAGACATCATGTAAAAGTGTTGCAAAATGCTATGGTAATTTGCAGGACAGATTAAACTTGGTTATGTCAGTAATAAAGAGCACATGTAGAAAGTTCAAGAGATGTAACAAAGAGTCTATGGTAAGAATGCCCGACTTAAAGAATTTAACTTGTGGGATCAGGTATTAATATTACTACTCTCCATAAAAGCACATTTCTGGCTGAGTGGCAAGGGACTTTTAAGGTGGCTGAAAGACTAAATGTAGTGAAGCAAAGATGGATAACCAGGAAAGAGAAAGACGGAGCAAATCTATCATATCAATGTATTAAAGCTATGGAAAGAACTAAACAGCTCTGTGTTTAGCTTGCAAGCAGAAGTTTATTTGTATTTATTCATTTATTTACTTATTGTTGTTTGTTTACCCAGAAAGTCCAACTGGGTCCACAGAGTACACATTTTCAGTGGAGACCTAAGGAGATATGCTTTGAGATACATCACAAAAAGCATTGTACAAATATTATTCATTACAAAATTATTGCAGAAGACATTTTACATTACAAACTCATATAGACATATTACATTGAATGTACTTCACTAATAAAACATTTTTTGTTTACAAATATACCACAGCAAAAACATTTTCTATATAAATAGTAAGTCTGAAATAAAGGAGATGAATATAGGAGATGTTAAGAAGGATGTCTGTTTGTCTAGACATAAAAACTTTGGATATGCAGTAGAGTAAAAGTAAACATCAGAAATGTGGTAAAACTTTGGAGGTATTATTATGCAGATACAGGAAAGATCAGAAAGTAGTTCAACTTTGAGAAACGTTAGATTATATGACAAAATAGTTGCTATAAGAAAATCAGATAAGAACAACAGAATAGAGATGTTGAGGAGAAGCGGTATGTGTGGTAGGGAAAGGGACGTTTTATAGTAGGAGGGGGTACATGTGGTAGGGAAAAGGGGTTTTTATAGTAAGAAGGGTTTAGCCTGGGTTGGAGTAAGTGCAGAGCTAGGATTTAAAAAGGAAGTCTTTTAGAGTATGTGTAAAAGCATGAAAGTTAAGAGTTCATTCTGATGAAAGAAAGTATTGAGTTCCATGACTTCATATAGGAGATACCAGAGGCTTTCTACTTGAAAAATATTTGTCAAAAGTACAAAGACTGGAAACGGGTGTGGTCAGTGCATTTTTAATTTTAGGCTGCAAAGCAATAGACGACATACCTCCTTAACCATGTCTAACAGTTCTGATCTGCCCTCCATATATGCATTAGGACAGACAGCATACAAAGAAAGAAAGAAAGAAAGTAAAAAGGTGTTTCATCAAAAGAGGAAAGACACTGGTGCTAATAACAAAGGCCTCCATTGTCACGTAGTATATCTGAGGTTGATCTTGGCTTACACCACAGAAGGATGAGACAGGAGTAACTACGAAATGCATCAGTTACATAATGACATTCAATCAAACTCCTTTAAAAGATAATAGAAAAAATAGTTCCCTGAGGAATCCTGCTTCAGCTTGCACTAATCTCAACTGTGTACACAACTGTTTGAAGGTCTACGACTCATAACTGTTAGTCCTGAAATAGCTAGTCTGAATGAGCAAAAATAGGAACTGCATATATTAAGTCAAAAACTTTTGTTTCTCAGAGAAACGCCTTTCCTTCAAGGTACAGGAATCTTAGAATATATAGGTAATAGAGGTGTTAGAGTGCAGCCTTAATTCTGGGGATGCATTGGGTCAAGGGAGAACAGCGAGTTTTCATATTCGCTGTTCCTTTGTTGCACTGTTTTTTTTAAATATTTCTGGGAGTGACAGTTAAGAGTTTTGAAATTACAGCAGAGAACCTGTAATGTAGTTTTTGGCACTGTGCTCGGATGACCATTAAATTCATGGCAACAGCAAAAGGAATACTATGTAGAAATCTGTCTAAGAAATGTTGCAGTAGGACACAAAAGATTTGTCCATCCATGATAGGGCTAGCCACCTGGTAGATAAAGTGACAGCTTGGTCCCATGTGCAAAAATGGGAGAGAGATGTTGAGGATGTGGATGTGGATAGACAAAAGCCTTGTCCATACACAGTAGATATACCTGTGGAACTTCCTTCTTACCTGCAAGAGTCTGCTATAGCCTGTCAAATATGACTGTAAGCAGTTAACATAACAGAGTAGTACCTAATTAGCACACATGACTATGTCTCATTATCACACAGCTAATGCCTTGTATATCATGACAATGTAACACCAGTGGATGTGCTGACATTCTGTGAATACTTTCTTCAGAGGCTCACATGTAGTTACTAGGCATGCAGTCCAGGAAACCATAAAGGAGCTTAGCCCATATTCCAAATTGCCTCAGAGCACTGTCTGGTTAAATGACTTGCTCAAGGTCACACAGCAGGCAAGTGAAGGCTGAGGGACTTGAACCTCATAACAGAGGAATGAGCTTAACAGCTTATAGCCTTACTCCACTATGTTAACTGCCAGAAGATTAAGGCTATGAAATTTGTGAAATTTGTTATTGCACACACCTGATCAAAAACAATTGTTACTAGTTATTTCCATAACTGAGATCTGCAGACATACAGCTATACATGCACCTACATGTAGGTCATGTACAATAGCAACGGGCAACAAGCTCCAACAGGGTTGGTTAGGTATGCACGAAGATCATGATGCCCCACTGCTTGCTATTATGATAAGTAATTTACTTAGTATTATTCAGTTTATTCCATTTATACAGCATTACCTCAAGTTGCTGTTAACCTTCCCTTTTTCCATGAAGATTTTCTGTGAATTATCTAAATCGTTCAAGTGTTTTTCTATCAGATATAATGTGCATTTGTAGATGTATATCACAAGACAATGTAACGTACATTGCTGTCAGGTTCTCTGAAACCGTAATGTTTCATTGTATTATAACAACTTGAAAGAACTTGAGGAAGGCATCTCTTGAAAAGACATTTGATGATAATTGGCTTCCTTTGCTTGTCTTGAAAAAAATACAAACTCCTAGCATTTAAATAGAATTGTGAAGATGTCTTTCTGATGACTGTTGAGTGATCACAGTAAAAGACTTACATTTACAAGGTTATCTATAATAATGCTAGCTACTAATGCTATTTTAAAAATATCATATTGGCGTTTCTTTTGTTTGGCAGACGCTACAGTTTACAAATACCTGATGGGCCACAGATATCTGTAAATGTTGCTAAGCAGTATTTGGACATATGCTGACTGACCTGGGTTATTCTCAGTTTCAGTAATAAATGAATGCGGCTCTCTTAGTAAATGGAGATATTGGCACTGAAATATAGACTTTTCATTTGCATTTACAATGGAATAAGTAAATTTCTATGACAGAGTCTACCTTGAGCTGCAGACCTTATTGTAACAGTAGGAATAAAGGCAAAGCCTCATGTTTGCTTTTGTATTTCTCTGGTAAATCAGCTTTCACTGACATTAGTTCCAAATACATTTAAATACCAGTATTGTGTAGGACAGGTTTCTCAGTTTATCGTTTTTCTCAGTTTATATATATATATATATATATATATATATATATATATATATATACATATAAAAGAAAGTACAGAGGAAGTATAGGCTGTTCCGTATGTATTATTCTGATTTCTCTTTATGAAGTAGACATTAGGTATACTTCATGATATAGAAAATAAATGAGCTTAGTGTACCAAGTGCTGTAAAAGCTTTTTGTTTATGTACATTTTTACTGATTTTTAAGATAATTCATTATAGATAAATGCATATAAATACAATACAACCGTTTCAGTTGTAAACGATTCACATGCAGATAATATCATTTATTTTTTTATCAGGTAATACACTCATTTTCATTTAAAATTTAGCAAGTGGCACATTTGTAAATTATAGTACTTGTTCATATAGTTTCCATTTATCAAGTACAGCACAAACTTCTTTCCAAGACATCTAGGTTTCAATCTTCTTTAATATTCCCTTAGTATATCTATAAGTATTCCAAACAGAAAGCATACTTGGTATATTCAGGAATGCTGGTCCACCCTTTATTTTTAACATGAACCTTCCAAATGCTCCTGTCCTATTAATCTTGTCCTACACACACTTCATTTGCTACTTAAATACCACATACACCCCATTATGTACTACCCTTTCCTGAAAGCTTAATTCATCCTCCCATTTATTTCCTTATTATGGCTTATAGCCTACCTTTTCACTTTTGTAATAGGCAGCTGTGATGCCCTTTCCTTCCTTGGCCTTCAATCTTTATAGCAGTCAATTTCTTCCTCCAACTTGCTTTTATAATTTTCTACCTTATATTTCATTTCCTCCTTGTTTTAAATTTATGTTCCAATGTTTCCTGTTTTCTTCCATATCCTTGACAGTCCTCTTTGTGTACTGTAGAATTCCTGTTTTCTTCCATATCCTTGACAGTCTTCTTTGTGTACTGTAGAATTCCTGCTTTCTTCCATATCCTTGACAGTCTTCTTTGTGTACTGTAGAATTCCTGTTTTCTTCCATATCCTTGACAGTCCTCTTTGTGTACTGTAGAATTCATGTTTTCTTCCATATCCTTGACAGTCTTCTTTGCGTACTGTAGAATTCCTGTTTTCTTCCATATCCTTGACAGTATTCTTTGTGTATTGTAGAATTCCTGTTTTCTTCCATATCCTTGACAGTCTTCTTTGTGTATTGTATAATTCCTGTTTTCTTCCATATCCTTGACAGTCTTCTTTGTGTACTGTAGAATTCCTGTTTTCTTCCATATCCTTGACAGTCCTCTTTGTGTACTGTAGAATTCCTGTTTTCTTCCATATCCTTGACAGTCTTCTTTGTGTACTGTAGAATTCCTGTTTTCTTCCATATCCTTGACAGTCCTCTTTGTGTACTGTAGAATTCCTGTTTTCTTCCATATCCTTGACAGTCTTCTTTGTGTACTGTAGAATTCCTGTTTTCTTCCATATCCTTGACAGTCTTCTTTGTGTACTGTAGAATTCCTGTTTTCTTCCATATCCTTGACAGTCTTCTTTGTGTACTGTAGAATTCGTGTTTTCTTCCATATCCTTGACAGTCCTCTTTGTGTACTGTAGAATTCCTGTTTTCTTCCATATCCTTGACAGTCTTCTTTGTGTACTGTAGAATTCCTGTTTTCTTCCATATCCTTGACAGTCCTCTTTGTGTACTGTAGAATTCCTGTTTTCTTCCATATCCTTGACAGTCTTCTTTGTGTACTGTAGAATTCCTGTTTTCTTCCATATCCTTGACAGTCTTCTTTGTGTACTGTAGAATTCCTGTTTTCTTCCATATCCTTGACAGTCTTCTTTGTGTACTGTAGAATTCCTGTTTTCTTCCATATCCTTGACAGTCTTCTTTGTGTACTGTAGAATTCCTGTTTTCTTCCATATCCTTGACAGTCTTCTTTGTGTACTGTAGAATTCCCTGGTACATATATTTCTCTCGTACTCCATTGCACTCTTGCTGTCTCACTGTTTCCCAGTTCCACACTGTTTAAATTATCACAAAACTAACTAGTACTGCTATGGACTCTCTCTTTTCTGTACCCTTTTCCTATCCCATCTCTTCCCAAGTCTAAATGAGCAGAGTTCCTCTAGCTTTAATAATCATCTTCCATTACTTTATTTTCTGACATATCCTTCTTTCCTACTCTCCTTTCCAGGCCACATGAATACTCCTTGAACCATACTTCTCAATCTCTTAGTAAAAAAAATCTGGATAAAGCCTGATAGAATGGGGAAACAAATGCACAAAACTAGGGACAGATTTTAAATATTGGTCTTATAAACGTAAAATGTAGCTAGAATAACAGGGTTTGTGTTAAAAGGCATTTTCTAAAGGGAATGAAGTCTAAAACTCAAATGTATATCATTATTTAGTGATTTAATTCCTCAGGTCATCCCAGTGATTTGCCAAAAAAACACAGATTTTATGAGGAACAGATGGAAATTTTCAGGTGAAAATCTGGACAGTTGAGAGTTATGCTTTGAACCCTCCTTTCTTTTCTCCAACTTTTGTTGCACCTTTGCCTCCCTTCTGTAAGATCTCATGGGTTTTACTGCCACTGTTGTCTTATCTTCAGCTATTAATCTCACATTGTCAACAATCTTCAGAGAATACCACAGATTTTTCATATTTTCTTCCTGCTTCCCTTCTATCTACGTCTTGCCTCCCCATTTCCTGTTTAATGACTGTATCACCTCCCATTGCCTTTCTTGCTGCATCTCCCTATGCACTATACCACTAACATTCCCTTTCTAGTTCTTCCAGTTTATCAAAAACATCTTCTCATCTTCCCACTGACCTCTCAACCAGCCATCCTGTATTCTGTTTTAATTCACCATCCCCTATAACTGTAACTCTTTCCGTCAATTTCTCCTCCTCAGCCTGACCTCCATCAATATTTCTTTCCCCCTTTCCTCTGCCCTCACTCTCTCCTTTTTCTCAGTTAACTGCACTGTTGTCACAGCACTTTCTTTCTCCACTAATTAACTGCTTTATTCTCTTCTCCTTAACTTTCCATTTTCATTGCCATGGCTCCACCCATTTTCCTTGCTTCAGCTTCTTCTCTCCTACCCTTTGTTCCATTGTCCCTATTCCCTTCTCTGAATCTTCATTACTAGTTTGCAAAACCCAGATGTCTACTTCAGTTCCTTTTGCTATTGTGCCTCCAGTTTTCTCCTTTCTTCCTGTTCCATCTTAGCTTTCCACAACCTCCTGACACTGACCACTACCACAGATCCTTTTAAATTCAATACCATATTCCCATTTTTTAGTTTATGTCTCCTCATCCTTGTCTTTGTGGTCCTTAATTCCCTCTTTCAGCACAAACTCATCACATAAACACAGTAGCTCCTGCTTCATCTCCCAGTCGTGTCAGTGCTAGCCTTCATCAGTACCAACATTTTTTGGAGCTGATGTCCCTTAACAAACTCATCCTTCCTCTGTTGAACTATTCTAGGTAAAACTGCTTTCATCCTTTTTTCCAGTATTTTTGCTGATCTTTAGCAACATTAATCAATGAAATTAACCTATATTTATTTGCGTGCAGTACTTCTTCTCTGATCATTGGGGGTACTCCCATTCTTTCTTTGTACATATATTTCAGTAATTTTCTCTTCTTTACACTTATGTTTTAAATATTTACCCACCCTTCTACTACCACCTTACTGACAATTTTGTAAATTCCAGTGAGGAACCATCTGGCCTGACTGCTTTCTTTTTCTTCAGCTCTCTCCTTGCATACCACAGAGACATAGTTAAGGTGGGGTGAAGGCGTCAGCTGCTCTGGGCACAAAATGTTAGAAGACGTGGTCAGCAGATGCTGGTCAGTCTTGAATAATGGTACTGTACTTTTGTATTTGTATTCAGGAGTGAAGTAGTTTATCACTTCATGTGTGGTTTAAACTGTAAGAAACTAGTTGCAAAAAATGTAGCAACAATTTGCAGTTTAAAAGAAAAGGTGACATTGATTTTTTTATATTCTGAGGACCTTTTTTGGTTGTCTTGACAGAACTTTTTTTTTTACTCCTCATCTTAAAGTTGTGGGTGGCAACAGATCAGGAAACACTGCAGGGTGCCAAAACTGCTGGTTCTGGCTTACTAATATCTTTCTCCTTTTCCCTTTTCTGTATAGAAGTTGACTACCTTGTTAACCTGTCCACTCTCATTTTCAAACCTTTTCTCCTTCCTCTGACCCTGCATCTTCTCATTGGCTTGTTTCTATAGCCCCATGCAATTTTTTTGAAATAGCTTGCCAATTTTACCTTGATTTATTAGTCTCATGCAAAAGTTCTGCCTTTCTCTTACATACAAATCATATTTGCCTTTCTCTTCCCTTACTTTCCCACACATGGTGTTTCACCTTTTTCTCCCCCTACCCTAGCAAAATTACCTCCACCTCACCATTTCCTTCTCTGCCTCAATTCCTTCCAACACCTCTACTTTATATCATCACACTTCTTCCTGTCTCTACATCTTATTTTGTCTCCCTAGATGGTAGATCTCTTTCTGAACTTCCTTTAACTCCTGTTCTAACCTTTCTTCCTTTCTTCTTATATCTTTCTTAAACATCCTATACCTCTCAATATCCCACTCTCTACTGCCTTCATCCATGCCATGAAAAAAACCCTCGCTTCTACCTCCACCATTTTCCTGCAGTACTGATCACCCAAGTTCACTCATCTTCTCTTGCTTCTGTTGTCTATTCCAGTTTATATATGCATATCTTTCACTTTTAGATGTTTCACATAGGTTTACCATTATAGTTTAAACCTTTCAATATGAGATATTCCTAGTATCATATAGCATCTTTCAAAATAAAACAGAGGCATGCATTTTAAAGTAAACTGGCAGCATTCATGTTTATTTCAGACACAGCAAATTAAACTTGATTGCTTTTGTCTACAAGATAAAACTTAAAACAGACTTCATTCAGTCCTTGGCTCTTACCTGGTTGGAATACAATGATCTTACTGTTAAAAGAGACTCTCACAACAAAAGAGTTCACTTTACCTTTAATTAGCAAGTATATGCCTGCCTCTAGGACCCCACATAACAATAGCAGGAGAAGTAAGTAGCTGTTCCACTAAAGAAGTATGAAGCATCTGATTACCCATGGTGCTTTGCCATTCTATTTAAATAATTGCAAATACCAAAGTTGAGTTTGACATTATTTTCTGGATGCGGAAATAAGAAAAGAAAACATGAGTTTATGCTGAAACTAAAATATCAAATGGATGTTATAATCATTGTATTGTTTTCAAACAGCTTGCAGCTTTAATACAAGGAGTAAAATACAGATGAGTGAAAAGTGTAACAATGCAATTTAAGTAATCAGACAGTTCTCCATGTACAAGAAATGCAGTTTCCTTGCTACAACTTATAGCTTCTCCAAAGTTCAAAACAACGTTCTCTGTCTCTCTCTCTCTCAGTGTTTGCATTAGTTGTTCATTGACTAACACAGTCCCATCCTATGTACGTGACCTGCATCTCTCTTCTTCACTAGTGGATTAAGTGTACATTGGAGCCTGGGCTGTTTTCAGTCTATGCCTTTCATATCCATTCCGCAACGATAGAATAAGGTATACACATTATGTAGTCTGGATTTTTAAACCACGTTTCTATAATGGAAGAGATATCAACATTTTCAAAGCAGGTGAAAGCTTTTGATTTAGCAAATCCACCTCACAGAATCCCCTGTCTATGAAAACATGTCCTGGATTACCCCAGAGGCACACTACTAAGGAACAAGTTCCACTAGTTATTATAATCCACTGAATTTGACAGGGTTTTTGAATCCAGACATTTATGTTTGAAGATACCAGTTTAAATGCTCCTGTAACTCACAGTGTTGTGCTGCACAAGCACATAGAAAAGTCTCCAGGGCTGTATTAAAGAGGGTCTGTCCTCTGTGATCATTGAATTAAACCCACTTCTCAAAAGGAAGACAATGACCAGTACATTTATCCAGCTGTAGAGTTCTACCAAGCATTTCCCTTGCCCTACAAAGTGTAAGCAAACTCTAGAAAGGTAGTCCTCACATCGAGACATATGAATAACATATATTTGAATGTGGTACAAAGTGAATCAAACTGTTATATATTGCATATTTATATATTACATAGTGTGGTGAAACCTGAGGGAGACAAAACAAAAATTAAGACCATATCTCATACAACTCATATACAAATGCAGCTTCCAATGGCCTCACAGTGCCATACAGGCATGGAGGACAGAAACACTTTTCAAGTACAGTCATGTGAAGAAAGGAAAGGAAAGTTTGAGAAGGGAAAAAAATTAAAGGTTTGAAAAGAGAAGTGAAGTAGTGCATGCCATCCTAGCATAGCAAGATTAATGAACCAAATAAAGCAAACAAAGGGAAACAAAGGGAAGGGAGAAAACAGATCCAGGTCCCTTAAAACAAAACAAAAAAAACAAAAAAAAAAAAAACAAAAACAAAACAAAACAAAAAACCTCTTTCACTGCTAAGTATGTCACATTATTACTAATAGCAGATTCACTATTCAGGCATTCAGATAATATTGCATTTAGGATTAAGTGATTTCATTTGTACAATACTTGGAAATAGGTTCTCTGCAAAAGTACAATACATGATCATTCATAAAATATTGCTTAATCACAGTTGATGAAAAGCATGTATCTCTGGCTTCAGGAAATACACAAAGATCAAAAGAAATATTTTGCAGCGAATAAGATCCCCTTTACCAGCTAACACACCATATACACACACATAAACAAACGCACATACACACACACACACACACACACACACACACACACACACACGCACACACACACACACACACACACACACACACACACACACACACACACACACACACACACACACACACACACACACCATGCAAACACTAACTATATGATCACACAATGGTGTGGAAAGCAAAAACTCCTCATTAAAGAGGAAAGCAGTCCCACATAACAAACAGTGATTCCACTGTATTTAACAGAGTCGGCTTAGTAATTACATAAAAAAGCACAATGTCATACAAGTCAAAAGCAAACACCAAAGGCAGATGCATTCAGAGGAACTTTTTTGCAAGAAGTTCAACTGTCAATATTTTACAAAAACCTACAGCCATTTGTCCCAAGTATGATATAATTTAGTATTAACAGAAAAGAATAATGATTTTGTCTTGACAAACAAATTCTCATTATATTCAGTCACACTTAATAGCATTGTGATGCTCCTGCACTGGCCCAGTAATCAAGGAGCTTCAATCCTCACCACTAACACCAGTGAGGGCCATGAACATTGGGAGGATGATAAGTACAAACAGTAATGTACAATTTACCTTAAGAGCACACAGAGCTCACAGTCAGTCTGGGGCTGGTTTCTCCCTCTCTCTCCAGATCCCCAGTAAGACTCCCCACTGACACAGCTATAGGGTTAAGATCTCAGACGAGTGGTCAAGCCAAAACCTCCACCATCCTCTCTCTCCAACCAGTGGTTTGTGTCCCTGCCCAAGTAGCTGACACATACACACTGAGATCTGATTTATATACAAACACACAGATACTCCTAGGGAAGGCTGGCACAGGCTCATTAGCTATGCCTCCTTCTGCCCAAACTATACTGTAGTACCACCTGCCACCAACCACCCTTATCAGCTACTATAAGGCCCTTACCAAAGGGGGCCTAATCTTACTATGTAATATTACTATTATCCAAATGGTAAGTGTGACTAAGACTTGAAGGCTATTTAGGAGTGGCTTGTGCAGTATCACCAAATACATATGCAAGTAATCTAAGAGCTTATACATCTCTACACAAACCAGCCACAAATAAAATGTTTAAATATATTTAATAACAAATAACAAAAGAACAAGACAATATTCAATAACTCAGTACAGTGACAATAGAGTTTAGAATCACATGAAATATTTTAAAACAGCATTGCAGAACAGTCTCATACAAATACAGAAAATATCTATAATTGTTGTTGTGTCTTTCGGCTTTTTCCGGTTAGGGGTCGCCACAGCTGAACTCCGGTCCACTAATGATTGGCAGCAGATTTTTACGTGCCTACTCTTGCTATATTCCTATCTATCTCTAAGAGATACTATGCCGTAAATGTCTTACTTACAGAGCCAGGTGGATTTAGATGAGAAGTGCTGAAGAGATGTTTACAGGTCCAGAACAAAATATAAAATGCACTGATTTTTCTTTCTAAGATAGTTTTTAAATTAATAATACACATTAATGCTGGGTTAGCTAGATGACATCATTATTTGACACTTGCATCTAGTTCCCAGGATAAACAGATACCAACAGAATTTAAAATGTATCTATGAAAAATACTTATCTCTTAGAAGATGACACTTATCTCTTAGAAGCTTCCATGAAACTGCAAGTTGTATAACAATGACCTTGCAAACCTGTAATTACCTCTGTTTCCAGACAATACAAAGAAGTCCCTAGCCTAGACAGCCTGTCTCTTAGCTGAGATAAACCAACTTTATAGCAGATTGTAAAACTCTTTACTTATTTTGTCAGAGTTTGCAAGTTAACTTTGTATGTCCCAACTTCTACTATGAAAACATACATTTGCTCAGGCATATAGTCCATATACATTTCTGCTCTTCTCCAGCAGAGTGCACTGTGGTTGCATTTTTGAAGCTCAACACATAACATATAGTTTAATCATGACATACAGTTCTCTTAAATTTGTAAAACAGGTCTGTGGATCATATTAATATTTACAAATGACATAAGATTATTTACAAAATTCTATCTAGCTGGGCTGGCAGCCTTCACAAGTATCAATCCATGATTTTTTTTAATCAAGCTCACAAATGTACATCAGAAACTCCAACGTGCATATTGTTTATTTCTTCAAAATACAGTGAATGGCATAAAGAACCTTAAGAAAAAAAAAATAAATCTTATTTTTTAATGGAAGTTAAATAACTGTTGGTTTGTTTATGCCAGGGAATTCATCTCTCTCTCTCTTTTCTCTCTCTCTCTCTCTCTCTCTCTGCATTCCTAGTGACTGCTATTACACTCCCCTAAACTAAGTATGGACCACAGTTCAGCCTGATCCACAGAGAAATGAATGACCAGAATGACCTAATAGTTACTGCCTCCAGAGTCTAACAGAAAGTGGATGACTTCCTTGCATTGATGCAGGAGCATGGAAACTGACAACTTGAGATAAGTGAGCCAGTTAGGTTCCTAACAGAAGAAATGAGTCCCTCTGAAGACGAAGTAAATATAGTAGTGCAAGCCCATCATTTCCCAAAATGCAACTAGTGAATAGCTTTGACCTGTGACCTCTGCCCTCCTAAAGGGATAATTATAGGCAAAAGTTTGAAATTTTGGGAAAAACTAAAGGGATGTACAGTAAGATATACACACAATAAAAATCACTTCTGTGAAGCCCCTCTACCCAAATTAGTAATGCATGCTAATACTAAATCTGATCTTGTCCCTGTTCCTAACCATAACTCTATACCTTGTCTTAAAAAAAAATATTTCTACAATGCAAGCATTATTCAGACAAATTCGGTTTGAATGTTACATAATGGTTGTGGCATGGAGAGTGCAGAAGGAATTTTTTTCCTTTTTATTTTTTGTAGATTTGGTATTTTTGTTGTTTGGTAATGTCCATGTTCAAAATGATTTTTCTTGATTTTTATGCGTTTAGCATTTTGACATTTCGAACATATGTACTATAATCGTATATATTATACTTGGCACTCAAACAGTTACTGATGGTGCTCTACTGGTGCTGCTAGTGCTACTTCATGAACAGAAGAAACTTCAGAAAGAACTTGCTGACTCAAGGGATATGGATTCCACCAAGTTAGTAGTCAGGCTAGCTGTGACCCTTAGAACTATGGACCACTAGGCAGCCACCTAAATTACCCTTATTAGAATTTGCCACTACGTTTGTGGTACAAGCTGTTCTACATGTCTAAAACAAAGTCTCCATCAGTGTGAACACCTCTCACACATTAGGCTACAGAATCTGCAGAATTGTGCTGTTCCAGTTTTTGCTTTTCTTTTAAAATTCAAGCTGAAGGCATGTTTTTGTCTGTACTGTTCCATTAGCTGTTTCAGTCAGACCAAACCTTGCATGTATCCAGAGACCTCTTGCACTCTTCCTCAAGTTCTTTGGTTACTTCCACAAGATCTTTAGGTGGTGCTGCATTATAATGTATATGTGTGGGTAATTCCAACAAGATTCTTACAGCAAGTTTGAAACATTAGGTGGAGGAACCATTTTACATAAAAACATAAATAAAATAATATAGTACTTTAAATAAAAAAATAAATAAGTAAGTAAAACACAATTTTACAGAGAGCCCATATTCTCTAAGTGCAATAATGCCTGCCAGGGTGTGTGTTAATGTGTAATTAATGCCCTTCCAGGGGTATAGACCCCTGGATAGGTGTTAATTATACATTAACACACACCCTCTCAGGCATTATTGCTTGCTTACAGGCAATGGTTGGATGGTCTATGGGGAGCTGATTGGAGGAAAATCTGGGAGATGGAAAAACAAGGAGCCAGTCCCAAAGCTTAGAAGCTGGTCTCTTATTTGAATAATCTTGAAAGACTCTTGATGTTTGTTCACCGATTACAGTGATTCTGAAAGACATTGGTATTGAGTTTGTTAATCTGTTTTTATCTGAGAACAATGACTATTCAGTCAGTTTAATTTGTTTGTTATGTTTGATGCTCAAATTGGTTCTAGAGAATAATGCTTTTCTATTTGAAGATAGCTTCTATTTACAGATGCATGGAGTTGCAGTGGGAATGGTTTGTGCTAATAGCTATGCCAATATCATGCTAGCACACTAGGAAACCACTATGATCTTCAAGAACAACCAGTTTGCACAGTTTATTATATATTGCAAACGTTTGCTGATAATGTGTTCCTGTTATGGCTGGGACCTTTATCTACCTTAAGAGAGTTTTTATTATATATTGAAAGCATGGCAACTGCTAACTATTCATTAGCAACAATTGATTTTTCAGATGTTACATTGACTAAGACTTCTGAAAAGCTCATTACAACTACTGTGTATGCAAAACATTGTAAGAAGAATAGTTTGTTGCATTGCGCTAGCATGCACCCTAGCTATGTATATAGAAATGTATCAAAAGGACAATGTACTAGGATTTCCAGGTTTAATAATGATGAGAATTACTTGCAAGATGGGTTTCAGACCCTGACGAATGATTTTCTTCATAGAGGGTATCCAGCCAATGATGTCAGATCTGCGATTACAGAGGTCAACCAAAACAGAGAGGGCAAGGAAAAGCCATATTCTAATACTGAGAATAGACTGAATGACAAAGCTATAGGTGTTTCTAGACCAAGCAATGATGTCATTCAAATACTTTACTTTATCCTAGTGATGAAACATTGGTCTGTAGCATTATTAAGAAAAATTGGTCTATTTTACTGACTGATGAAAGAATAAGAGGTCTTGTTGGTGATTAACCAAAATTTTGTTTTAAGAATAATAAAACAGTTAAACGGCAGTTATGTTATCAACAGAAAAGGAATGTAAACAGAATATCGGAACATAATGGGACCTTTCTGTGTCATTCCTGTAGTGCTTGCAAGTTAATTTAATCAAAAAATCACTTTGTTGATCCTGATACTGGTGTACCTTATACATCTAAACTGTATGCTGATTATAGAAGTACTAACTTAGTTTATTTAGCATCCTGTACTGTCTGTTCATGTTTTATATAGGGAAAACTAACAGGTCATTGAAAGAATGCATTCTTGAAGATTCAAATGAGATACACAAGGGTAAAACCAGTAGTTCCCTACCTAGAAATTTTAACTTTTATGGGAATATGCATGTATTTACGTTTATGGCACTACAACTAATGTATAAAGATCCGAGGGAGGTGATTTTGTTCATACTACTGAATGTTCTGAAATGAAATTGATAATTATGCTACAAGCTGACAAATGCTCAGATTTAAATTATGTTGTGCCTTTAAAACTGGCAATGAACTCAATCTTTTTCATTGCTTGACTGAATTATAAATATGCTGTTTGAATTATATTTTATACTTTGGTCTGATGAAGTGCCTCTTTGGGCATGAAAGCGCTTACCTTGCATTAACACAGCTATCATTTTAGCTGTGTTGGTCAGTCTCTCTTATTTTTGGAATATTGTAAAAGAATATATGGACTGAAGGTAAATATGACTAATGCAACTGTTTCTACTCACAGTCATATCCTATAAGGCTGTAAAGCTTTGGTACCAACTACCATGTAAGTTAATTCTTAGGTTGGAATATGTAGGCATTTTGTTGGCTTTAGACATGGCCTTGAATATACATCTTAATGCCCTAACCCTGAATAAGAACTTACAAGAGAGGATTTGTAGGAGGGAAAAGCTAAAGCTCCCATTTCTAAGTAGTGTTGAGATAATTACGACATGGTTACTAATCTAGGATTCTCTTCTTGCTCAGACATTTAACACATATGTTAGTCACTAAATATATTAAAGAATAGAAAAGTTTTTTTTTGTCAAAAGAATAAGTCCAGAGTTTGCAGAAGCAAATTATCTGCTCCAATTAAAGTAGTGGACATGAGACTACCCATTCTGTAAGCTTATGGTAAAGTTGCATTAGATAGGTAATATATTTAGGCAAGGAAAGACAATAGACTGCAATGGTTTCAGGTGGAATTAGGAAGCATATTTAATTGTGGATTTCTGCTTTTGGGTACCCGCCTTCAAAATATGGGATCCAGAGGGAAAGAATGGTGGTTTGAGTGACAAATTGGATGCAAGGAGAAGGACTGTACAAATCATTTTGTACTATTGTCTACCTCCAGAATATGGTTAATACATGTATTTAGACTGGCAATGGATGCTTAATATATCATGACTGGATTTTGAGAAATTTGCTGTTTGTTAGGGACATATTCAATGAAATGGGATGAGTCCCAAGATGAAGGTAACTCAGAGATAATGTGTTGGAAAATTGTACAATTGTATGTTGATCTGTTTATCATGTGTGCATGTCTGTAAATCCATAATGGTATTATTGATAAAAGGGGTGAGTAATAGCAATGTGAAATTGATTCCAATGAACATTGTGAGCTATGATTAAAATAATTATATCAACTATTTAATATTGATAACAACCCCCTTTTGTTTTATTACTTAGTGGCAATAGTTATTGCATTGTAAATTTTTAGAACATGACTGGTCTTATACTGCTCAGGTACTTAAGCACTGATGCCTCTCTACTTCATTTAGGTTTGTTTATTTTAAATGTCTGCATTCATGTCAATATTTACCTGTCTTTTTACGTTAAAGCTAAGGCAGGAGAAGGAAGATGCTGGAAATATGGTGCTTTGGCAGCAGACTATTCACATATAATCTGGGAATGTGAGACAAAAAGAGTAATATAGGATAAGCCTATTAGTACAATAGAGTGGACTCTGAGATCCTCTCTACCCCCACCTCCATTGGGCGTACATTTTAGGGTGCTGACAATTCTTGCCCTAGGATGTCAGCCTTTCTCTTACAACTTGGTGTTGCATTAGAATGGTTGCTGCATTCATGTTACCTTTTTTGTTCTAAAGAGTGGAAGTCTTTAACCAATGATTGATATAGTTACACAAGGACACACAGTTAAAGGGCTGGAATGCATTTTCTCACTGTTTTAGTTTGCATTTAACCAGCTGTAATAGCTCTAAATAACTCATAGAAAATGGTTTCAACATTTCTTTATTTTATTTGTATTTGGCATTTGCTGGTATCTTATTTTTTATGTTTCTGCATGGGCTGCACATTGAGCATACTGGTATTCTGACAATTTTTAAAACAAAAATAAGTACTCCTTTTAGTCAAAACACAATTCACTTTGCTGAAAAATTAAATGATGCGAAAATGACAGATGAGGAATTGTTTGTTGCAGTGGATATTACATAATTATATCTATTATGCTTCAGCTGGAAGTCATATTGTTAGTTGCATATTTTTTTAAAAGAGTCCATGCTGAATAATAGGCTAGTAGATGCAGAAACTGCACATGTGAGTGTTAGCCTTTTCGAAACAGTTTTAGCAAGTAGTCTTATTTTCAAGGAAAATGTTTGCAACAGATCACAGGTGTTGCTGTTGGGGCAAATGTGTTACCCATTTTTTTTTTCAAATTTAGTTATGGCAGGATATAAATAAAAGTTATTATGGCTATAGGTATGATGGCCACATCAGTTTGTATATATGTTTTATTGACAATTTATTTTTGATTTGTGACAGCAGTCTGGAGGCCCTTGATACATTTTAGAGTACATTAGTAGTACTACTGAATGTTTATGATTTTCTGCAGAGAAATAAAAATAAAACAAAATATCTGGATGTGGACTTGTATAAATCCATTAGTGGAAGAATTTTTATTAAGTTTTTCAATAATTATTTATACCATACTAATTTCCATCCTCCTTTTATGAAGGTTGGTATGATAGTTGAACAATTGGATAGAGTATCATGTTTGGCAATGGATAATACAAATTTTTAAGGGAAAGTGTGCCTTTGTTAAATTGTTTTTGTTGTGAGATTACAAATAAGATAAAAATTAGATTTTTTTTGATGGAGTACTAATAAAGATTTAAGTTAGTGAATTTGGATTGACAAAGCAAAGGGAGTGAACCTTTTGTTCCCAAGCCAAGAATGCGCATGGAAATTAATTTGGACAACAACACAGTTATGAAAGTATTAGTTAGGAAATGGAATAGTTTACAAACTAACACTGTGGTCTTAGATTTAATGGAAGTCAAGCCACTGTTTTCTTATACGAGGAAAGAACTTTGAAAAATATGTTAGAGAAAGGTGGATTATGTGACTTCAAATAAGCTAACTAGTAAAAGAAGGGCAGTTATGCATGTAGAATATGCCAAGCTTTCCACTTTAAGAGTGACAGTCCATATTTTGGATAATAATGGTGGCATGACTTATGATTTTAACAATAATTTTACATGTAGTTCTTAAAATATGATTTATGTGGCAACCTGCACCTCTTGCAATACAGTTTAAGTGGGGAAAACTGGTAGGAAGTTAGAAGAAAGCATAATGGACCATTTAAATGCGATAAAAAGAAAATATAAATATAATGCATTTTAAAAGCATAAAGTGTCATGTATTACATTTAAAAGCCTTACATTTTTTATTTTAAAGCATAGTAGCTTAGGAACATATACAGATGATGTATAATTACTTTTAGGTAAAAGGGAATTGTACTGGCAGATTCTGTTAGTGGATGATATTCTTCCTGATTTGAATTATGTTTTTAGTATTAAGCTTCTTTTAAAGGGGAGGAGAGCAAAGTGATTATTTTAATTGTTTTTATGTGATATGCATTGTGATTTCTCCTTTTGTAAGATGTGACATTAATTATATATTATTTAAATGGAAGGCTATGTTTTTTTTAAATTTGTCTGATGAAACTTGAAGGCTGGGATTCAGAAAGCGCTGCAATGAGTGGTAAGCCATAACATGAGTGGCCAACTACTCAGAGATGCCCTCTCTGATTTAGAAACAGGCCCACTGCTGTGATTTTATACAGTCGGTAGAATCACCCAGTGAACTGCTTCCAGGGATGTGATGCATGCTAATGAGGCCCTCTGGGGGAGCAGCTAATGCTAATCATCCATTTGATATCCCCTGGATATGCCTGAAGGAATGGATTTGCACAGCCATTCAGTGACTGAAATTCATTTGGATTCAGAAAATCACCTGGCTGCGAAAATTAAAATGGCCAGCCATGTTAACTACTATTGGCCAAAATGCAGAAATCATCCATTAATTCCAATGGGTGAGATCACATTTCAAGAGGTTCATTGGGGAAGTGGTATCAAGGTGTGCCTGATAAGTGTGTGTAAATGTGTGTAACAGTGTGTGTGGATATCTACAGGGGGTTGAATGGTATCCAAACAGTATGTATGTGTGTGTATGTGTGTGTGTTTGTTTGTATATTAATGCAATGTATGCCTATCTGGGTGATTACAGTAGGTGGGGGTTAGTTACAGGAGTGGTAGTGTAGGTTTGTGTGTGCTTGTGTGCGCACGTGTGTGTGTGTGTGTGTGTGTGTGTGTGTGTGTGTGTGTGTGTGTGTGTGTATGTGTGTGTGGGGGGGATGAGTGCGTCGGTTAGTGCAATCAAATGTGTTTGTGTGTGTATGGGAGGATATCTCTGAGTGTTTGTGTGAGTGTCTGCACAAATGTCTAGATGTGAGTGGGAGATTGATTGAGGGGGGTGCCTGTGCCAATGCAATTCATGAGCCGACAGTGGTAATTACCACCAATAATTGCTGTTTAGCACTGGCAGCAATTATACCCATTTCAGAAACATGCACATTAACTGATAAAGAGGTCTATCTCACTGTAGCAAAACTAGTGAATGAATCAGATTTTACATGATTATGAAAACTGTACCTTGTGGCAATTGCAGTTTATAACAGTATAAGTGATTCTTCCTGAATGCCAGAACTGTTATTTAAATGCATGCAAGATAAATGCATTAAAAAATTATTTTGGTACTGTTTCCCATTTTCTTATACTGTGGTTATGAAGCTCTGCTTGTTATAGTGGGTTGTTAGATCTATATCTATGTCTATCTACTTACACACACACACACACACACACACACACACACACACACACACACACACACACACACACACACACACACATACACACAAATACACACACAGGCACACATACACACATTCACACTCACATGTACACACAACATAGGAACATATAATGTCTAATAGATATAGAGACAGATGTAGATATAGATATGCTGTACATATACATATACATATACATATACATATAGAGCCAACAAACTGCTACAACAAGCAGATCTTTATAACTGCAAAATAAAAATCAACACTGTAACCCCAGCAAACCCTCTAACAGTTCGGAAGTATTCCAAAGCAAACTACCTCCTATTAAGTGATAGTTTGTCAAACTTCAGTGCCCTCCCAACTCCGAGATCACAGCAACCTATGCTAAATTGTTCACAGAGACCCTATACAACCATGTAAATAGCTGTACAGAGGCTGCTGTACCTACTAGAAGTAAACCCAAAACAGATTCTAAAAACAAATCACAGTGGTGTAATCCTAACTTTAATATGATATATAACAAAAAAAAAAGTCATGGCTAAAATCAGGAAGAACAACTCCCATAATGATAAGAGCTCTTTAATTAAACTAAAGAGGAAAATAAGAGGATTAATTAAGTCCAACAAGGCCAGTTATGAGGTCCAGGTAGCCTCACAAGCTAAAGAAAATCACAAGGCATTTTACATCTATGTCAAGAACCTCAAAGGCAACACACAGCAATGTGCTGAATTGGTGGTCAATGCTGCAACCTTCAATGAGCAGAGCAACATAGCAAATTTGTTGGCTGACAACTTCAGCTCAAACATCACCCTCCACTTCCCCCCTGCTCCCCCCATGAAATACTTAAATGCATACCCCCCCAACAATTAACAAGAGCAGTTCCTGGTGGAACTTGCTAAAACCAAAAACATAGCCTTAGTGGACCCTGACAGTATCCCAGGATGCCTCATAAATAGTTTGAAACATGACCTATGAGGACCTCTTGAATCACTTTTTAACTATAGACTCAAAAAGGCATTGTAACATGAGAATAGAGAGCTGTAATGGTTAGCCCACTTCACAAGATTGGACCATCAACTGACTCTGGAATGAATGAATATACAATATCATGGAATGAACTATCATGGAAATGATCAACAAAGATATAAGCAACCTTCAGTCACTGGGGTCAACCCAGTTTGACTTTATCAAGGGAGGGTCATGCCTTCTAAACCTGTTGGACTTCTTTGAAAGGGTCACCAAGGCAATGGATTAGGGGAAAACAGTACGTATTGCCTACCTGTATCTGGCTAATGCATTCATTATAATACCCCACTCAGGTATATTTGGCACACTCACCAAACTGGGCATAAAATCTCTATGTAATTCATTGGATTGCCAGCTGGCTCACAAACAGGACCCAGGAAGTCAGGATTGGTGAGACCATCTCCTCTAGGAGATTGATCACCAGCAGGGCACCTCAAGGTTCCATGCCGGGACTGCTCCTATTTGACATATATTTGTCATAGGTAAGGGCTAATGTCAAAGGTCTTTGGCTGACCAAGATTGCAGATGACTGAAAATTGGGAGCTATCATACATTCTTCCATGGCACAAACATCTTATAAGAGGGTCTAACACAGACAAATGAATGGTGTCAAAGTGACAAATTAAAACGTAATGACATAAACTGCAATATAGTGCATTTTGAGAAAACTGCCACCCAGGTTAATTACTCCACTGACAAGACCCCTAAGAGTTGACCTGGTAGTCAGGAATCTGGGAACATATGTAGACAGTAATTTGGCTTTTGACCAACATGTGGCTAAGGCAGTAAAATAATAATTCTGTGTTGCCCAACCTATAAGTAAGGGCATGGCATCCAGGTCCAAGGAAGTCATAGTGCCATGTTATGCAGCCCTTATCAAGCCCATCATTGAATATAATGCCCCCTTTGGCATATACCTGACCAGACATATACAACAGTTGGAATGCCCACAAAGGTTCCTTATCAGGAGAAGCTAGGGTATAAGCACATTGCCCTATATGGATTGCCTTAAAGCCCTATATCTATCCTCAGTCTCTTACAGGTTACTGAGATGTAGTGCATGCCTGGCATACAGGGCATCCTTGGATCCAGCTCTGGTGGGCCTTTTGCACATCTGTAAAGCAAGCAGCATCAGAACCAATAGATCTAAGGATTTAAATTTTGCTTGAGACATAAATACAACATGTTGGTGAGACAGATATGCATCTCAGAAGATCCCCATGGTCTGGAACAACCTTCCCATCATGTGAAACAGAGTCCATTCCCTAACCCTATTTAAGCATAACCTTAGCGAATAGATAGGAAATTAGAAATTTACCCTTGGTCTGGCTACCATGTCTCTGGTAGACAGAGGCAGACAATAATGAGAAAACTAACCTCCTACATAACCTCTAAAAACTTCCAAATATACCTCCTCTTAATAAACTCCCATGATGCACAAAGACACAGTTATGTTGGTTTGCACAGTTAGGCTTGTAAAGGCCCTAGTGGTCATTAGCACAGTATATACCTATAGACCTATGAACCTATAAGGACATAGGAACAAGGGATCATGGAGACAATAGGTATAACCCTTTAAGCAGACACAATTAAAAGTTATTTCCAAACCTTTCAAGTACTTAATAATCCTCACTTCCGGAATTAAGCAAGGCCATAAATAATAACACTGTTGTAACTTTGTATCTACCTATCCAGTTGTGGCTTTGAAGGTAACCAAAGTAGTTTATTTGATGTGCAGTTGTAAGCTATTCCATAAGCAACATATTCCTCCAGTGAGTTTTGTTTATTGCTGGTATTTGGATACTGAGAATAATGAAAGTTGTGCTAGTCTATCAAGATACTTCAAAGATTTGTGGCCTTTAATTTTCTTGGTTAAAAGTATTTGGTGCCATTCCAGTTGAAAGATATGCTTGAATTTGTACATACCAATTTAGGCAGCACATTCAGTGATAGATCCAATAAGGGAGGAAATAAGTGTTAGGTTGACTTCTTTGGATCGTGAAGATATTCTTCAGAAATTAACCGGTCCACATAAAAAGATTTCCTAACTATGGTGAAAACATGAAGATTAAATGACAGAAAGTTGCCCACATACGTATCCAGGTGTTTTCTGACAGTATCTGCCTAAAGAAGAGTACCAACTATAACATATGAGATGGGGTGGCATTTTTAACCGAAATTCTTTATTGAAAAAAAATTCAAAAAATTTGCATAATATTTCGTAAAACATATAGTTACAAAATCATATATAACATTGCAATACTGAACAGAATGATATGCTTTTCCAGTAGCAACTATGCCATTAAAATTCTACACATTTCCTCTATAGAACAACACAGTTCAAGACATCATTAACTGTTATTTTCAGTGCAGGAAGCTATTATATCACAAATAGTAACCAAATGATGTTCTAGCAGACTTTTGTATCCTTAACTATCTGTTAATATAATAGATACTTTTTAAATGTATAGCAATCAATATATTATAAAGGATTACTAATTATGTCATGTGCAAGATGCAGAGATGGATTATTATACAATTAAACTATGTTTAAAACTAAGTAAACTAAATGCATGGTTCAGCATATATTCAAACTTTGGTACACAAAAGAAAAAAAATGAACTGCAGATATATTGTGTTTAATTATAAAGAAAGGGGTCACGTGGCTACATTTTGTATTAGTAATAATAACACTGTTGTACCTGTGAAAACTGTACCCATTAAAAAGCATGCTACTGGAGATACTAAACCTATGGAATGTGATAAGCCAACCTCCTGAATAGAGTTTGATTTATGTTATCGTACTATTGCACGAATAATTAAGTGCAATGTCATAACTGATGTCAAGGAATTGCAATAACTACTCAACTCAAGCAGTATGGTTATACTTACAAAGGTGCAATATATTTGTAGGAAAAAAAACACCTTTACTATAAAGGTTTGAAGTCATCTGCATTGATAAAGGTAGGAAACAGTATCCCATTATTTAAGTAATGTTTCAGAGTGAATTGAAATGACTTTCAGAATGGAAAAGAATGAATCACTCATCGAGAGTGTTTATTCCAAGGAAATTAAGTTAGAAAATATAAAAAATGCCCAAGTCATGCATAATTCTAAAGGTTCTGTCATAATAAAACAGAAAGTCCCAGGTATGAGGAATTCTAAACAGATGGTGAGTGTTGAGAAGGGGAAATGTAATTATTAGAAAGATGTCATTACAGAAGTAAAAATAGAAGAAATGGTACCTGGTCAGAAATCTAAACTGCTTTCTGTCAGCATATGACAGGAATCTCAAATAAGGGAAGACTCTAGGCAGCATAGTCTATTACGCAAAATAAAAAAGTAAAACTAATAATAAAACTAATGCAGGGGAAGAACAAACTAGAGAAGAAACACATTGAGATGATAGTGTTTGGCCACTCTGAACTAGAGGGATAGGCACCTAGAGTAGAGAAATGGAGACTGTAGTTTACATTGACAGAAAGATAACCTTGTACATAGCTCTAATGATGGTCCTGTTGAACAAAACTGTAGGTAATATAAACACAAGGAAAAAGGTACTATGCGACATGTTCATAAAGAAAGGGTAAAAGAAAATTAATTGAGGCAGTAATGGAAACTGACACTAAAGAATATCAGCATAAGTTCCTTTTCTAGGAGAAGAGTTAGACAATGAAACTACTGGTAGTAGAGGAGGCAGTAACATTTAAGTTATGACCTACTGACCTTGAAGAAACTCAAGAAGGCCTTCAGAAAGCTGTTTAAAATTGAAAAAATGCACATTGGGAATATACCTCTGAGACAGCAAGGGGGAATATAGATGGAGAAGAAGTTGAATAGGCTGAGCCTACTTTTTACCCATATTTTGAATTACTAAATATGTTGTACAGATTAAATAAGGAGACAAGCAGTAGCATGCCAATTGCTGATATCCAAGCCTTTCAGACATGATGATTAACACATAGACATGTATTGGAGGTACCGCTAGGAATGGATATGACTAAAACAAGGATCCTGGAATGATTGCACTGGTCAGGAAAACTTAAAGATGTTCAGAATGTCTGTACTAGATGCTCAGAAAGCCAGAAAACAACCTTATATCTAACGTTTTTAAATCATTTGATTACAGTGTCTGTCATTCACATCAACATTGTTCCTGTTGGTGTGAATGACCTGGACTACATGAAAAGAGATATGGAAGAGCTCTCTGATCATATAGCCCAGGCTGGTATGACCCTGACCCTGAGTAGCATCCTGCCCTCACCAAGAATGATACCTCAGTATAAAGAAAAAAATGATCAATTTCAATAATTGGCTAAGCTTCTGGTGTCATTCAAAGGGGATCCAGTATCTGTCAGCCTGGGACGACATGCTCAACAAGCCACTTTGCTTCGCAAGAGACGGCTTGCACCTGTCACGCCTAGGCTTTTGAATACTGGCCAAGGCTCTTGCTGCCCCCATAGTGCCTTTTTTAGGCAAGGCTCAAAAGTCAAACCCACCTCCGTAAACAGCACAATTAACAAAAAAACTGAGGGTTATGCTACTCAGCACCAGGAGTTTAAATCTCAAGATGCATGCGCTTGAAGCACTCCTCAGTATAGAGAACATCGACATCTGTGCAGTAACAGAAACCTGGTTCAAGGCTCCAGAGAGCACCCCAGCACTACCGAGCTACAACTCGCACCACACGTTTTGGCCACAGAACACGGACTGAAACACAAAAGGAGGGGGTGTATCCATATTCATCAAGGATACCTACACCTCCAGGTTAGTGATGCAGCATGATACCTCTGAGATCATCCATGTGCAACTAACATCGGGCAAATCTGCAATGCAAATTGTGGCCTGCTACAGATCACCATCCATGACCCAGAACCACCACTCCACCTTTCTGGAGACACTGGAAAAGATGAAGGTCCTACCGAATACCCTGATATTGGGTGATTTCAATTACCCTACCATTAACTGGAAAAACTACTCGAGTGCAAACTCCCAGGCCTAGCGCTTCCTGGAATTCATCAACTCAAATGCCCTGGATCAGCTGGTAAACTCTAATACCAGAGGTGAAAACATATTGGACCTGGTCATCACAAACATGGGTGACAGGTGTTCCACACTGGAGGTCAACCCGTCACTGGTTAGATCAGATTATAAACTAATCCCTCTGGATGTCCACACCCCACCACCCCCAACTAAGGAAACCACAGTAAAAAAATTTCTAAAGCAAACTTCACCTTACTTAAGACAGAGGCAGTAAGTTTCACAACCCCCACGCTAAAGGATAACACTGCCCAAGATGCAGAAACCTTTACAAATGCACTCTATGAGCACCTACAAGGATGCATGGATTGTGCCATCCCTAGCAAAACCAAGACTCACTCCTCTAAGAGAAGGAAACCAGTCTGGTGGACCCCTGCCATAAACAGGCTATACAATAGAAGGAGGAAACTAGTTCATAAAAAAAGCAAATCCCAAGAAGGAAAAACATCCCTGATCAGTATCAGTAAGAAACTAAGGTCCCTCATAAAATCATCCAAGGCTAACTTCGAAAGAAAAATAGCCAAAGATTCAAAAGATAAACACAAATCCTTCTTTAGCTATGTTAAGAATCTAAGTGGCAACTCACAGATATACACTGAACTAGTGCAAAATAGCACAAAATATACTGAACCTACTAATAATGTCAACATCCTGGCAGATAGATTCAGTGCACACTTCAACCCCCTCTCACCCCCAAAAGGGCCCAATACCCGAAAAGTGTAGTGTCCCAGAAATCACAGATGCACAGGTGAAAATAGCCCATTCATAAGCCAAAAACACAGCGTCAATGGGGCCCAGATGGTGTCCCAGGCTGCATCTTGCATGGACTACAGAATGAACTAACCCCCCCCCCCCCCACCTAAACACACTGTTCAATCTCAGCCTCTCCACAGGCTACGTGCCCATAGAATGGCACACAGCAATGGTTATTCCAATCCACAAAGGAGGGGCCACAACTGACCCTGGTAACTATCGCCCCATAAGCCTGACTAGCCTGGTCTGCAAGGCTATGGAGCACATCATCATGGAACTCATTAACAAAGACATTGGGAACCTCCAAACACTTGACTTGACCCAGTTTGGCTTTGTTAAGGGCAGATCATGCCTACTAAACCTGGTTGACTTCTTCAAGACAGTCACTTAGGCCATAGACGAGGGAAAGTTTGTTCACACAGCCTACCTTGACCTCGCCAAGGCTTTTGACACCATTCCCCACTCAGGTATTACAGAAAAACTCACCAGCCTGAACATATACCCCTAAATCATGAGATGAGTTGCCAACTGGCTTACAGACAGAACTCACAAGGTAAGAATAGTGGGCTCCAGGTCAGACTCTAAACTAGTCACAAGTGGTGTCCCTCAAGACTCGGTCCTGGGACTCCTATTGTTCAGCATATACTTCTCAGAAGTACAGGCAAACACAGGAGGACTATGGCTAACCAAGTTTGCCGATGACTGCAAACTGGGAGCCATAATTGACTCTCCAGCTGACATGGACATCCTCCAAAAGGGCCTTACTGAGATGGACACCTGGTGTCAAAGTCATGGCCCCAAGCTAAATGCCAAAAAATGCATAGTCATCCCGTTTGGGAGAAACAAAACACCCACAAATTACCACATAGGTGGCAGCCCCTTTAATACAGAAGAGGTAATAAGAGATCTGGGGACCCAGGTAGATAGTAATCTCTCCTTTGACAATCATATTGCCAAAGTAGTTAGGAAATCCTTCTATGTGGCCTATCTAATTGCTAAAGGGTTCCCATCTAGAAATAAAGAGGTTATAGTGCCCCTCTACTCGTCACTCATCAGACACATCATAGAGTACAATGCCCCATTTGGGATGTACCTCACAAGACACTTCCAACAGCTGGAGAGACCACAAAAGTACCTCACCAAGAGGATTACTGGCCTCAAACATATGTCCTATGCAGCCTGACTGAAAAAACTCCGGCTGTACTAAGTGGCATATCGCTTACTCAGAGGTGATCTCTGCCTGACTTACAAAGTCATGTCCAACTCAGAATTGATGGACATGCTCCACCTAAAGAAATCCAAATCACTGCAAGCCACACGCTCTAGTGGGCTAAACCTTGCCACAACAATAAATAGAACATGCTAGAGGCATAGATTCCTGTCACAGAGACTCCCCATGCTTTGGAACAAAATTCCAAACTACATTGGGCAGATCCCCTCACTAACACTCTTCGAGAGAAACCTTGACAAGTGGATGGGTAACAATAAATACACCCCTGGGATCACTTCATTGGCTCTGCCTGAGAAAAGATCAGTTAATTAATCAATGGGGCGGTGAAAGCCGACACACTCTGGCTAGGCTTATAAATGCCCTTGGGCAGATAGCCTAGTACCTACCTATGAACCTATGACCCTGTAGAGGTGCCAATTAGATATACTGGTCCAGATATATTTAGACTACTGGTAAAATCCATCATCGTGTTTCAAAATATTTTCTTTTTTTGCTGACTATGCAGCTAAGTACCCTTTACTATGTAAGACTAATGCCAAACTATAGTTCAAGAGTTAGTTATTTTTTAGATTAGGAATAATTAGGGAAATATGCACTGACAAGGGGATTCCATCTATGTCCAGAATAATGCACCAGCTGTGGCAATTCTTTTAGCGCAAACAGTTATAAACCTTGGTACACCATTGCCAGGTGGATTGGTTAGTGAAATGTTTTAGTCAAACAAATTACATACTGAAAAAAGTTATTGAGGAAGATGGCAAAATCTGGGTTCAGTTAATATTAGTCCTCCTGCTTGCCATTACCTCAACAGGGCTTTTGAAATATACAAATAGCACTCTCATGAGCTGCTTCACACTTGGGAAACGTGTAAAGAAGAGAAAACTCCAATTCAAAGTGTCATATAACACTACAACAGATTACAAGTTAGACTGAAAGTGGTGATGTCCATAGTATGGCAACCCATGGAAATACCCCAAGCTAGACAGCAAGTGACGTATAATAAAGTGCAAGGATCAGGGAATGTAAAGCTGGAGACTAGGTGTTAGTTTTGGTCCCCTTAGCAGAAAACACATTTTGGCTAAATGTCAGGGTCCATTTTAAATAACAGAAACGTTAAATAAGACAAACTACAGAGCTAGGCAGGTGAGTAAAACGTAGGCCAGAACAGATATACCATATTATTCTTCTGAATGGAAGAAAGTCAAAACTACTATAGCAAGCTTAGCTACAGTGACTAGTATCTCTATGAAGAAAGAAAACTGACCTCTCTGCCTGCGGTTTAGGTAGATTATACACTATCTAAGCTACGGAAACAAGAAATAAAGAGCTTCTGTTAAAGAACAACTGACTTGTTTAGGTGTTGCCTGGTAGCAGAAATTTAATTCAGCATTGCATTCAAACCATTCTTTGGGAAGCGTTTAAGTAAAACCTTTCAGAATACCAGATTCACAAAGAAAAAGACAACACAAGAGGAAATATACAAGTGGCTTAAGATGGGAGTAATAGAAGATTCAAAATGTGATTTCAATAGCTGTATATTGTTAGTGGGAAAACCTAATAAAGCAGTTGGATTTTTTATTGATTTTAAGAGGCTGAAATGTTTTTCAGCATTAAGACAGTTGCCTAGTGCCTAGGGTGAAGGAAATACTAAAAATACATAGAAAGGGAAGGGCAACTTTAAAAGGGTTACAGATGTTTAAACTATGACACTAGTTTGGCTTATCAAGGGTATAAAGGCTGACCAATGGACATGAAATCAATAGTTTCAAGCTGAGGGTGTCAGGCATAGCATAGTGAGGTAGGTCATACCAAATAAAGTGCCCAGATAAATGTAAATAGGGCATATAGTGTTGTAGTTGTAAATAAGAAGTGTTTCCTTTAAGCCTACATGGTAAATAAAATGTTTCTTTACAAACAGAGGGGAACTTTTATTTTATTAGCCAGAGAAGAGTTACTAACATTTTAAATGGGAATTTTGTATTAAGAATAGAAAGAAGTGTTGATGTTTTAGTTAGGGCAGGTTTGTTTCATGAAATAATTAATGCTATAATAAAGGAGGGCTAAAATAATCCCTTATCCAGAGTAGCAATTCTGAAAGATATTCAGCAGAATGAATGCAGAAATGACTAGACAAAAGCAGGAAGCTGGAGATTCTTCCTGTTAGAGGAATTAAGAAAGAGAGCTATTAACAGGCTCAGAGAGTATCCTGCTGAACGAGACTGTGTCCCAGTTGTGTGGAACTGTATTGAAGGTACTTACGAGTGGTTTTAAGTTATAAGACTGTTGTTTTGGGATGCATCTGTATCTTTATGTTTTTGAACAATATTGTTTTTACTGTCTATACCTATCCACACACACACACACACACACACACATATATATATATATATATATATATATATATATATATATATATATATATTATCTGTATGTGTATCTGTATCTTTTGCTATGGCTATAGAGGTATCTGCAGGCATATATCTAAATCTGTATAGTTTTATACAAATACTTAAAGCATTTGTATTTCTGATCTAATTAGGCAAATAATAAATGAATGAATTAATCAATATAGGTGTCCTTTCTTTAACAGTGCTTTGATGGACTTCATGTAAGTGAGCCATAAGTCTTATAGGAGCATAGGATTTTCCCAAAAAAAATCTTTATATTCCTTTTGGTTACCTTCCTCTAATTATGTACACACCACTTCAAGTACTGCATTACAAACTTATGTTTCAATCCAGTAGAGACAACATTAATATGAAGCATTATTTCCTACTTTTATTTCTATACAACAACAGGGCTCAATGGCTCAGTGAGCTAGGTCACAAATCACCTGACTGACTTTCCCACATCAAAGAAAGAACTTTTACAAAAGCCATTTAAATCACATTCTACATGTATAAGTTAACATTAAAATCACTGGTATGAACTTTAGGTGTTACAAAATGTGTGAATATACTAGTCACATTTTATGAATACAGGAGAAATAATTAAAATATTTCCTTGAGACATTCTTAAAATAACTTTTTCCTTTGGCATATTTTTGTCCAATAACATTTCCTTTAAGCTGTACCTTCCAGCTTATGCAAAGGTTAACATTTCTCCCACAGACTAAGCTGTCTATGGCAATGCTGTTAATATTTTTCAGTTGTCGCAAGTCCATTCTAACACAGCTGAGTCAAAATAATAGATAATGAATACAATATACTGTTCAGCTCAGTTCTGACTTCCTTGTACTCCTCTTCACAATGAAAATGCAGTCCGTAACAGCTTCTCTTTTAGATAAAAATAGTTACATTTCATTAATAACATCCCACTTCTGTAACAGTCTGGAGAAATGTATCTTTAACCTCTTCATAATTATCCTCACTTTCCTTATAATAAATAATAACTTCTGAGGCTTGGGAAATGGTGACTTAAACACTAACTTAAAACATCTGAAATATGTTTGCTTTTTCTGTGTAAAAATTGACCTGTGCTTTTCTGCTTATCATAGTCTAATGTATTTCATTTTTAGTCTGTAATGCTTGCATATCTGTAAAGTTAATCCATTTAGAATCACTCACATGATTAAAATTGAAAAGTTATTTACTTTATTTATTCTTTGCTGACTGGGTTAGTCTCACTAGGCTAGCAGTCTCTTTTCACAGGAGACCTGAGGTGGTACTTATAATACCAGCAGAAATTTGGCAAGGGCATCATGGAGCTTCCTCTTCTCTTTTTGATAGGTGCCATGGGATCTTTTACATTCACCTGAGCTGCCACCAGCTGAAGCAGATGGGGCCTCAGTTTAACATCTCATCTGAAGGATGACACACCTCAGGAGTATAGTAGTCTCCTTATGCTGCGCTGCATTATCAGGAATTGATCATGTGAGACAAGAACCCACAGCCTTCTGCACCAAAGGTGAGTGTCCTACCTGTTGTACAACTGACACTATAATAGTCAGACAATATAATATTATATTCAGTTGTTTAATTTCTGTCCTCCACTTACAGATATGGGAGAGGGGTATTCAGTGGCACACATAGCTAGCAGGGAGAAGAACTCTGGATGAATCACATGTAAATTACCACATAATGGGATGCAAGTGATTGCCAGTTTGTTAAGGGGAGCCATTGCCTATGCTGATAATGAAATCTAACATGGCCTTGCAATTCAGAAATGTATAACATTTAGGTAATAAGCCATGGTGATCAGCCTAGTTGTACATCATCATTTCATGGCTAACAAGTATATCACCTATTCTAAGATGCCTATAGCAGTATTAGCTGGTCAGCATATGTTAGTGCTGCTTTGAAATTCAGTGTTCATGATGTCAAGCACCACCGATCTCCACATCACAGAAGATTCCATCAGTGGATGAATGCTGTTACCTCCATTGTTGGGACTGCTACCGCTGTCCTCACATGGGATCAAGGGGAATAACCAGCCTGCCAACCCCAGTGGACATAAAGATCTGTGTAGCATTAGCCATCCTTGCTGTAAGTACTTTTCAGCATCTGCATTAGAGCATACTAGTGAGTTTCAAAGTCCTTGGCCTTGCAAATCCTTCACACATTTCTAGACAAGAGGTCAGTGCATGCAGGGGCATATTTGGTTTCTGCGGAGAGCAAAAGAGACAACCACCACTATATGGGCATATTACATAACCCATTTTCCTGAGGACTTGGTGCCACTGATTGCACTAACATTGTTATCAAGGCCATACCTGCTCAATATAGCACCCAGTATATTAACCAGAAGGGCTTTAACTCCACCAGCTGCAAGGCGATGTGCAATCCACAAGGTATTATATATATAATGTAGCTTTGCACCATTAATGCAGTTCCCAAGACTCCCATATCTGCCACATGTGACCTATACTAGTGTTTCATTCAGGGTGACTTTCCTCAGTGTCATCTAATTGGTAGGTACACACTTTGCCATCCCTGGAGACCATGAAAGGCCAGTCAAACAAACATGGATCAGACTACCCATTATAGTTTTGTTACTGTATGCTGCAGGTAATGTTTCATATGCTTTGAAGCCATGGCTGATTAACCCTGTCCACATCCCACAGACAGAAGCAGAGATTACTTCCAATACCGCTCTGACACAAACATAGAATGTTACTGAATGTATGTTTGGTATGCTGCAGTGTCACTGTTACTAACTGGATACATCTGGTTGTGCACTGCAGTATGGTTGGGAGATGTGCAGCAAGATGTATGTGGTATGGATTATGACAAACAACATGGTGCTGCGAAAACTGTTACAGCGTGGGTGATTGCAACATTGGTTTACATACCTGTGCAAGCAGTGAAAAAGATGATGAGAACTGTTCAGAGGATGTAGCTGCAGTCAGTCCCCTTGCAAAGCAGAGGTAGGCATAATATTTCAAAGCAGTGGTGAAGAGGTGGCATTAGGTCCACAGCTACAGACCATGATAAGACAAATACAGAAAAACTCAGCATGTAATGATGCACTGAAATTATTCAATACAGTGCACTGAATGACCATGCTGTGCATCAGACATTACCATACCCACATTAACCAGAGAGATGGACAGGGAACAGTCTTCAACATCATTTGCACAAGTGTGGTATGACACAGTGCCACGGGACAATAATTGTAACAAAAGTAGAAGGGTTATAGGTGGTACCTTGTGCAAGTAAGTGCATGACTAGTTAGTTATAGGGTGTTGGTGATGCTGTCCCCGAGTGATAATGTGTAGCTTTCAGGAGTGGAATGCTGGCTGTGTGTCTCATGAAGATCGGCATGTGGACCAGGGGATGGTATTGCATGTTGGCTATGCTTGCATACATGTCACTTCAGTCCCTGTGGTGTTGTTCTTGCAGGTGGCTATGATACCATGGTTAGGCATGGGTACATGTTTGTCATTGTATACCTACAGAGGAGTGAGCTGGTGATGAACTTTTGGACCCTGAGTGGGATGGACCGATGGGGTGTGCCTACAATGGAACCAGCTGAGTATCAGCCATGTCAAGAAAGACATCCACAGCCAAGGGTTGGAGGCCACAGTTGGAGTCGGACAAGATTTGTCCACATCCAAGTAGGTGTCTATGTCCATGTTTGGTGGTCATAGTAGAACCAGATGATATCTGGCCACATGTAGACCACATCCAGGTTGTAGCTTGTTACAGATCTCCCGTAATGCCCCAGGATGCCCACTCCATGTTTCTTGATATACTGGGTACTATTAAGGTACAACCCAATACCCTAATAATGGGCAAATTCAACTACCCCACCATTAACTGGGAAAACTACTCATGTACTAACTCATTTGCTCAACACTTTCTGGAATTCATAAATTCCAATGCCCTGGATCAGCTTGTCCATACCCCCATCAGGGGCAGCAATATCAAGGACCTGCTCATTACCAATATGGGCAACTGATGTTCCATGCCAGAGGTCAACTCCTCACTGGTCAGATCCAACCACAAGGTCACCCTAGACATCAATATCCCGCCCCCACCCCCATTAAGGAAAACACCATAAAAAACTTCTCCAAAGCCAACTTCATGTTTCTTGAGACAGAAGTGGCAAGCTTCACGACACCCATACAGACAGAAAATAGAGGAATGACTGCTGAATCCTATACAAATGCACTGTATAAGCACATACATGAGTGCATGGATCATGCCATCCCCAACAGAACCAAGACGCTATCCTCCAAAAAAAGGAAGTCAATCTGGTGGTCCCCTGCCATAAACAAACTATACAACAGAAGGAAGAAGCTATTGCAAAAAAGAGTAAAATCCCCTGATTGCAGGAACTCCCTGGTCAGCCTCAGTAAGAAGTTGAGATCCCTCATAAAATCCTTCAAAGCTAGTTACGAAAATAAAATTGCCACCGATTCTAAAGATAACCACAGAGCATTCTACAGCTATGTCAAGAATCACAATGGCGACACTCAGATCTGCTCTGAGCTACAGCACAATGGCACTAAATATACCAAACCAAAAGTGATATTGCCAACATCCTGGCAGATAGGTTCAGAGCAAACTTCACCCCCCTCACCCCCCAAAGGACCCATCACTATACCGGAAGAATGCAAAGCCCCTGTAATCATGGCTGCACAAGTAAAGACCGCACTCTCCAAAGCCAAGAACACAACCTCCATGGGACCTGACAACATCCTAGGCTGCATTCTGCATGAACTACAGAACGAACTGACACCCCATCTAAGTACCATGTTCAGTCATAGCCTCACTTCAGGCTTTGTGCCTACTGAATGGTGCACAGAGATGGTTATCCCACTCCACAAAGGGGGCGCCACCACTAACCCCAGGAACTACTGCCCCATTAGCCCGACAAGCCTGGTCTGCAAGGCCATGGAACGTATCATCTTGGAGCTTATAAACAAGGACATAGGTAACCTCCAAATTCTGGACCCCACTCATTTTGGGTTTGCAAAAGGTAGGTCATGTCTCCTAAACCTGAATGACTTCTTTGAAGCAGTCACCAGAGTCATGGATGAGGGTAAGGTGGTGCACACAGCCTATCTTGACCTCACCATGGCTTTCAACTCCATCTGCCACTCTGGAATTATAGATAAACTCACTAGACTGGGCATAAATCCCCATGTCAAAAGATGGGTGGCCAAATGGCTCACTGACAGAACACACATAGTGAAAGTAGTCGACTCTAAATCCAACTTCAGACCAGTGACAAGTGGAGTACCACAGGGCTCAGTCCTGGGTCCTCTCCTGTTTGGCATCTACTTCTCAGAAGTTCAGGCTAATACAGCAGGTCTTTGGCTAATGAAGTTCACAAATGACTGCAAGCTAGGTGCCATAATAGACTCACCTAATGATGTGGACATTCTACAAAGGGGCTCACTGAAACTGATGCTTGGTGTCAAAGTCATGGCCTCAAGCTCAATGCCAAGAAGTGCATTGTCATCTCCTTTGGGAAAAATACTGTACCCACGAACTACCACATAGGCAGTAGCTTACTAAGCACCGAAAGTGTGATAAGAGACCTTGGGACACAGGTGGACAGTAGTCTCTCCTTTGATAATCACATCGCCACAGTAGTCAGGAAATCCTTCTATGTGGCACACCTCATCACAAAGGGGTTCACCTCCAGAAAAAAAGAGGCCATTGTTCCTCTCTACTCATCCTTCATCAGACTCATTATAGAGAACAATGCCCCTTTGGAATGTACCTTGCAAGACATCTACAACAACTAGAAAGGCCACAGAAATACCTCACTAAGAGAATTACTGGCCTCAAACAGATGCCATATGCAGACCATCTCAAAAATCTCCAGCTCTACTCTGTCACTTATCACCTACTCAGAAGCGACCTCTGCCTAACATACAAAGCAATATCAAACCCAGATCTGTTGGACATGCTACACTTAAAGAAACCCCAATCCCACTGAGACACATGCTTCAGGGACCTAAACCTTGCTACCACAATAAAGAGAACATGCTGGAGGGATAGATACCTGTCCCAGAGACTTCCCATGCTCTGGAACAGACTATCCATTCATGTGAAGCAAAGCTCTTCATTAACCCTGTTTAAGAAAAATCTCGACAATTGGACGGGAAATAGGAAATTCATCCCAGGGATCACTTCTGTGGCTCTGCTAGACAGGGGAGCAGGAAAATAAATTTCTTGGAATGCGAAAGCCAGGGAACTTTTTTGGCTAGGCTTATATAGGCCCCAGGGCAGATAGCCTAGTACCTACCTATGAACCTATAAGTGGAATAGCCAGGAATAGTGTGTCCATCTCAGAAATGTTGTGCATAATCTATGCTAAGCAACTGTGCACACCTGCAGTGCACAACTTTCTTCTACTGCTTTTATAACAGCTTGATCTGATATTGTTAATCCTCGTTCAATCCTTACGTATGGGGTATTGGTTCTAACCTTGGAACTGAGCCGGCCATCTTCCAAGCTCACGTCAGCTACAAACTCTTGAGCTAAACTCTTACCCAGAATTCCCCTCTCCCTGTTACCTCAAATTTCATTTGCCGCATTGCCATTCGGTCGTGTCAAGCTACTTCTCTTGAGCCAAGTATAAATATTTGTTGTCACACTAGTCTAATTTAACTTTTTCTGTCAGAAAAGTTTCTAATTTGTTGTCTCTTACCTTATCTTTTTACGACTATATTTCCTTGAGTTTCCTTCTCTTTACTCTGCACTTTTTACTGCGAGGTATTTTCTCCTTTACCGTCATTGGTAAACCCTTCCTTTCTACATTACCTTCGGGTGTTCTTTTGTACCATTGCTGGTACCCTTTCTTTTTTCTCCTTTTCTATCATGGCAGATAAAAAAGGTAGTCCAGGATTTAAAAGGTGTTCAGATTGTGGACACAAATTACCTACATCAGATGCACACTCTCTATGTGTCTATTGCTTGGGTGTGTCCCACTTATCTGTTGACCCATCCTGTGGTATTTGTAAGAACTTTTCCAACAGAACTTTGATTGAGAGGAAAAATAAACTGTTACTGAAGAGACTTCTTAAATCTCCCTTTTCAGAGGCTATTTCTGGTTCAGAGGCTTCAACCCCTCCTAGACCCCATAAGAAAAAAATCGGATGAGCCTACAAAGGCCAAGTCTCTGCCTTCGTCCCTGGCTGGGGACTCCCACCAACCAAGACCTAAGAAGGCTAAGATTTCTGCTTCAGAGCTCACTCTGTTGGCCCCAGTGCTTTCGGTGCCTAGACCTTCGGCACCAAGGCCTTCGGTTTGGCTCCGTCTACTGTAGTCTTTACTGTATCGGTACCGAGGGGCTCCTCGGTTCAGACTACTACTACTACATCGGCAGCGACTGTTCAATCGGCACAGACCTTAACCACATCGCCTCTGACATCTTACCCAGAACTAACACCTCAGTTATTGACACCAATTTTTTCAGTTCCAGCTTCGGTACCGGCAACCACTTCAGCACCAATCGTTTGTCAGTGCAAACCGTGACCTCTGCACCAATGATTTCCTCGGTGCAGACACCCGCAGTCCAGTCTCTCTCAGCACCGTTGTTCTCATTGCAGACTGGTGAGGTGGCACCGAGCTTGTATCTTCTGTGGATAGACCTGTTTCCCCCTCAGCTGTGTCCATGAGGTCCACTAGAAGCCTTTCTGAACAAGTGTTGCGTCTTCTGGATCAAGTACTTCTGGCCAGAAGTATCCCACCCCCCAGGACCTATCCTTCCTTGGGAAGTGATTATCCATTGCCAAAGACCCTTTCTTATTCTCCTCCTTCATTGCCTTTGAAGCCCCTTGATATAGCACAGTCTTCCCCCTCTATGGTTCCCTTTATGGACCTCACTATGGAATCGCAGTTGCCTTCATGGCAGGAGAGTTTTGCTACAGCCCAGGATGATATTTGTGACACGCATAATTTGATGTTTCACAGCCATCGGGGGACTCCGGGTTGGCAGGCTGAGCTACTTAGGGGAGGGGTAAACCCTGTCCTGGACACTCACCCCTCTTCAGGTGGACCAGCCTTCCAACTGATGGAAAAGGCTCTGGCATCTGCTG
Source organism: Protopterus annectens (assembly GCF_019279795.1). Taxonomy (NCBI): domain Eukaryota; kingdom Metazoa; phylum Chordata; order Ceratodontiformes; family Protopteridae; genus Protopterus; species Protopterus annectens. The sequence goes on from NC_056727.1 coordinate 331,037,779, forward strand.
GCAATACTGTGCTGTCTATCTCCCTGCCCTCCTCTGGACCGCTATGTTTACAAGTCGCATCTAGTGGACACTGGGCACAAGGGCCTTAGGACGTATTTCCACAGGAAACCCCCTTTCTGTTATCTTTCCCAGCTTCCCCCTCTGGGGAAGTTCACCAGAAAAGTTCATGCAAGAGGAAGCACATGGACTCCACAGAGGAGTCCCTCACTGAAGACACAGACTTTGATGATGGGGAAGGATCCCCTTGGTCACCCTCTGAGGTATCCTTTGGTGATATCCTTGAAATCCTTAAACAGAGAGGTGACTAGCAGCCCTCTAATCTGACCTCTGAGGAGGCTGTGTTCCTACAGGCTTTTCGCTCCTGGCACCCTACCTCCTGGGTTACTCCACCTGCCAATGAACTGGTCCGGCTCATTGTGCAGCATGCGTGGAAGGCTCCTGACACTGTCAAGGCTATTCCCCGAAGGACAGATAAGATTTTGTCCCCTCCTGCTATGGATCCCCATTGGTCCAAAGGTCTTCCTGTGGATGCTCTAGTGGTGGCAGCCACAACCAAAAAGGATCTGGTGGAAGAAGAAAGCCAGACTGTCCATCCGCCCAACAAAGAGTCTCGGGCCCTAGACAGGATAGGGAAGTGCACCTTTGCATCAGCAACCATTGCTATCAGGTCCCTGAATTATATAGCACACTTTACCAGGTTTCAAAGGGATCTAATTTCCAAGCTCTCTGAAACCTTGGCTGGTGCCGTGTCTGATAAGGTCCGTGAAAAAGTGGCCTCTCAGCTGGCCACCATTGAGTCAATATCTAACTCCTCCATGTGACTGATATCTCACGCATCAGAAGAAGCAGCTAGAGTGGCAGGTTCAGGCGTGGTCTTGAGACAACAGACCTGGATGCGCTTGTGCAATTTCAAGGAACCCTTTAAGGCTTCCTTTCTTAATGCTTCCATTGAAGCCTCTTCGTTGTTTGGACCCAAAGTAAAAAGCACACTGGCCAGATGTGAATAGGATGGTAAGACACTTTCTGCCATAGGTGTCTGTTATTCTTCCCCTCAATGTGCTTTCTTTCGAAACCAAAAGTGTGGGAAGATATGGTTCAAGAAGTCTCTGGGTCCTTTCCATGACACACAGGCCGAGTTCTCCCCTAGAGGCAGAGGGGGAAACTCACAAGGAAGATGCCCCTTTTGGGGCAGAGGGGGTCTGTGTAACCAGGGTTCCAGGGACTCTTTTCCTGGCCAATCCTACCAGCAGTCCTGAAGAGCGGCCCAACTCATTTCCTCTGGAGGTGGTTGGTGGTTGTTTCTCCTTGTATCCTTCTGCCAGGCTAACCATCACCACTGATTCTTGGGTACAAAGGATTATAACCAGAGGTTATCATATCCTCTTAGATCTTTGTCCTGTCCTTTCAAAAAAACTACCCGATGTTCCACCCAGTCAAAGGGAAGAAGCAGCACTAGAGATAGCAAAGCTGCTAAGAAAAAGAGTCATCCGAATAGTCCCTCCAGACCAGATAGGATCCGGATTTACTCAAGACTATTTTTGGTGCCAAAGAAAGCCGGGGACTGGAGACCAATTTTGGATAGTAGTGTATTGAACAAGTTTGTAAGAGTGCAAAAATTCCGGATGGTCACAATACAGTCTATCCTCCCACTTTTGGAAAAAGATGATTGGATGTGCTCGATAAATCTTCAAGATGCTTACTACCACATAAAAGTGGACAGGCCATCAAGAAGATTTCTGCGCTTCGGTGCGGGAGCCAGTCACTACCAGTTCAGAGTATTGCCCTTTGGCCTCTCTACAGCCCCCAGAGTGTTCACAAAATGCATGGCAGTTGTCACGGCTCACTTGCGACTACAAGGATTTCAGGTGTTTCCATACCTAGACGACTGGCTCATCTCCGCCCCCACCAGACATCTATTGGAAGAAGCCTTGGCATACTCTCTCCTGGCTGCACAAAGTTTAGGCATAACCATAAACTGGCAAAAATCCAATCTCACCCCATCTCAGTCCACAGAATTCATAGGGGTCATATTGGATACAAAGAATAGCACAGCATCCATTCCAGAGCACAGAATTCTAAGGATAAAGCAACAACTGATCCCAATCCTTTCAAGGGAGAAATCCACAGCTCACTCTGTCCTACAGCTGTTGGGTTCCATGGCAGTTTCCATCACCATTGTCCCCCTAGCCAGGTTTCACATGATGCTTCTACAATGGCTACTGCTCACCCAATGGTATCCTTTCCAATATCCTCTTTCAGCCAAGATTCGAGTAACTCACAGGTGCAAAAAGGATTTAAATTGGTGGATGACCCACAACCCATCACAATGGTCTCCCCCCTTCTCCCCCCAGCAGCCCAAGGCTACAGTGACCACGGATGCCTCCCTGATGGAGTGGGGGGGCTATGTCAGGGACAGACAGTCCAAGGCACTTGGTCCGAATTGGAGGTCCAACTGCATATAAATGTTCTAGAGCTGAGGGCGGTGCTTCTGGCGTTGCAAGCATTCCATCCCCTGCTGCCATCTGGGATGATTGCGATACAATCAGACAACATGGCTGTGGTCTGGTACATCAACAAACAGGGTGGAACCAAATCTTACCCCCTTTGTTGAGAGGCCATGAGGATATGGCAATGGGCAATGGCTACCAACCATTTTCTTCTAGCAATGCACATTCCTGGGAGTTCCAACGTGATAGCAGACAGACTCAGCAGGTGCATTCTACAACCTCACGAGTGGTCCCTGAATCCCTTGATAGTGGCGGAGATCTTCCACTGCTGGGGCCGTCCTTGCTGGCCATCAAGAAGATTTCTGCGCTTCGGTGCGGGAGCCAGTCACTACCAGTTCAGAGTATTGCCCTTTGGCCTCTCTACAGCCCCCAGAGTGTTCACAAAATGCATGGCAGTTGTCACGGCTCACTTGCGACTACAAGGATTTCAGGTGTTTCCATACCTAGACAACTGGCTCATCTCCGCCCCCACCAGACATCTATTGGAAGAAGCCTTGGCATACTCTCTCCTGGCTGCACAAAGTTTAGGCATAACCATAAACTGGCAAAAATCCAATCTCACCCCATCTCAGTCCACAGAATTCATAGGGGTCATATTGGATACAAAGAATAGCACAGCATCCATTCCAGAGCACAGAATTCTAAGGATAAAGCAACAACTGATCCCAATCCTTTCAAGGGAGAAATCCACAGCTCACTCTGTCCTACAGCTGTTGGGTTCCATGGCAGTTTCCATCACCATTGTCCCCCTAGCCAGGTTTCACATGATGCTTCTACAATGGCTACTGCTCACCCAATGGTATCCTTTCCAATATCCTCTTTCAGCCAAGATTCGAGTAACTCACAGGTGCAAAAAGGATTTAAATTGGTGGATGACCCACAACCCATCACAATGGTCTCCCCCTTCTCCCCCCAGCAGCCCAAGGCTACAGTGACCACGGATGCCTCCCTGATGGAGTGGGGGGGCTATGTCAGGGACAGACAGTCCAAGGCACTTGGTCCGAATTGGAGGTCCAACTGCATATATATGTTCTAGAGCTGAGGACGGTGCTTCTGGCGTTGCAAGCATTCCATCCCCTGCTGCCGTCTGGGATGATTGCGATACAATCAGACAACATGGTTGTGGTCTGGTACATCAACAAACAGGGTGGAACCAAATCTTACCCCCTTTGTTGAGAGGCCATGAGGATATGGCAATGGGCAATGGCTACCAACCGTTTTCTTCTAGCAATGCACATTCCTGGGAGTTCCAACATGATAGCAGACAGACTCAGCAGGTGCATTCTACAACCTCACGAGTGGTCCCTGAATCCCTTGATAGTGGCGGAGATCTTCCACTGCTGGGACCGTCCTTGCTGCGACCTCTTTGCATCCCCGACCAACTACAAATGCAGCAACTACTTCACCCTGATTCCCCCTCTGGGACAGTCACCCAGGGATGCGCTAGTCCACGACTGGCCCTCGGGTCTTCTTTATGCATTCCTACCTCTCCCCTCATTCCCCAGTTTCTGAAGAAAGCCCATTGGTTGAAGAGCAAGGTGATCTTCATAACACCATATTGGCCTTGTCAGATTTGGTTCCACTTCATTTGGCCTCAACTGCTAGATCAACCATGGATTCTCCATCCAACCCCGGGGTTGATCTCACATCTGCAGAACCTGATTCATCCCAACTTGGACAGCCTGAAGCTCACAGCTTGGCTCCTCCAATTCCCTTGGTTGCCAAGCAGAATGCTCTTTCTTTACCAGTACGAGACATTCTTATTGCATCTCATAAGTCTTCCACTAGAATTACTTATCTAAGCAAGTGGAAAAGATTTACCTGTTGACTGAAAGAAAAACAAGTAGATCCCTTTTCAGCACCGGTGTTGATAATACTAGAGTATCTGGCTGACCTATTTCAATCGGGTCTATCGGTCTCTACCATTAGAGTTCATTTGGCTGCAATATCTAATTTCCATGACGGTGTCCAAGACTCCTCTCTTATGTTACACAATTTATGCAAGACCTTCATAAAAGGTGTGAATCATCTGAAGCCCCCTTTTAGAGAACCTATTCAACCATGGGACCTGTCATTAGTTCTACAAGCTCTGACAATGCCACCTTTTGAACCAGCTTCTTCTTGCAACCTCAAATATTTGTCATAGAAAACCTTGTTTTTGGTTGCCATTACTTCTGCCAGACGTATCTCTGAGCTTCAAGCCTTATGCATCAAGAGTCCATACTTGATTTTTCAGAGATAGAGTGTCTTTGACAACTAATCCTTCATTTCTGCCAAAAGTGATCTCTGAAATGTCCATTAATCAAACCATTAAATTCACAGTTTTCTTCCCCAATCATTCAAACAAAGGAGAGTATTGCCTACATACCCTAGATAGTCACAGGCAAATTTGCTTCTACTTGAACAGGACTAAGGCCTCTCGTAAATCAGACCAGTTATTTTTGGCCTATTCTGGACCTAGATTAGGATGTGCTGTTGCTAAGGTCACATTGGCTAGATAGTTAAAAGATCTTGTGACCTTCATTTATACACAACGTAATATTCCATTGCCTACTACCATAAAGGCTCATTCGACAAGGTCGGTGGCAACTTCTGCTGCCTTCCATGCCAGAGCTTTTTTACATGACATCTGTGCAGCTGCAACTTGGGCTACACCTCATACCTTCATCAATCATTATAAATTGGATTTGGCCTCCAGGGGAAGAGCATCTTTTGGTTCTATGGTGCTCAGGAATGTCCTTCCATGTGAGCATCCCAGGAATAGAGGTAGCTGGGGACTCTGTCCCATACATAAGGAATGAAAGAGGATTAACAATATCAGATAAAGAAGTTATGTCTTACCATAATGTTCCATCTGTATTGTTGATCCTCGAACAGTTATTATGACCCTCCCTCCTTCCCCCTCCTGTGGCTTCTAGTGGATCTCACCATCCGGATCTTTTAGGTCATTTGATCAGAGGTAGCCTCTACCTTCTTTTGACTTGCAAACTCAATCTGAGGTAACAGGGAGAGGGGAATTCTGGGTAAGAGTTTAGCTCAAGAGTTTGTAGCTGACATGAGCTTAGAAGATGGCCGGCTCGGTTCCGAGGTCGGAACAGATACCCCATACGTAATGACTAAATGAGGATCAAAAATACGGATGGAATGTTATGGTAAGACATAACTTCTTTTTCTCAGCAGCATCAAGGATGCACTGATAGCTCTCAAGTGAACTACCACTGTCTATATGTTCTTCTTTGCCCCATGCAAAAAATACTTTAAATAAGCAACATCAGCTTTCAGTGTTTACTGTTACTTGTATTAATTTACACATACACTTTTATAGTTTTGAGGCATTATTGGGTCTCAAACTTCAGAATGGGAGCCAGGGTATATAAATATACTATGAATGCATATATAACTTGTCTGTATTGCAAGCTGAATGTGGGTGGCTGACTCCTGAGTGGCTTCCCCTCTAGGAAGGCTGAGCAAGTTGTCTTCCTTTTTCCCCAAAAATGGTGTTTCTCATTCCTTGCATGTTCCTCCCCACCCCTCTTTCCAGCTCAGCTCTTCCTATCATTAGTTTTTCACCCTCTGTCTGTGCATATTTTCATTATGCTCCCCTTCTGTGTCAATATCTCCTCTGTCAGTCTTTATACATGTTTGTGTGCCCTGCTGCCTTGCTTATTACTTCCTTCCTACTCACAACTTTCCCCATCCTCTAACCACCCTTCTTCCAAAAAATAAAAAGATACCTATTCCCCTCCCAAAAAAAGTATACCCTTCTTTCTCCAACTGTATACTGCTCTTCCTTTCCTTTTGTCCTTCTGAGTTCTTTTTTGCTTGGGCTTCCCCCTTTTTGACTGTCCTATCACCTCATTTCATTCTAACTTATAAAAAAAATAATTGACTGTTTGCTGTATAGCCCATGTATGAGCTCCCAGGTGTGCTTATGTTGCAGGTATGTGGTGGTATGATGTGTGTGTGCAAATGTGCATGACATAGTGCATGCTACCTGCATGATCATAGGATCATAGGAAGTTACTAGGCTACTAGTCCTGATGCCCTTATAAGCCTAGCCAAGAATTTAGCCCATGTATAGACAAATCAGCACCCAATGTCCCTGTCCAGCAGGGACATGGGTGAAAAACCAGGGATGTATTTGCTATTTCCCATCCAGTTATCCAGGTTGAGTTTAAAAAGGGGTAAATAGGTACTCTGCTTGACATGGAGAGGGAGTCTATTCCACAGATGGGGGAGTCTCTGGGACACAAATCTGCTCTGCCAACAAGTCCTATTGATGTCACAGACCAGGTCTGAGATTGCACTACCGTGGGGGTAAGGGTCAAAGTTCAACAGAATGGCGAGCAGTTACTTACCTGGAGTGAACAGTTAGTGTTCCGGGACATCAGTGTTTTGATGTTATTGGTATTTTCATCTTTGCGAAATGTGTTTTGGGTAAGTGGCATTTCACTGATGTAAAGTAAACCCATTTCAGTTTAAACTAAGAAAGCTGATGCATTTTACAATAAAACCGAGGAATCTCTATATTAACATCTGCCACAATTTCAGGAAATAATATAACATCTTATTCTCCAGTACTACCAGTCAGAATGTGTAAAATCAACCCGTGATTACTCATGCTGCTCTTTGATTTACTATTTTTAAGTCTCAAATTAATTGTTTATTTTAGCTCTTTTTTGCCATTATTTATAGGTAGTAATTGCATTGATAATGTCATTCAATAAAACAGAATGGACTTTTAACATGGAGTAGGAGTTTAAAATGCTGCATATAATGATTTCAGTTCTTTAAGTTGTTAATTTATTCAGGATTGCATAGGTTAAGAATTAATGTCATGTAAGATTTTTCATGACTGACATTTAACTTGATTGTTAAACAGGCCATGTGAAGAAAAATTCAGGATCTTTGGTCTTAAAGAGATCGTATTAATATACACTTAAGCCACATATATAACTCACCAGTGAAACCTCTATTATATTTAAATTATTGTACAATATACTGGAATTCTGCTTTTGTTGGCCCAAATTCACTGACCTTAAATAACTACATAAAAAGCCCATCCACATCTCTAGCCTCTGTGAAAGGATAAAATGAGGAAAGTAAAGTTTGCTAAAGTTCTCCTATTAGTTGAATATTAGTCTGTGCTTCCTGGAGTCATTGTACCAAAATGCAAGCTTTCAAAGAAACAGGTAACAGCAACCATGCCAGAATACTGTACTTAAATGAAACAACATGAAAAAAAACTGGCATCTTCACCTTTAAAATAATGATATCTTAGTATAACATATATTTAATTTTTCATGTAAAATGGTTCATTAGGATGACTTCTCTTGGAAAAAGCAACAGATGCATGCATTGTTTTTTTAAAACAAAACATTTGTATCACTGATTAAACAATAAATACCTTAAGCAATTACATTAAATACTCAGTATTGCCTGTGCCTGGTATTCCCTGCAGCATGGTAGGGATATAACATGTTTTTCCAGACATACTCTGTATTCTGACTGTTTAACAAAACTTCCCCAACATGTGCTATGCATTACTTAGATAAACAGATTTGCAACTCATCAGCTAGCATGTTGCCTCTGTAGTCCTACATGAGAAATCCATTTTTTCTATCCAAAACTCTCCCTACATTCCTAATTATTATTGCTGCTGATGTTTAGAAAGTATAAAATGCAATTTAAAGATAGAGTTAAGTGTGATGGATGCCGCCTCCTGCTTTTTTGTAACTTATAGTTAACTTGGCCTGGATTTCTGTATATTTTTGTTGTTTGTCTGCAATTTATTTAATTCTTCACCCTTAAACACCTATATATACATATACACACACACACACATATATATATATATATATATATATATATATATATATATATATATATATATATACATACATACACACCTATAGACCTATAAATATAGATATAATATATATTTACCTTATATACATAAAAATGTAAAATAAAGACCTTATATATATATAAAATGACCCTGAATTCCACTCCACTAGGTAAGGAACTCAGCAAAGAACTGAAACAGTGAACTAGAGTAGGTAAGGCACTGGTTAAAGTGTGATTATATTTAACTGTGACTGTCAACACCACTGTAAGTTTTATGGGCAGTAGCTAAGACTAAATCAGTAGGAAGGTTAGGGTTGACTGTTAATTAAGGGATGCAGTTACAATAAGAAATACTTATTTTATTTTTTATTTATCTTTCGTTGACCAAGTTAGTCCAGATATGCCAGTAGTCTCTTTTTAAGGGAGGTGCAGGAGGTATTTATACTACTAGGGGAAATTTGGCCAGGAAATCAGGGAATTTCCCGTAGTTGTCATTGTTGCGAGAGGTACCCATTTTGCATAATCTTTTCCTGTTTCCATTCCAGGTACAGATAGCAAAAACAAAATCTCAGGATTCAATCGTCAGAAGTAGTTTAATGTACTGTGACGAAATTCTCTCTTTAAATTTACAGTTAGTTTTTCCTATATAAAAACTCGGACATTTTATACAGTTAGCCAAATATATAATGTTTTCAGTATCACATGTATAAATGTGTTAAATGCAAATCTCATATTCATTATAGCATGAACAAATTCAGAATATGTGTTAATAAACTTGCAGTATGTGCACTTATAGCATGGAGTAGTACATTTTTTTCTTTACACATACTTCTTTGACATTAACCGTTAAGTCTTTATAACATAGTAACTGTTTAAGGTTCTTTTCCTTCTTATACACAAAAAATGTTTTCTCCCCAACTATACTTTTAACATTAATATCTGAATTTAAAATAGTCCAGTTCCTCTCAATAATACCTTTAACTTGAGATGTGTGTTTATTAAATTTCATTATATAACCTAAGTTACAGTTTTTGTGCTGACCATTACTATATTGTTCATCTAACCTATCATTCTTGAAATAAGGTGCTGCCACAGTATGTCTCTGTTTTTTAACATCTTCAACCACATTGTCTAGCAAAGTTTTATCATATCCCCTACATAAAAAATCTTTAGACATAACCTCAACTTCAGATATAAATCTGTCTTCCATGGTATACAGATGGCTAGCTCTTAAAAATTGACTCTTTACTACCCCTTTGTATATGTGCTTAGGGTGCATACTAGAATTATGTACATATCTAGAGGTCTGCACATTTTTCCTATAGATAATAGTCTGAATCAGATTATCCTCTTTAAATAATTTCACATCTAAGTAATTGATTTCCTTACTAGAACAACACATTTCAAATTTCAGGAATTCAGTAGTTAACTGTAAATGATTAACACACTCATTTAAAGAAACTTCACTCCCTTTCCATAATAATAGTATGTCATCTACAAAGTGTAAAAAATCAAATCAGGGTGTGTATACCCATCAGATGAGAAAATATGAATTTCCTCCCCCCTGGTTAAAACCAAATTAGCATAGTTATTAGCTACAGGTGTTCCCATGGCTACATCAGAGATTTGATGATAAATATCATCTCTAAACATAAATACATTGTTTTGTGGTACTAACTCTAAGAGGGAACATATCAAAGAAATCTTATTAGCTGAAAAATTACTGTGTTGTAGTATAAATTCATGTACATAATCAATACCTAATCCATTGTGGATCACCGTAAATAACAATTTTACATCCATTGTTACAAATAAAATATTTAAAGCATCTATGTCTTTCACAAAATCACCTAACATTCTTAAGAAGTTACATGTATCTTTAATAAAAGCTTTACTGTAGTTCAGCATTGGTTTTAGTTGCTGGTCAAGATATTTAAATATGCCTGTTATAGCCCATTGGCCACTCGAGACAATATGTCTCATAGGTAGATGTAACAAACCTTTATGGACCTTTGGTAGACCATATATTGAAAGGCAACCAGGGTATTCAATATATAAATAGTTATATTCCTCAGGCATAATAACTAACTGCATAAGTTGGTCATATAAGTCCAATTTAATTCTGTAAACAATATTCTTCAAGTCAACATAATTAATAATTTTAAAAGTGTTAACATCACTCAAGAACTCAAGCATTAAACGTTCATAATGTTCATAATGTTCACAATCCATTATAACTGTTTTCTCACTCTTGTCAGCAGATTTGATAACAATAGCATTCCTAGCACACAATTCATCTAATGACTTTTTCTTAAATTCATTTAAATTATAATACTTAAATGCTTTACTTTTAAAAAACAGATCATAAAAGTCATTTTCACACATACGATAGAAAGCAGATACAGTCGCTGAACTTGTGGGAATAAAAGTACTACTTTTTAAGCCTACAATATTACTAGCATTATTATTAAATAATTTTAAATCAACACTTCTTGTAAATAAGCACAGCTCTGTAAGGCAGTCATTCAAAGTCCCATTTATAGATATGATAAAGTTCAATCCTTTATCTAATAGTCTTAGTTGGTCATTATTACACTCAACTGTAGATAGATTTAAAACAGTATGGCTTATGTCTTCCAACTGCGTTTGTTCAGACCTACTTTGGGGATTTTTCCCAGTTCTTTTTGAACCAAGTTTAGGTTCTTTTTCGGTGTGTGTCTTTGGATACTGTGTTCTCTGCTCTTGGTCTGAACTTGAAGATGCAGTTGCAGTATAATTTTGTTCTTGTCTCCTAAAAAAAGGGGAAGAAGATGAAGAAGTATTCACCACATTAGATCCATTCATGGGTGTTTCATTAGTTGCTTCAGTAGCCATTAGTTCATTTCATTCTGTTTCAGCCATAGCTGTAAAGGAATCCAACACTGTTACAGCTTCGCCTATGTGCATTATTGTATCATCAGGTGAAGCTAATGTTGCTGTATGTCTCCTATTAGCTGTATTAGCTTTGGAAATGGATTTGCTATTTGTAACTGTTGTAAATGCACCATTATTGGAATTATAGTACTGCTGATTCCTTTCCCTGTGCCACAAAAAAACGCGTCCATGCTTGAAATCATTTATATCCCTTAACAGCTTTCGCTTCTTTAAGGAAATAAGTGTGTCTTCATAGTTTTTTAGTCTATTCAATATTGTTTGATATTCAGGAATCAGGTCACTGAACTCTTTATAAGAGGCAATAGCATTTTCTAAGGAGACAATTTCAGAGGTAAGATCAAGTTCAATCTGCTGGAAAAAATCATTCATTAAAATCATATACTTCATACTTGTATGCAAGTTCATCTCCTGCCACTTTTTCAGCAGTTCTGGATATTTGTTACCATATGTTGACATCTTAGTTACTCTTAAATCTCTGGGCACAATTCCCATTTCTATATATGCAATGAAAGAAAGTCTTTGCCATTGCAGTTTTGCATGAGCATTTCCTGTTCCCATTCCAGGTACAGAGACAGCTTGAAGAAACAGGGAGGCAGATGGAGATGGAAGGAGACAATAGAGTTGTGGGAAAAATGGAAGAGAAAGCCAATACTGAGACTAAAGAATGAGTGCAGGATTCTGAGGAGATATTTCAAAGAAATATCTTCAAACGAACGCAAACAGAATTAAACTTAGAAATAAAATCCAAGGCAACTGTACTGACGGTGTGACCGTTTAATTATTTAATAGCGACACTTGAAAAAACAACAACAGCAACTACGAAACATAAATATAATCTTATACACACTAAGTGCTTTCACCCATCTAATCTGTGGGTTTCATCACAGTAACTTCCATTGTAAAAATACTTCCTTAATATAGTATTCTAATTAAAAATACTCCAATCAGTCTTTGACTCATCATCAAGTCATTCCATCAAGTTATTTTATCTTATTTAAAATCAACGCCTCCTATCTGTTTTATAAAAGAACATATTGCATACATATTAAAATAAACTGTGTATCAAATTATTTCATTCAAATACTTTGTATTATTGACTTACATGTATTTATAATAATAATAATAATAAATATAATAAATATATTTCTAAAAAAATAGTAATAATAATAAACCGTTTACCAAAATGAGTTATGTATAAATGCAATTGAAAATGTGTATCATATAAATATTTGTTAATGTATTGTATAAAAATATGTATATATATATATATATATATATATATATATATATATATATATATATATATAAATAAAAAGCATAATAATCTTGTTTTTTCAAGTGTTGCTATAAAATAATTAAATGGTCACACCGTCAATACAGTTGCCTTGGATTTTATTTCTAAATTTCAAAGAAATATGTTTGATATAGATGTGTCAGCAAACGATGCATGTATAATTATAATACTTCAGTTGGGAGGGATGTTGAATAATTTACTTAGAGAAATGGTGATGTAGTCTGAGACAGAAAATTTAGGAGACATTTCCTTGGGGACTTTATGGACAAAAATACAAAAGGAGGATGCAGAGACAATCGTGAAGAACAGTGGTGAGATGGAAAAGAAAATATATGCAGAGAAAGTAAAAGAAGACCAAAGGGGAGTAACAGAAAATAAAGAGGTAGAAGAAAATGAAAAATAGAAGCACATGATAAGGATTCAAAGTAAAGAAGGCAAATAAATGGATAGGTATGAAGTGTGGGACAATTTAATAGCTCCTTTGGGTGTAAAATCACATGAGGTAAGAACATTTATTCTTTTCTCTTAAATATTTTCATTAGATTCATTTAATTGACAAAAATATTACATATTACATAGAGCTGATTACTGAATTTCCTGCCTGCACTTATTTTTAAAATCATTTTTTTTCTTAAAACTTGCATTTTATCTGTCTCTGGCCTAGCACTCAAGTGTGGGGTCATTTACTGCACTGTTCTAACTTGTTGATACTTGTGAACCTCTGCTTTCCTTAAAAAAAAAAAAAAAAAATCTTGCTTTTTCCCACTTTTCTGAGATTTAAAAAAGTTCAGTTACAGATTTGCTGTTCTGAACTGTTTGTAAGTTTCTTGGAGGCCATTGTTTGCTTGGGCTGAAGGGAAGTCTCTGTGTTCATCAGTGGCAGTGATAAACATTGAGCAGCCTGCCTGCTCCTGTGGGAGTGGTTACTGCCTTGAAACTGTAGTTTTATTGGCCATTTTGGGTCAATTCCAAACTCCTTGATCTCCCTCTCTTAAAACCCTCTTTTGCACGGTTTTGCACATTTTTGCGCATAGCGCAACATCGGGCAGCACCACCTAATTGGGTTTAAACTATTCCTGGCTCCACAAAGTCTGCTCTTCACTTTTTCCCTTAGAACTGCTCTATCTCTCAAATTAAACACCATATTCTCATTCTAAGGCCCCTCACTTGTCCAAATAAGTAATCTTACAAGTTAGCACTAATAAACCATAAGCACTACTTACTCTTATACTCTCTACGATTACCTTGTCCCCTATTGGTCTGTTTTAATTCAGTTCCCTATATTACTCTAGCATGTCCAAAGGTCAGTCAATGGTTTCCTCTCCAGTCCAGCTGGTGAATCTGGGAATTTTGAGGCAATGCTACAACTGTCTCATGTACACGGACAACCCTCTCCTCCTCCAAACAGGTTCAGATATATGTGAGAGATGCAACCATATAGCCAAACTGGAGGCTGAGCTCTCTCATCTCAAAACTGATGTAACCAGTCAGGAGGAGAAGGTACCCTCACACAACACAATTCCAGTATCACATAGTCGCACCACAACAGCGAACCAAACACATAAAAACACAAAAACATACTCGGAGGCTCTAAATAAAAATCTACCTAAGCAACAGAGACCTCCAAAGCAGACATCCAAGCAAATGCTACCCCAAAACAAAACACGTACAACACATAGCACACAAAGTCAGTGTGCCAAGCAGTCACAGCCCTTAAGGCTGAATAACACACCTGATACTCTTGTAATAGGTGACTCTATTGTCAGACACACTGACGTCCCGCTCACCAGGCTGAATAAAGAGAAGGTCACAGTGAGCTGCCTGTCAGGCGCTAGGATCCGCCACATAACACAAGCACTCAGGTCACTCCAAAGCAAATACAAATATGACTCAGTCATTGTACATGCTGGCATGAATGACCTGAGACGTACCTCCCTCGACTACATGAAAAGAGACATAGAGGAACTCTCTGATCATGTAGCCCAGGCCGGTATGACCCTGACCTTGAGCAGCATCTTACCCTCACCTAGAATGATGCCACAGTATAAAGACAAAATGATCGATTTTAACAATTGGCTAAAATTTTGGTGTCATTCAAAGGGGATCCAGTGTCTGTCAGCCTGGGATGACATGCTCGACAAGCCATGTTGCTTAGCTAGGGACGGCTTGCACCTGTCACCCCTGGGCTTTTGGATATTGGCAAAGGCTCTTGCCACCCCCATAGTACCTTTTTTAGGCAAGGCTCAAAAGTCAAACCCACCTCCATAGACAGCACAAGGAACAAGAAACTAAGGGTAATGCTGCTAAACGCCAGAAGTCTTAACCTCAAGATGCATGCACTCGAAGTATGTTCTCAGTATGGAGAACATCGATATCTGTGCAGTGACAGAAACCTGGTTCAAGGCTCCAGAGAGCACCCCAGCACTACCAGGTTATACCTCATATCATGCTTTTCGGCCCCAAAACCTGGACCGAACCACAAAAGGAGGGGGAGTTTCCATATTTATCAAGGATATCCACATCTCCAGGTTAGTGGCATTGCATGAAGTATCGGAGACCATCCATGTGCAACTGACAGTGGGCAAGACTGCTTTTCAGTTTATAGCATCCTACAGACCACCCTCTCAAAGTCAGGAATCCCACTCGGCTTTCCTGAAAACATTGGAGAACATGAAGATCTCTCCAAATACCATTATATTGGGCGACTTCAACTACCCAAACATAGACTGGGAGCATTACTCAAGCCCCAGCACCATAGCCCAAAGGTTCCTGGAATTTATAAACTCAAATGCTATGGAACAACTAGTCACCACTCCCACAAGAGGGGAAAACATACTAGACCTGATCATTACCAACATGGGGACTCTATGCTCCATACCAGAAGTATATCCCTCATTGGTAAGATCAGACCATAAATTAATTTCACTGGATATCCACATCCCGACCCCACCCCCATCCCAGAAAACCACAGTGAAAAACTTCTCAAAAGCGAACTTCACACTTCTCAAAACCGAAGTCGAATCTTTCAAGGCCCCAGGGCAGTGGAAACTACGGCCCAAACTGCAGAATCCTATATAAACACATTCTATGGACATCTCCAGGAATGCATGGATCATGCTATTCCAAACAAAATCAAGACCCAGTCATCCAAAGGCAGGCATCCAGTCTGGTGGACCCCAGCCATAAATAAACTGTACAACAGAAGGAGGAAGCTACTACATAATAGAGCAAAATCCCTAAAAGGGAAGGCATCTCTGATCAGTACTAGCAAAAAATTACGATCCTTCATAAAATCCTCCAAGGCCAGCTTCGAGAGAAAAATTGCACAGGACACTAAAGACAATCATAAGGCTTTTTTCAGTTATGTTAGGAACCTGGGATGCAACTCCCAGACTTGTTCTGAGTTGGTTCTAAACAACAAAAAATACACTGAACCCACAGACATCGCCAATATCCTGGCAGACAGGTTCAGTGCAAACCCCCCCCCCCAAAGAGCAAGTATCTATCCCGGCAGAGTGCAGCCTCCCAAACATGTTCAGGTGAAGGCTGCCCTCTCCAAAGCAAAAAACACTGCTTCCATGGGACCAGATGGCATCCCGGGTTGCGTCCTACATGAACTCCAAGAAGAACTAATCCCTCAAGTAAAACTGCTGTACAATATCAGCCTCACTACAGGATATGTGCCCAAAGAATGGCATACAGCAACAGTGGTCCCACTCCACAAAGGTGGTGCCTCTGCGGACCCTGGAAACTATCACCCCATAAGCCTGACTAGCCTAGTCTGCAAGGCTATGGAGAGGATCATCATGGAACTCATAAACAAAGACATTGGGGACCTACAGACACTAGATCCTACCCAATTTGGCTTTGTCAAGGGCAGATCCTGCCTTTTGAACCTGGTTGACTTCTTTGAAACAGTCACCAAGGCCATAGATGAAGGGAAGGTAGTCCACACAGCCTATCTGGACCTCGCAAAGGCATTTGACACAATACCCCACTCGGGCATCATAGATAAGCTATCCAGCCTAAATATAAACCCCTATGTCACAAGATGGGTTGCAAACTGGCTCAAAGACAGAACCCACAGAGTCAGAGTTGCTGGAGCCATGTCAGACTTGAAACTGGTCACAAGTGGCGTCCCACAAGGTTATGTCCTGGGACCTCTCTTATTCGGTATTTACGTTTCTGAGGTACAGGCCAATGTGGGAGGACTATGGCTCACCATGTTCACAGATGACTGCAAACTGGGTGCCATAATTGACTCTCCAGCTGACACAAACATCCTTCAAAAAGGTCTTGCAGAGATGGATAACTGATGCCAGAGCCATGGTCTAAAGCTAAATGCCAAAAAGTGTATAGTCATACCCTTTGGCAAAAACAATGTGCCCACAAATTACCACATAGGTGGTAACTCATTAAGTAGAGAGAAAGTAATTAGGGATCTGGGGACCCAAGTTGATAGCAATCTCTCCTTTGACAACCACATTGCCAAAGTGGTTAGAAAGACCTTCTACATAGCCCACCTCATCATGAAAGGATTCACATCTAGATCAAGAGAGGTAATCGTGCCCCTTTATTCATCCCTCATCAGGCCCATCATAGAATACAATGCCCCCTTTGGGATGTACCTTACCCGACACCTGCAGCAATTAGAAAGACCCCAAAAGTACCTCACCAGGAGGATCAAGGGACTCAAACAGATGCCATATGCTGCTCGGTTAAAAAAACTCCAGCTCTACTCAGTTGCATACCACCTACTTCGAGGCGATTTATGCCTGACATATAAAACTATGTCCAACCCAGAATTAATGGACATGCTCCACCTCAGTAAATCTAAATCCCTTAGAGCCACGCGCTCGAGGGACTTGAACCTCAGCACAGAAATAAATAGAACATGCTGGAGGGACAGATTCATAACCCAGAGGCTCCCTTTGCTCTGGAATAGAATTCCAATTCATGTTAGGCAGAGCACCTCACTGACTCTCTTCAAAAAGAATCTTGATGAGTGGATTGGGGATCGTAGGTTTGTCCCGGGGATTACTTCTGTGTCACTATTAGACAGAGGCACAGTAAACTAAACTTTAAAAAGGGCACAGTATACTGAAATCAAGGGGTGGTGTAAGCCAAACACAATCGGGCTAGGCTTATAAATGCCCCAGGGCAGATAGCCTAGTATGAACCTATGAACCTATAAGAAGATGTATAGAAATTCCATTTATAAGAACATTTATTCTTATTAACAAAGATATATTTTGAGACATTATGTTTGAGACTGTTTTTTCAATGGAAAATTTTCCTGGGGAAATATGAAAAAAGAAAGACTGTAACCCATGGAAACTTCATGTGATAAAGCCATTTAATAGGGAGATAAGAAAAGAAAATTCATGCAAAATTTCAAACAGAGTTTGAAAGAGAGACTTTGAAAGGGCATTTGGAAAGTTTATATAAAGAAATACTAGACATTGCAAATGTTTATGATAAAATGGGTTTATGGACTGGTGTATGGAATTATAATACTGTGTTACAGGTTCATAGGTTGATACTAGGCTATTGGCCTGGAGACACCTATAAGCCTAGCCAAGAATTTCACCTATGTTCCCACAAAGTCAGCACTTGTTTTCCCCGTCCAGCAGTGACACAAATGGGATCCCAGAGGTATATTTTCTGTTTCCTATCCAGTCATCTCGATTGCTCTTAAAGAGGGCTAGAGAGGTACTCTGCTTGACATGGAGAGGAAGTGTATTCCACAGATGGGGGGGTTGTTGGGGCACAAATCCATCCTGCCAACAAGTTCTATTAATGTCACAGACCAGGTTAAGGCCTTGTGTGTGGGTTGTGCAAGTGGAGTTTGACTTATGGATATGCAGCAACTTCATCAAGGTTGAGTCTGAGACGGCCTCGTATGCCAGACACAGGTCACCTCTGAGCAGTCTGTATGTGACTGAGTAGAGGGACAGGGATTTTAGCCTATCTGTATAGGAAAAGTGTTTGAGACCCTGGATTTTCCTGGTCAGGAACCTCTGTGGTCTCTCCAACTGCTGCATATGCTTGGCAAGATATATGTTGAAGGGGGCACTGTATTCGATGATGGGTCTGATAAGGGAGGAGTACAGGGATGTTATGACCACCTTGTTACTGGATAAAATACCCTTACTTATGAGGTGGGCCATGTAGAAAACCTTCTGTACAACAGAGGCAATGTGGTGGTCAAAAGTCATGTTGCTATCAATCTAGGTGCCCAAGTCCCTTGCAACTGATTGCATGCTTACTATGGTGTCATTAATGTGATAATTAGTGGGGATGCCATTTTCCCCAAAGGGGATAATGATGTGTTTCTTGGCATTCAGTTTGAGGCCATGCTTCTGGCACCAGTCATTAGTTTGAGTAAGGCCCTGTTGGAGGATGTTCACATCACAAGGGGAATTTATGACAGTGCCCAACTTGCAGTCATCTGCAAACTTGGTTAGCCACAGACCACTGATTTTGGCTTGCACCTCAGAAAAGTATATCCCAAACAGTAGAGGCCCCAAGACTGATCCTTGGGGTGCATCGCTTGTTACGGGTCTACTACTACAGGTGGGTTCCCCTATTTTGACTGAGTGGGTTCTATCAGTGAGCCAGTTAGCTACCCATCTGGTAACATATGGGCTGCTACCTAGCTTGGAGAGTTTATCTATTATGCCTGAGTGGGGAATAGTGTCAAAGGCTTTGGCTAGGTCAAGGTAGCCATGTGCACTGTCTTCCCCTCATCCATGGCTTTGATGATTGTTTCAAAGAAGGCAACCAAGTTTAACAGGCATGATCTCACATTGACAAAACCAAACTGTGTGGGATCAATTTATTTATTTAACATTTGTTTACCGGGAAAGTCTGACTTGGAATGAATCCAATTTTCAGTGGCAGTCCAGGGAGAAACACATGTCTTTGTGACGTGGGAGGAAACCAGAGCACCCAGAGGAAACCCACATGAAGGCAAGGATGACATGCAGACTCTGCACAGAGGGCACCCCAGCTGAGAATTGAACTGGACAACCTCTTGCTGTGAGGTGACAATGTTACTGCTGCACCACTGTGCCATCCATAAGCACTTGGAGGTTGCCAATGTCCTTGTTTATAAGGTCCATGATAATGCTCTCCAGGGCCTTGCAGATCAGAAAGTTAGGCTGATTGATCTATAATTGCCTGGGTTGGTGGATGCTCCACCTTTGTGCAGAGGGATGATGGTGGCTGTCCTCCATTCTGTTGGGATGAAGCCAGTGCACAGGTTTTTGGTTAAATAAGGTGCCTAGTGGTGCTGAGAGCTTTTGTCTGAGTTTATGTAGAACACAGCCAGGGATGTTGTCAGGTCCCATGGAGGCTGTATTTTTTGTCACCTTTGCGAGGGCATTAATGACCTGCTTCCTGGTGATGAGGGGAGGGGGGCAGGTAAGAGAGATGTCCTAGTTTACTGATGTGGGGGACAGGGGGTGAAGTTTTCACTGAACTTGTCTGCCAGCAGGTTAGCTATATCTATGGCATTTGTTTATGTGGTATTCTTGACCACCAATCCAGAGCAGATTTGGGAGTTACCTTTGAGATTGTGGGCATATATGAAGAAGGCCCTGTGATTGTCCTTAGTGGATGTGGCCAATTTGGACTCAAAGTTAGTCTTAGATGATTCCACCATTGACCTTATTTGCTTGTTCAGACAAAGGAGAGATTGCTTCCAGTTTGGCAACTGCTCCTTCTTGGTCCTAGACAGCAATTTATTCATTTTATTACAGAGTCTGTTTATTGCTGCTGTCCACCAGATAGGTTTACTCTTCCTTGAGGAAGATGATGTGGTCCTGTCAGGTGTTGCTGAGTCCATGCAGCTATGTAGGTACTCATACTGTATTTTGGTGTAGGCTTGGACATTAGTGCTTATTCCAACTGAAGAGATGGTGGCTGTGAAGCTGCTTATACCTGCTCTTAGAAGGCTGTAGTCAGCTATGGAAAATGTTTTTATTCAACCCTGGCAAGGGGGTGGAGCAGGAGAGATGGTAACTTTGAAAGTGATTGCTTTATGGTCAGATCTTACCAAGGAGGATGACACTGTAAGTGTGCTACAGTGGCTACTCATGTTGGTTAGTACCAGGTCCAGGATCTTTTCACCTCTTGTGGGGCTGTCGACTAGCTGATCCACTGCATTGGCATTGATGAAGTGGAATCTCTGGGTGTTCATGTTTGAGCTAGAATAGGTCTTCCACTCTATGGTTGGGTAGTTAAAGTCACCCAGGATCAAGGTAGAGGGTTGAATCTTGATGGATTCAAGTAAGTTCAGATAGGTAGAGTGGGCCTCCTGATTCATGGTTCGGAGTCTGTAGCTAGCTATTATTTGAATAGATGTTTTGTCAACAGTTAACTGTACATGGAGTATCTCCTGTGTGTTATGTTGTTTGACCAACCTGGTGGTGTGTATGTCTTTTATAAATACTGAAACTCCACCTCTTTTGGCTTTGTTGCCCTCTGTTTGGGGTCTGAAAGTATGGTAGGACAAGTGAGAAAATTATACCTATACCAAGTATAACAAATTTGGAAGGGAACAGGGGTGTCATAAAATACTGGGGACAGCCCAAAACATTTTTTGAGTAAAAAATGACATTTGATAAGTAACTATGATAAAAGAAAATTCTATATTTGTGGTGAAATGGAACATGATGCAAAAATGTGAAATGAAATGTTATAAATGTAACAAAATTAGACACTTATGGATGGATTGTAAAAATGAAAATAAGAGTCAGGGGAAAAAAGAAGAAAATCAACAAAGAGAAGAAGTTTTGGAAGTAGTAGAAATAAAAGCAAACTTAGATGAGACAAAAATAATACAGTACATGCAAGAAGGCTCTGAAATAAGTAATGAAGAAGACATAAATTGGGAGATAGTAAAAAAAAAGAATTTTTATTGGTAAAAGGGTAAAAGACAGAAAAAGGAAATTTAAAGGGACAAGTACAAAAGAAAAAAAGAAAATATGTGGCTTAGAATGGCCCATTAAGGCAGCTAACCCAGTAATTAGCTATGAACTTATGAAATTATGAATCCAAGGAAAAGTGAAAATGAACATTTTAGAGTGCTTTCTGTGAATGTGAATCATATTAAGAATATAGTAAGAAGAATATGGATTTGAACTTGTGTAATACATGTGATGTAGATGCAATTATATCAAGAGACACAAAAATTATAACAAATGAAGAAAGATTACAAATAGAGAAACTACGGGAAGGAATGATAATCTGGAATTTGAGAAATAAGAGATGTTCTGGAATAGCCATATTTTATAGAAATACAATAAATATATTAGATGTAACTTTGAAAAAAATGGAAAGATTAACAATTGTAGATAAAAATGAAAATAACAAGTATATAGAATTGTATCATCATAATCTTATATTAATTATAAGGAAAGGGGAAAGCTTATTTCTACAGATTTTATACTATGTAGTGATAAATATGAATATTATAATAACAGCAGCTTTTAACTGTGATTTAAGAGGCAAGTGTAGAAAGAAAGGAAATGATATAAGAAAACTGTTAGAAGTTATAAGATGTGGTAAGTTAAAACTTTGGGACAACAATTCATGGACTTACAAAAGGAGTATGTATAGAACTGAAAGATTATTTTATAGTATCAGAAGGTTTAGTTACAGGAGAATGGTGTTGCTCATCTCATATATCTGAATAAGATGATGAGGCTTTGGTGTTCATTTAAGTACTTTACTGCATACAAACACGTCAGGATGGATGGCAGGAACATTAAACAAACAAACTGACTGACTACTACACAGATATGTGCTTTCACTTTGGGTGCTCACTCAAATTGGCACTTTTGCTTGCACGTGTTCAGTACTTATATGCACATGCCGACTGACTGGAATGCTTCTTAAAGGTACATCACATACTCTGATCTACATTGCCCCTCTTACTGAGCTGTCTCACATTGACAATGACATTTGAATAGGCATGCAAATTATACAGACAATAATAAATAAAACAACAGTCATGTCCAGGTTGCCATGTATCTAGAACTAGGTCTGGAGATGTGACCCAATCTCATAATGTAATAATTAGGACTGGGTTTAGCAACAGGGACAGTCACTGGGGAATGTTCTGCTTCAGGACTCTAAGGGATGTTCTCAGGAACAGGGATTACTGATGGAATGTCCTCTGAAACAGGAACATTGGGCAAGTCTCTCTGAGGATTAGTCTTTATTATAGACAAGACACTGTAACACTGGCTCGGTCACCAGTAATAAATGTTTCCAATTCCACCTAAAGTCCATTCCTTGTGATTCCATGATGTAGGATCTCTGCTCTTGACATAAACTTTTCACAAATCCAATGTGATCAAAACATTTTGTTGTCTGCATCTTCTCTATCTCTCCTTCTTTTAATGGACTGAATGATTTGCTAGTCTTATCATAGGACTTCTGGGACAAATTATTTTCCAGCAGTTGGGCTTTTACTGCTTTGTTGCTCTTAGCACATGGAACCAACAAATTGCTACTGACTGGTAATGTGGTTCTGGTTTGTCTCAACATACGTCTCTGGGCAGCTGAACCAAGATGATCATCACAAGGAATGTTTCTGAGATTAAGCAAGTTTAGAAAAATATTGGTATTGTCACATTTGGATTTCTCTAACAGCTTTTTACACTTCAAACTGCATGTTCAGCCAAGCCGTTTGACTACTGGTAGTCAGAACTACTTGTAATATGAACAAAGACCCGTGTTTTAGCAAATTGTCTGAACTGCTGACTTGTAAACTGTGCACCATTGTCAGAAATGACTCTGTGCAAACTACCATGGACAGAAAAATGTCTCTTCAACTTAGTAATGACAGTAGTGGACATTAGGCTAAGACGTAGGTCAATCTCAAAACAATTTGAATAAGACTCTACTAACACCAAGTAATGTTGGCCATTCCACTCAAACAGATCTGTGGCTACTTTCGACCAAGGTAGTTCAGGAATCTGGCTTAACTGAAGTGGTTCTTTTTTCTGATGTGGCTTTGTACTGTTGCATACAGAGCAAGATGAAAGTGCTTTCTCAATATCTTTTGACATAGAAGGCCAAAGTACTAGTTCTCTCACCCGTCTTTTGGTAGAATGAGTTCTTGGGTGGACACGATGCAAGATTTTGATGTACTCTTGTTGTAAGGATTTTGAAACAATCACTTTAGGACCTTTCATGATGATACCATTGTCTGACAAAATCTCATTTCTGTATGGCAAATACTGCTGCACCTTTACTGGTAAACAAGATTGCTTTGAAGGACATAAAGTGGTTGAGCTTCTGGAGAATTGGATCTGAAGCTGTATGAGTTCTAAGCTCATCAAGATGTGTGGAAGAAAATGTTTCACTTTCATGACTTCAGAATTAGGTTGCTCATTCTCAAGAAGTTCTGTTGTTTTCCTGGGCAATCAAGATAAGGTATCAGCAAGATAAAGAAATTTGCCTTTTGTGTAAACAAGATTGAAATTGTACTTTTGTAATTTGAACATCATACATTGCAATCTCACAGGAGCTGTGTGTATTGGCTTTCTAAAAATAGTGAATAAAGGTTGGTGGTCAGTTTTTATCTGGATAGGTTGGCCATATATATAATCATGAACTTCAAACATGAAAACACAATTGCCAACAGTTCTTTCTCAATCTGGGCATATTGTATCTCAGTTTGGGTAAGAGTTCTCAAAGTATAGGCTACTGGTCTACCCTCTTGAAGAATGATTGCACCTACACCAAACTTTAAAGCATCACAGGAAAGAGCAACTGGTTAGTGAACATCATAGTGTAGAATGGGTGGACTGCCAATTTTCTGATTCAGGACATCAAATATTCTTTGGTGTTATTCTAACCAGGATCAGGTTATATCCTTGTGTGTCAGCTGAAAGTTGACTCAAATCTAGAATGAAATACATAATCTAAATATACATATATATATATATATATATATATATATATATATTTGAAATAATATAGTTGACAATGCCAAGAAAATGTTATAGGGCTTGGAGATTGTCTGAAGCTGGCATCTCAAGAATTGCAGTTTGCTTGGAAGGATCTGGCTGTAAGCTTCAACTGTTAAACAAATGACCCACATAAGCAACTTCATATAGCCTGATTTTAAGATATTTTTAGTGGCTTCCAAAGTTTACAGACAATGTCCTGAATCTGCATCTATTCTGTTCTGTGTGATTTAGATCAATGACATTCTTTATTGAGACAATGGACTGTATTCTCATTGGTGGATTAGTTGAATAATTAAGCTAATGGATTATATAATGAGATGGTTCAATTATTGTTTTCATCTGATGAAGTCTTAGCAACTTAGATGAAAATGCTGTGTGTGGAATTGTGTTTATTTGTTTGAACTGACTATTAAACCAGCTTTGGAATTCTATCATTGAGCCGACTATTTTCATTCATCTGTGGTACTTATTTTGTTTGGTTTTGGACTTACATGCACATGCCCACTGACTGGAATGCTTCCTAAACATGTATCACACATTCTGATCTACAAATTGGATGCAGTTGAAACAGGATTTTCTGATCATCTTTCAATATGGCTAGAGATAAAGGAAAACAAAGAATATATAAAATAGGCCAAGGAATAAAAATAATAAATGTGAAAGTATGGAATGAAGAAGGAAAAAGATTAGTAATAAAGTTATGGAAAGATCATATTACTAGGAAAACATTTTATAAAATTTGTCTGAATGGTGAATGATATTTAAGGAAAATACAAAAACATGTTTTTTTACAGTGGCAATATTATGTGAGAAAAATAGATAAAGAAAAATATAAAAGAACATATAGTGATGCATTGGAAGATTTAGAACATAATGATAGAAAGTACTTTGATAAAGAAAAAGAAGAATATGAAAGAAATTAAAAAATAAAAGAATTGTTATATAAGCTAAGATATTCTTTACAAGGAAAAAGAGAAGAAGTACTGAATTAATTTAGCAGATTGGTAAAGGAAGACTGTAGTGTAATGAGAGAAATGAAAAATATAAAAGGAGAAATAGAAAGGAAATATTATGAATAGTGTAGTACAATATGTACAAGAAATATTTAAAGAAAAAAAAAACATGGGAAGGAAAAAAAATTAACAGAGAAAGAGAATAAGGAGTTGGAAAAGTAGATTTTTTATATAAGCTAAATAAAATATTAGGACAAGTAAATACAGAGTCATCTGCAGGACCAGATGGAATAGCATATGAAATATATAGAAATTTAAGGGAATTGGCAAAAATATGGTTTAAAAGATTTTGAATGAATTTTTATGTATAAAGAACTATGAAGTGGAATACTTAAATTTATATGGAATAAGGGAGATAGAAGACAATTGAAAAAACAGAGACCAAAAGTAATGAATTATATTGATTATAAGATTTTTATGAAAATAATACAAAAAAGATTTGAAATATTATGGAAGAGATTATATATAGGGCCGGATTCATGATGGCTTGCACGGAGTCTAAGAGTAGAGTAAGACTCCATACAGCCATCATGTCCAACGAGCGATCCAGGAACAGCCTGCAGGGGCGTGCAAGAGAGCTTCTAAAATGGCTCTTACACGGACAGGGCTGGGATATGCAAATTACCTCCATTGCAGGCGAAAGGCATGCAAATGAGGTAGATTTGCGATTCAGGAAAACCGAACCTGTCCGAGTAAGAGCAGTGTTATTTGCAGAAATGTACACAGTTGACAACTGAGTACCATTCTGCAAATAGCAAAACGGAGACGTGACAGCTCCAAATAAAGGTTGCATCCAGTGCAGGAAGCATGCCAATGGCCAAATATACGTCCATTGGCAATGTTTCCTGATGCAATATGAAAAAAAAATAATAATTTTTTTTCTCCGATTTCCGATGTTCAAGCATAGCGCAGCGGTACACAAATGGGCTGCGCTCTAAAAAACCAGAAAACTAAAAATTAAAACCCACAAATGTAGATCTTATTTAAATTGTTAATGTACAATGCAAGGGAATGGCAGGATGAAGACAACATGGCCACCGAGTAGAGGTTGCTAAGGGGGGAAGCTCAGTCTAAGAGATGTAACCAAGCATTAGTAGGCAATCCTATGCAAAGGAGGGTTAGGATAGTGAATCGCAAGTTTACATAGCAAATGAGCACAGTCAGTGGAGTGTAGGAGTAGGATAAGGGGAGTAACAGAGTAGAAGACAGGTGACATCATGAGTGGGGTATGTATGAAAGAAGTGAAGCTCATTGGAGCAGAGTGGCATGTGTCAGCTGTCATTTACACATCATGGAAAGAGGTGTGTCAACAGGTAGGCTAGGTAAAGGCAAGAAATGGAAGGTGTATGCCATGGATAACACCAAAGTTTCTTGCTGAGAGGGTATGCGTGCATGTGCATGCCTGTAAACCCGAGTAAGACAGAGTGCATGCGTGTAAGTGTGAGTGAGCGCGTTTAAGCCGGAGTAAGCATGTATAAGGCTGTTGAAAGAGTTGTAAGCGCATTTGCGCTGGTGTGCACGCATTTTAACCCGAATAAGCAAGTTTTAGTCTGTGTAAGCATGTGTGTGTGCGTGTGAGCTGGTGTGAGCGTGTTTGTATTTGTGTGCATGGCACTGCCCCCCCAAGGACACAGAAAGGAAAAAGGAAGCACAACAAATAGTAAGAAGCTACCAGGGAGTACTAGCAGAGCTAGCAGGTGAAAACAATCAGAATCAGGCAATTAAACAGGCAGTACACTAGCTCATCCCAGCCTATCACTTAAAACTCTGCAAACAACAGTCCATTATGTTTCTCACAACAGGCACTGCAGTAAGCTAATAGAAGTGAAAAATGAAAAAGCTTTACTGAGACAAAGAAATGTTAGGGGCTGCCATTGCTGTTATAAGGCGACATATGCAATATGCTGAGGGTGGTGACAATGGAAATGCTGCTGGACAACCCACAGTGAGGAGACGGAGAAGAGTGTACAGGCCCAGGGTAACCTTCCAGGGGCTACATGAGCTGGAGATAGTGGAGCGCTATAGAGTGGACAGAGACCTCCTGCAGCAAATTGTTGAGCTGTGCAGGCCACGCCTCACACACAGAACCAACAGAGGGGAACCCATCCCAGTGGAAACCAAGGTATGTGTTGGCCTAAGAATATTAGCAACAGGTACCTTCCAGAGACCAACCGGTGATATGATGGGGATATCTGGATTCCATGTCAGTTCTTGGATGCCATGTCAGCACATGTCAGTTATCATGTATATTTCTCCAATTCCCATGAGGTATTGGCCAGCAATATGCATCTCTTCCAGCAAATAGCAGAATACCCTGAGGTAGTGGGTGCAATAGACTGCATGCACATACGCATCAAAGCACCAGCCGGTGAGTGGAGTAGGGTCTACTTCAACCGCAAGGGCTTCCCCTCCATCAACTTGCCAGGTTGTGTGTGATGCCCAGGGCATAATACTGAATGTGTGTGCTGGCTGCCCTGGAAGTTACTATGATTCCCATATCTGGCATCTGAAACAGCTGTACCAGACATTTGCCAGTGGGGACATCCCACATGGTCACCTAGTGGGGGATGCTGGCTATGCACTGGAGCCATGGCTGATGACACCCATCAAAAATGCACACACACCTGAACAGGAATGCCATAATGAGGCACACGCACAAACACGTAATGTAATCGAGCATGTGTTTGGGCTGCTAAAGTCACAGTTCTGGTGCCTGGACACATCTGGTGGAGCCTTGCAGTACTCACCAACTACATGTACCCAAATTGTCATGGTATGTGCTATGCTACATAATATGATCCTGCAAAAACAGCTGCAGCAGGACCAGCATAGGCCCGGGCCAAACAGCCCCCCACCATTGCCAAGGCCATCACAGGCAGAGCATGACTCGGAGGAGGAACAACCTGTGCCTGCCCCAGTAGGCAGAAGGAGGCGTGCCCAGTATACTTTGGCCTTGGCAAAGAGGCAACGCATAGCACATACACTGGCTCAGTAGGAACCCTGGAAATTATAACTCTCTCTGACTTGCACATATAGTAAAAGGGATGCCCAAGTTGACACTACCTGCTTTCAAACATGTACAAAGAGCGTAGTATGTGCATCCGACATAGGCAGCCCTGCAGCACCACCTGAGGCATGATTGCCATGTGTTAAGTAATATAAAGCAGTGCTAAACAGCATTTACCACCATGTAGTATATGCAAACAAAATTGCACACACCAACTAGCACAACTGTGGTCAATGTTGAGCAATATTGGGCAACGTCCAGCAATGTTGGTGAATATTGAGCAATGTCGGACAAGCCTGGTCTAACTAGGGCATAGCTGAACAAAAGCCAACATGCTCATATTTGCTTAACTGGCCCTTAAGCAGTCTGGTCTGCTCAGTATGAAAATATAAAGCAGAGATGGGCCTCAAACCCAGGATACTGTGCACTATAGTTAAAGTACTGAACCACTAGACCATGACAGCATTGCAGTGGTCAGCTTGTATGAAGGAATGTTGATAAGTCTATGCAAAGTATCTCATGGAAACCCTGCAGGCACAGCATAATCCCTGTCGAGTTATGACACAAAGGTGAGTCCTGCAGTAAGAACAGAACCCGACTTCCAACACACACAGTATAAATGTTAATATTGGTCATGTTCACACACATCAACAAATGCAGTGGACCTCAGATAGCAACATACTGAAAGGTCACACTGGGCATGCTCACACACTTGAATAAATGAGACAAATGTCAGGCAACAAAACAATGAAAGCCTGAACTGGGCATGCACACACACTTAGGCCATGTCTGAGTACAGCAGTGGGCCACACATATCTGGCAGTTGCATGTGTTAACCCAGGAACCTCTCACTATCCAGCAGTCCACCCTGTGTACACAGTTATATGACAACAGACACATATATAATATAGTGGAACCCTGTCATAATCAAATATGTTCTGCAGATACCTAAGTTGTTCATAGAAACTGGTAAAGCAAAGACGATAAAGACCTGCAAACAGTATCAGCAATAAACATTGTGCATCCCGAACATTAGCTTAGGTTCAGAGGTCGATACTAGGCTATCTGCCGTAGGGCATGTACAAGCCTAGCCAGAGTGTGTTTGCCATTCACAACTCTGTCAGATTACTACACTGTGCGTGTGAATAGTAGGTCACACAAGATAGCCCATTTATGTTTTGGCTAGTGTGCCTCTGTCTAGCAGGGACACAGAAGATATCCCAGGGGTAAACATATGATCACCCATACAGTCATCAAGATGTCTCCTGTAGGTGGTCAGTGGGTGGCTCTGCCTATGTGAAACTGGGATTACAATCCGGAGTGAGTGGAGACTCTGGGATAAGAATCTGTCCCTCCAGCATGTCCCATTAACATCTGTGCTGAGGTATATCTCCCTGGAATGTGTAGCTCCAGGGGAGTCGGATATCCTGAGGTGGAGCATGTCCAGTAATTCTGGGTTGGGTATATCTGTAAACAACAGGCACACATCATATCCGAGTGGGTGGAAGGTGACTGAGTAGAGCTGGAGTTACTGCATTCAAACTGTGCAGGGCATCCATGTGAGTCCCTAGATCTGCTTGGTGAGGAACCTCTGTGGCCAGTACAGTTGCTGCAGGTGTCAGGTAAGGTACACCCCAAATGTGGCATTGTAACCAAGCATGGTTGTGATGAGTGTAGGGGCACAATGACCTCACTCGATCTAGATGTGAAACCATATGGGATAAGGTGGCCTATATAGAAGGTCTGTCCAACCACTTTGGCAACGTGATTGTCAAAGGTGACAGTACGAACAAGTCATGTCCCCAAACCCCTAACAACTCCTACCGTATGTAATGGAGTACTACCTATGTGGCAATGTGTGGGCATGTTGTTATTCCCAAAAGGGATGACTATGCAACTAATGGCATTTATCTGTAGGCCATGGCTCAGGCATCAGTTATCCATCTCTGTGAGACCCTGTTTGAGTATGCATGTGGCAGATGGAGAGTTGATTATGGCACCCAGTTTGCAGTCAAGTGCAAACATGGTCAGCCATATTCCCCCTATGGTAGCCTGTACGTCAGACAAATATATACTGAACAAGAGAGGTCCCAGGACCGAGCCGTGTGGGATGCTACGTGTAACTGGTGTATAGTCAGACATGGCACCTGCAATTCTGACCATGTGGGTGCTATCTCTGATCCAGGTAGCAATCCATTGTATGAGATATGTGTCCATATCGACGCTGGTGAGCCTATGCATAATGGCCCAGTGGGTTATTGTGTAGAAGGGTTTTGCAAGGTTCAGGTAGGCTGTGTGGACAACCCTTCCCTATGTCGATGGACCTGTTAACCGTTTAAAGAATACAAATGGGTTCAAGAGGCAAGATCTGCCCACAACAATGCTGAGATGTGTAGGACACAGTGTCTGTAGGTTTCCGATGTCTATGTGTATGAGTCCCATGACAATATGCTCCATAGCTTTGCAGAACAGGCTAGTTAGGCTTATAGGGCAATATTGTCTGTGGTCCGTTGTGGTACCAACTCTGTGGAGTGGGACTACTGTCGCTGTATGCCATTCCTTGGGTACATATCCTGTAGTAACTCCGATATTGAACAGTGCTGTAATGTAAGGGTTACGTCTGTCATGAAGCTCGTGTAAGATGCAGGCCGGGACACCATCTGGTCCCATTGATGCTGTGATGTATGCTTTGGGGAGGGTAGCACTCACCCATTACTGTGTGATGTCAGGGAGGTTACATTCTGTTGGGATGGATAGTTGCTCCTTAGGGGGGATGGGGGGACATCTGCACTGAACCTGTTTGCCAGGATGTTGGCAATGCCAGTGTGTTCAGGGTAAGTTTAGTCAGTATGCAGTAACTCACAGCATATCAGTGAGTGTCCACCCAGGTTCTTGACATAACTGAAGAAGGCCGTGTGATAGTCCTATGTGACTGGTGCAATTGTCCGGTAGAAGTGGCCCTTAGAAGAGTTCATGAGTGATTGTAGCTGTTTGCTAGTACAGATCACAGATGCCTTCCATGTCTGGAATTGTGCTCTATCATGTAGTAGCTTCCTCCTGACGTTGTACAGCTTATTAATGGCTGGGGTCTACCAGACAGGTCCCCTGCCAAAAATTTTTGGAGGGAAAAAATTTAGTCCCCTGTTGTTTAAAAAAATTTGGGATTTAAGGCCCCCCAAAATTTCCATGGGCCCCGTTGCCAAGGCCATCACAGGCAGAGCATGACTCGGAGGAGGAACAACCTGTGCCTGCCCCAGTAGGCAGAAGGAGGCGTGCCCAGTATACTTTGGCCTTGGCAAAGAGGCAATGCATAGCACATACACTGGCTCAGTAGGAACCCTGGAAATTATAACTCTCTCTGACTTGCACATATAGTAAAAGGGATGCCCAAGTTGACACTACCTGCTTTCAAACATGTACAGGGAGCGTAGTATGTGCATCCAACATAGGCAGCCCTGCAGCACCACCTGAGGCATGATTGCCATGTGTTAAGTAATATAAAGCAGTGCTAAACAGCATTTACCACCATGTAGTATATGCAAACAAAATCGCACACACCAACTAGCACAACTGTGGTCAATGTTGAGTAATATTGGGCAACGTCCAGCAATGTTGGTGAATATTGAGCAATGTCGGACAAGCCTGGTCTAACTAGGGCATAGCTGAACAAAAGCCAACATGCTCATATTTGCTTAACTGGCCCTTAAGCAGTCTGGTCTGCTCAGTATGAAAATATAAAGCAGAGATGGGCCTCAAACCCAGGATACTGTGCACTATAGTTAAAGTACTGAACCACTAAATCATGACAGCATTGCAGTGGTCAGCTTGTATGAAGGAATGTTGATAAGTCTATGCAAAGTATCTCATGGAAAGCCTGCAGGCACAGCATAATCCCTGTCGAGTTATGACACAAAGGTGAGTCCTGCAGTAAGAACAGAACCCGACTTCCAACACACACAGTATAAATGTTAATATTGGCCATGTTCACACACATCAACAAATGCAGTGGACCTCAAATAGCAACATACTGAAAGGTCACACTGGGCATGCTCAGACACTTGAATAAATGAGACAAATGTCAGGCAACAAAACAATGAAAGCCTGAACTGGGCATGCACACACACTTAGGCCATGTCTGAGTACAGCAGTGGGCCACACATATCTGGCAGTTGCATGTGTTAACCCAGGAACCTCTCACTATCCAGCAGTCCACCCTGTGTACACAGTTATATGACAACAGACACATATATAATATAGTGGAACCCTGTCATAATCAAATATGTTCTGCAGATACCTAAGTTGTTCATAGAAACTGGTAAAGCAAAGACGATAAAGACCTGCAAACAGTATCAGCAATAAACATTGTGCATCCCGAACATTAGCTTAGGTTCAGAGGTCGATACTAGGCTATCTGCCGTAGGGCATGTACAAGCCTAGCCAGAGTGTGTTTGCCATTCACAACTCTGTCAGATTACTACACTGTGCGTGTGAATAGTAGGTCACACAAGATAGCCCATTTATGTTTTGGCTAGTGTGCCTCTGTCTAGCAGGGACACAGAAGATATCCAGGGTAAACATATGATCACCCATACAGTCATCAAGATGTCTCCTGTAGGTGGTCAGTGGGTGGCTCTGCCTATGTGAAACTGGGATTACAATCTGGAGTGAGTGGAGCCTCTGGGATAAGAATCTGTCCCTCCAGCATGTCCCATTAACATCTGTGCTGAGGTATATCTCCCTGGAATGTGTAGCTCCAAGGGAGTCGGATATCCTGAGGTGGAGCATGTCCAGTAATTCTGGGTTGGGTATATCTGTAAACAACAGGCACACATCATATCCGAGTGGGTGGTAGTCGACTGAGTAGAGCTGGAGTTACTGCATTCAAACTGTGCAGGGCATCCATGTGAGTCCCTAGATCTGCTTGGTGAGGAACCTCTGTGGCCAGTACAGTTGCTGCAGGTGTCAGGTAAGGTACACCCCAAATGTGGCATTGTAACCAAGCATGGTTGTGATGAGTGTAGGGGCACAATGACCTCACTCGATCTAGATGTGAAACCATATGGGATAAGGTGGCCTATATAGAAGGTCTGTCCAACCACTTTGGCAACGTGATTGTCAAAGGTGACAGTACGAACAAGTCATGTCCCCAAACCCCTAACAACTCCTACCGTATGTAATGGAGTACTACCTATGTGGCAATGTGTGGGCATGTTGTTATTCCCAAAAGGGATGACTATGCAACTAATGGCATTTATCTGTAGGCCATGGCTCAGGCACCAGTCATCCATCTCTGTGAGACCCTTTTTGAGTATGCATGTGGCAGCTGGAGAGTTGATTATGGCACCCAGTTTGCAGTCAAGTGCAAACATGGTCAGCCATATTCCTCCTGTGGTAGCCTGTACGTCAGGCAAATATATACTGAACAAGAGAGGTCCCAGGACCGAGCCGTGTGGGATGCCACGTGTAACTGGTGTATAGTCAGACATGGCACCTGCAATTCTGACCATGTGGGTGCTATCCCTGATCCAGGTAGCAATCCATTGTATGAGATATGTGTCCATATCGACGCTGGTGAGCCTATGCATAATGGCCCAGTGGGTTATTGTGTAGAAGGGTTTTGCAAGGTTCAGGTAGGCTGTGTGGACAACCCTTCCCTATGTCGATGGACCTGTTAACTGTTTAAAGAATACAAACGGGTTCAAGAGGCAAGATCTGCCCACAACAATGCTGAGATGTGTAGGACACAGTGTCTGTAGGTTTCCGATGTCTATGTGTATGAGTCCCATGACAATATGCTCCATAGCTTTGCAGAACAGGCTAGTTAGGCTTATAGGGCAATATTGTCTGTGGTCCGTTGTGGTACCAACTCTGTTGAGTGGGACTACTGTCGCTGTATGCCATTCCTTGGGTACATATCCTGTAGTAACTCTGATATTGAACAATGCTGTAATGTAAGGGTTACGTCTGTCATGAAGCTCATGTAAGATGCAGGCCGGGACACCATCTGGTCCCATTGATGCTGCGATGTATGCTTTGGGGAGGGTAGCACTCACCCGTTACTGTGTGATGTCAGGGAGGTTACATTCTGTTGGGATGGATAGTTGCTCCTTAGGGGGGATGGGGGGACATCTGCACTGAACCTGTTTGCCAGGATGTTGGCAATGCCAGTGTGTTCAGGGTAAGTTTAGTCAGTATGCAGTAACTCACAGCATATCAGTGAGTGTCCACCCAGGTTCTTGACATAACTGAAGAAGGCCGTGTGATAGTCCTATGTGTCTGGTGCAATTGTCCGGTAGAAGCGGCCCTTAGAAGAGTTCATGAGTGATCATAGCTGTTTGCTAGTACAGATCACAGATGCCTTCCCTGTCTGGAATTGTGCTCTATCATGTAGTAGCTTCCTCCTGACGTTGTACAGCTTATTAATGGCTGGGGTCTACCAGACAGGTCCCCTGCCATTGGAGGAGTGAGTCCTGTTGTTATTTGGGATAGCACAATCCATGCAGTCCACTAGGTGTTCATAGAATGTGTATGTAAAGGATTCAGCAGTCTGAGCCATATTTTCCACTGTCTCAGGGTCTTTGAAGGATACCACTTTGCTTTGGTGAAGTGAGATGTTGGCTCATGAGAAGTTCACCAAGATTACCCAGGATGGGTGTATGGAGGGTATATGTATGTCCAGTGAGATAAATGTATGTTCTGACCTTACCAATGAGGGGTATATCACTGGTGTGGAACATAGAGTCCCCATGTTGGTGATGATCAGGTCCAATATGTATTCCCCCTTGTGGCTGTGCTGACTGGTTGTGCCACAGCATATGAGTCTACAAATTGTAGCGACTATTGGGCAAGGGTGTTGGGGCTTGAGTAGTATCCCCAGTCAATATTTGTGTATTTGAAGTCACCCAATATAATGGTGTTTGTGGAGACCTTCATATTCTCCATAGTTCCAATGAAAGCCGAGTGTGGTTCCTGAGTTTGGGAGGGTGGTCTGTAGCAGGCAACAAACTGAAAGGCAGTTTTGCACAATGGTAGTTGTATATGTATGGTCTGTGATGCTTTGTGCAGTGCTACTAACCCAGAGGTGTGTGTATCTGTGATGTATATGGATACTCCCCCTAGTTGTGTTGTCTGTTCCATGTCTTGTGGTCAGAAAGCATGGTATGAAACATAACCTGGCAGTGCTGTTGTGCATAAGTGAGCCCGAACCAGGCATCTGTTAGTGCACAGATATCGCTATCCTCCATACTGAGGAGAGTCCTGAATGGCTGCAATATGAGGGTAACACATCTGGTGTTGAGCAGCATTACCCTTAGTTTCATTTAACCTGTAATGTCTATGGAGGTGGGTTTGTCTTTTGAGCCCTGCTTAAGAAAGGCACTATGGTGGTAGCAAGTGCCTTAGCCAGCATTCGAAAGTCCAAGGGTGACAGGTGCAAGCTGTCCATAGTGAAGCTACGTGGCATGTCGAGCATGTCACCACAGGCTGACAGACACTGTATCCCCTATGAATGACACCAATTTGTTAACCAACTGTTAAACGTGATATATTTGTCTGTATACTGTGACATCATAATTGGTGAGTGTAAGATGCTAGACAAGGTCAGAGTCATACTGGCCTGGGCTACATGATCAGAGTGTTCCTCCATATATCATGTCATGTGGTCCAGGGAGTAATGTCTGAGGTTTTACGCACCAGCATGGACAATGATGGTGCCAGTCCTGTACTTGCTTTGGAGTGACCTGACTGCATGTGTTATGTGGCAGATCCTGGAACCCGATAGACAGCCCAAAGTGACTATTCCCTTGTTTGGGCTGGTGAGTGGTACGTCAGTGTGTCTGACAATAAGTGTCGCCTATTACAAATGTATTAGGTGTGTTGTTTAACCCAAAGGGCAGTGACTGTGTGGCACATTGACATTGTGAACTATGCGATATGTGGGTATTGTAGTGGGGTAGCAGTTGTGTGTGTGTCTGCTTTGGAGGTCTCTGCTGCTTAGGCAGAGTTCATTTACAGCATCTGAGTATGTCTATGTGTGATAATGTGGTTTGAGTGCTGTCGCTAGAGGATATGTGAGACTGATATGTGGTGTTTGTGGTTACCTTCACCACCTGATAGACTGTGCCAGTCATGGGTCAAGAGAGTTCAGCACCCTGTATGTCTATATAGTTGCATCTCACACATATATCTGAGTTTGTTGGGAGGAGGAGAGGGTTGTCTGTGTACATGAGGCAGATGTGACATTGTGTCAACATCACAATATTCACCAGCTGGACTGGAGAGTAAACACAAAACCGACCCCTGGACATGCCAGGATATTATGATGACATACTCTGTAGCCTGATCACAAATAATCAGTAGGGTGTTAAGTGTGTAAAAGAGTATAACAGGGATTAGTGCTCAGGTTCGTTGGTGTTTTGTAAAGAGTAGCTGAGAAGGAGTCCAGATTGAATCATGACACCACCTTCAGCTATGTCATAAATAGCAGTGTACACCCATATATGACCTGAGTCAGGGCCAACTGTACCTGACTGACAATGCTGACATCCTGACAGACAGGCCCATATATACATACCCTCCTCCCACTGATGATAGTCCATATCATCATACCAGGAGATATCACATGTAGAATAGATGAGCAGCTACCCCCAATGCCAAAGCATGGCAGCAAGTGGAATACATTGATTCCCAATATGTGTCATGCATAAACTACAGAACAAACAGATCCTGCACCTGAACAGTCAGCTGAGCCTCACCCCCTACACAGGATGTGGAACCGTTGAATGTGTTACAGCAACATATGGCACTCCCCACAAGTGTTGGTGCACAACATACCATGGGAAGTACAGTCCAGTACGCCTATGAAGTCTGATCTGCAAGGTCATGGAGTTCATCATGGTTGAAGTCATAAACAGAGCTATTGGAAGCTGACATACACACAACCCTACCAACTGTGGTATGTTCATGTGCGGATCATGGTTCCCAAACATGCTAGACTGTTTGCAAGGCAGCCACCCAGGACATACATCACTGAACACAGCTATACATGTCTAACATAGAATTTGAATAGCCCTTTATCAACATCCCAGACACATGTAGTATCCACAAAACCAACAAGCTGTGCATAAATACGTGTTGACATATAAAGGAATGTCAATGTGTCCACAGATAAATCACACAAGGTAAGGATTATAAGGTCCTGTTCAAGCTGTTGACACCTGCTGACCCACATGGACCATTCCTGGAATGACATAAAACAAAGTGTACACACATCACCATGTCCAGTCTGATGATGTCACCATCCTACAAATACAGCAGGAGAAAGGATACCAGCTACTAAAGCAAATAGCATGTCGTGTTAATGTGTCTTTCTCTCTAGTATCATCACAAACATTAAAGAACTACAAACCCTTACCCAGTCAAACTTCACTCTAGCTGAAACATGGTTTGCCAATGTCAAACTTATTCTAAATCCTATCAAAACAAAACTGATTCTGTTCAATCCCGGAAGATCCCATCCCTCAAAAGAAACATTAACTATAAACTCTAAAAGTAATATTCAAATCACACCAACTCCTTACACAAAACTTCTAGGTGTAGAAATCGATCACCAACTAAAATTTAATACCTATATAGCACAAACCATAAAAAAAGTGAACAAGAAACTAGGCCTACTCTATAGAAACAAACAATTCGTGAACTCACATACTAAAACTACTACTGCTAGAACCCACCTGCTATCCATCCTACTATATGCCTCTCCCATACTAACCAATCTGAGTCAAAAAGACCTAAACAAAATGAAATCTTGTTACAACAAGATTGCCAAATTTGCCACTGAAACCACACATAGGTCCCATCATTGTATATCCCTAAAACAGCTCAATTGGCAAGAGCTATCCCATGTATTACTACTAAATCAAATCTCAACAGCACAAAAGCTCTACCACCTACCAGATAAAATTCCAGCCCTTCAGAGCATTATTGAGCCTTGCAGAACCTCTAGAGAACTAAGATCTAGCAACCAAAATCTAATAAAAGTAATCAGACATAAAAATGAAGCAGGTAAATCCCTATTTGCCTGCAGAATAGCCCAGGCCTGGAATACACTTCCAAACCACATAACCGCCACAACCTCTCCAAAACAATTTAAGCACCTTCTAAAAAAACACTACTCTAATAATTGGCTATGCTAATGCTACTCCCCAGGTTAATCCAGACCATGGCAAATCACTAAGATCCCCACCAATATATATTTAATCCTACAAAGCACTGTAAAGTTCCTTGTAGAATTAACCTCTACTGGCCATATGAATGAAGAATTCTTCCCTACAAAACTGAATCCTAATAAACAGTAACCTCCTAATCAAAGACTATCTCTCAAATTGTATCCTAACAATTAAACAACCAACTCTAGAACTTTTTCCTAGCAAACACCTGCTCTTTTGATGCTCTCCCTACTAGGGAAAAAAAATATATTACTTTTTGTATGACTGCCTACTTATGATCTATTGTGTAGACTAAGAATCTAGCAATCATTTTTATGTGATCTATGTATTATGTGACATTTAACTGTGTATGACTATTTACTGCATAGAATCACACTGACAACTTGTAACTTTGACATTAACCTCTATTGATGCGTATTATATCTGTACCAAATGATTTAAACAACTTGTAAATTAACTAACTTGGAGCTTTTCTCCCCGGGCCTCCGCTGAAAATGGATCTGCGTCCAGTCAGACTCTCCCAGTTAACAAATGTAAAATAAAAATAAAAAATAAAATAATAAAATAAAATATTATCAGACACTGGAACTCCATTCACTCTGCAGTACATCAAGTTTTAAGCACAACCTAAAACATCTAGCTTCTTTCTGGCTATGCTCATGCTCCTTTTTAAATTTTTCCTTCTTGACTATTGTTAAAAAAAATTAAACCCTACCTATTAATTCTTGTTTCATTTGTAAAACCTTATTTTCTTGTTTTAATTAAAATGTTGTAAATAATATAAAATAGATGCTTTTCCTTCTGTAATTTTTCCCATGTAACTTCAATTTTCTATGTTGTTGTTTGTTAGATTGTTTTATCTATGCAGTGTACGATTACTTTTTTATAAACAGAGCTTTTCGCCATGGGCATCTGCTAAAATGTTCTGCATGCCTAGTTTCCTGGTAAAGTAAAGGAAATAAATATAATAAATTTTAAGGAACAGAATGCTGATCACTGTTTTCCACATGAAATAGCTTGTGATGCAATTTCTAAATGAGCAATAACAGTAATTCCTTTCATTTAAAATTTTTGCCCATTTGGTATTCTGGGCATTTGGGTTCAGTATTTTTGTTCCTGAGCATCTTGACGTTATACGTTTCATAAGGATCCTATTAAACTTTATAATAGTTTCCCAAAATATTTTTAAAGTGCAACATCTACTCCTAGTTCCAGTTTTGTAATTTATCATTGTTAGTTGTATAACATTCATGTGAACAGTTGCTATATACTCCACCATTTTGTCAATTCTGAATTATTTTATTATATTACCTATTGAATCATAATCTGCATATCTTATCTAAGGTAACTGAATAGATTCCTCTATAATATTATCCTAAATAATTGTAAAAAGAAAATGCTTTATGTCATCTTGTTTCCAAAACATAGCAGAATGATCTCATTTACTATACAGACACAGTTGTCATAATGGTTAAGGTTCCCTCCCCATGCATGAGGTACAAGACTAGATCTTGACTTCTGGCCAGTGCCTATATAGAGTTTACATGTCCTCCCTGTATAGACCTTGAATGTTCTCTCTGTGACGCTGTGATGTTTTTCACACCTTCCAAACAACATAATAAGTGTTTCCACCTCAAACTTACCCAAGAATGGAGTTGTTGGCAGTAACAGCATAGATTTTGATGATGCCTATTAGAGGAAGAATTGTATAAAACAACCATTTTGGGCAGAAACTGTAGTGCACAGCATCCCCTAGCTAGGAGAATGTGGACTAGACTGCAAGCTGTGTCAGGGCTACCCATTTGATGCTGTAAAAAATG
Organism: Protopterus annectens; assembly: GCF_019279795.1. NCBI lineage: Eukaryota > Metazoa > Chordata > Ceratodontiformes > Protopteridae > Protopterus > Protopterus annectens. Next base: position 331,078,414 of record NC_056727.1, read on the forward strand.
TCTATAGATGATTTTGTCACATTAACTAATGTCACCAAAAATAGGCATGGGTAATGCTGGTGATAAGTGGGTTGAAGACCTGGGCTATTCTGACCTATGCCAACGAACCACACTAATGGTGGGAGGGGTCTATGTCCTCCTATTGGACATTGACTATGTACCCATAATATGCTACTGGGTGGCTGGGGTCCATTTGCTCAATTTGGGTTACCTGAGATAGCTCTGTTGTGTGAAAGCTGGACATAAAACCAAACTACCCTCTAAACATGACCTAAAGATTGCTACACTCAATATAGGTTGACTTACAGGATGCAGCTTAAAAATGGAGGACATGATGGTAAGAAGGAGGTTGGGTATCCTCTGTATCCAGGAGGCAAGACGGAAGGTAGTGCAACAAAGCCACTTGGCTTGGTATTTACAGTCTACTACTCAGCAAGAAGGCAGACTAAAATATTGTGGGAACTATGGTGAGGGAGAAACCTCAGAAGACAGTGAGGGAAGTCATGAGAATTGGTGACATATTCTTGGCAATCAGACTGCAGTATAATGATAGTGCAATATTCATAATCTCAGCCTATGCCCCACAGCAGGGTTCTGATGGCAATGAAAATAGTGCATTCAGCCAGCAGTTGAAGGGCTTACTACATATAGTAGGACAACATGAGTTGTTCATAATGGGGGACCTGAATGCACTTATCAGGACATGTAGAACAGGATAGAGGACTGCATGAGTCCACAAGGGTGGGGCAGCAGGAATAAAGAAAGAGAGGCCATTCAAACTGCCTTTTAGAAAATGGCTTCATTGTGGCCAACACATGATTCAGTCACAAGACCACATACAAGAGTGGTCAACATGCAACTCAGATAGACTTCCTCCTAGTAAGGAAATGGGACTGAAGTATAACTTGTGATTGCAAAGTCATCCCAAGTGAAGCAGTTGGCCTGCAGCATAAAGCACTGGTTAGCACAATCAGCTTCAAACAGTCATCAGAGAAGGCCAACAGAGACTAGGCTGAAGACCTGTAAGTTGAATGGAATGTAAGCACAAGAGGTTAACAAAATACTCAGGGCACTAACACCTCAGGAAGAAGAAGAAATTGGTTGAGTTAAAGAGGAATGGTAGCACCTAAAAACAGCATGTGTGAGGACTATAGAATAAAATATACATGTCAGCCATTTATGTAAAAAAGGTAGACAAGAAAAGGTGGTGTTGGAATACAGAAGTCAAGGAAGTTATCAACGGAAGGAGTGCAGTAAAAAGTGGGAGATTGAAGTTGAATGTCTAACAAAATAGTTAAGAGAGCATTTGCAATAGCAAAGAACAAAGCATCACAGAAACTCTATCAGCTTCTCGAAAGTGAGTCCATTAGATGACACAAATAAACTCTATCAGGTGGGAAGGCAAAGAAAGAAAGAAAGATAAAGAAGATAGGCATCAGGGACCCCCCCCCCCAAAGGGATGCCAGCAACAGCCTGCTCCTCAGACCACAGGACATTAAAGGCAGATGGAAGGAGTATTTCCAGCAGCTTAAGAATGAGGAAAACCTCACAGAAGCTGTACTGCCCCAGACACAGCCAAAAGAAGAGAAGCCCACCATAGAAGACGTAAGAACAATATTAAGTAAAATAATTTAGGGAAAACAAGCTTAGATGAAGCCATGGCAGATACAATCAAGATGTTGGATATATTAGGGGAGAAATGACTCCTGATGGTACTCATAGCTGTATAGAGAGAATGGTACATCCCGGTTGACTGGAGAAGAAGCATACTAATGTTAGTGTACAAGAACAAAGTGGACATTCACACCTGTAGGCAGCATAGAAGTATCAAACTCCTGTCTCACTGCATGAACAATCTGGAGAGGGTAATAAATGAATATTCAGAGTAATAGAAAGTAAGATGGGAGATGAGCAATTTGGGTTCAGATCAGAATGCAGCACAACTGACCCAATGTATGCAGTGAGACAGATTGTTGAGAAGAAGCTAGAGATGAGGAAATAATACAACTGGGTATTCCTACACTTAGTGAAAGTATATGACAAGGTCCCAAGAAAGGTGATTTCCACATTCCTGTGATAGTTTGATATTGCACAATCATTGGTAAAATTGAAGGCTATGTACAAGGATCTAATGACACAAGAGCAAATAGTGTTCAGGCTCACAAAGGAGTTGCTGGTAGGAGCTGTTGTGCATCAGGTTTCAGGTTTGAGCCCACTGCTGTTCACACTGGTGATGGACTACATTAGCAAACAGGTCAGAGGGGACAGATCAATAAAGTTGCTGTATGCAGATGATGCGGCATTACAGGAAGACTCTGAAGAACTTCAGCAAAGGACAGAAAAATGGAATGCAAAACTGAAGGCACACAGAATGAACTGAGCAGAGATAAAACAGCTGGACTGGCAGCAAATGGGGGAAATCCAAATAAACTATATTGAGATAGAAAGGAATATAGTGGAATAGATTAACAGCTTCAAGTATCTGTAAGGGGTGGTTGAGGGGGATGAAAATCTGAATCAGGACGCCAAAGCTGGAATCAGAGAGGCTGCTGCCAACTGGCACAGAATGTCAGGCATAATATGTGACAGACGATTGCCAAAGAAGTTGAAAACTAAGGTATAAAAATCAGTGGTGTGACCATTAACTACTGTATAGTAAAGAAACTTGGGCAGTGAATGCAGAGCAGTTGAGGAAGCAAGAGGTGGGAAGATGAAGAGCCTGATGGGTAGTAAGGTGCACATTGTGGGACAGATGCAGAAAAGAAGACACCAGAGCAGAAGCCTAAGTAGCTCCTATTCCAGAGAATGTCACAGAGAACAGATTAAAGTAGTTGCACGTGTGCAGGAAAGCAGAAGACATTCTGATGAAGAAGATTTGGGACAGAGAAGAAGAGGAGCAAGAGGAAATGAGGGTGTCTAGCAACAAGATTGATGGTTTCTGTGAGAGAAGATCTGTGACAGTCAGGTATGACTGTCAAAGAAGGCATTGAATCAAGAGAGATGGCAACAGTTGATACAACACCTGATACCATGGATAAAAGGGAAAAAGGGGAGCTGATGTTCCCATTGACTTTATTGCTATAAAACATACTAGTTAATGGATGGATAACTGAAGTCACCAATAATGATAATAACATCATATCTTTCTGTAGGTATATTTGTATGTCCTCCAATAACACGTACTGCTCAAAAGGATTTAATTGGAGTCCTGTAACAACTAATGACTACCAGGACACTATTTTTAATCTTAAAAGCAACTTCAATTATTTCTGTGCTTGAATTATTATATACTGTAGGTCCACTTGTAATATTTTCTTCATGTAAATGGAAATGCTATATTGACACCATAAAGTGGGCAGCCCCTGTCACTCTAAGATGAATACCATTCCTAGCAAACTATGACATTCTTCCAAGCACTTTCTCCAAAAAATGAAAAATATTTGCATCTGGCTTGCATTTAACTGCCTTATTTAATAAATACAAGCTTTGATGGAAACATGTTACAACTCCCTTCCAAAATAAATAGATTTGTACTACACAATATTGTTATATAGTGTTACTGAGCTTTTGAAACTCCATTAAAGATATTCATCTTAAATAATTAACCCATCATGTATCATAGTCTGACCGTATTTCTTGATGGTGCATAGACTGTCAATTTCTATGCTAATGTCTGTACTAAAATAACATACTAAGGCAATAAAAATAAACAATTTACTCTTGCAAACCAGTTACCTTTATGTGGAAAGATGTTTTGTTACTGGATCTTCTATAATGTTTCCTACTAACAAATATAAATTGTCTGCTAAATGGCAAGCCAACAAGGAGCCAGGTGACTGAAATGTGCCAGGCTAAAGGGCTGGTGCATGCCAACCTGACTAAAGCAGACATGATTGCAGTTTTAATCACAGCTGCATCAGTGAATAGCAACCAGAAGGACAATCAGACTGACTGCAGAGATGTACAACACTCAGAAAATAGACAGCTCAACCTTTCCACAGAGGACTTAAAAATCCTTCTGGAGTTAAAGAGACTTGAGATAGAAACCAAGCATTTGGAAATAGAAGCAGCAGAGAGACTGAGACATCTATAGACTGCTGAAAATAAGAAACTGCAATGCCTGGAAGCTGAGGAGAAGTAGAGGCAGAGGCAGCATGAAAAGAAGATGCTGACTCTTTGCCAGAGTCATGGAGGTAATGGGGAAGGGAATAACTGTACCCCAGAAGCAACAAAGGTCAGTAAATTTCTTCCACAATTTACAGGAGGAGATCATTTTGATATTTTCATTCATATGTTTGAGAGGGTATGTAAACAGTATAATGTTGACCAAGGGCTCTGGGTACGGTTCCTGACCCCCTTACTTCATGGTAAAGCTGTAACTGTAATTTCTAAACTGCCTGATACTGATTATTTAAATTATAATGTTGTAAAGAACTGTTTGCTAGAATGTTTTAAGTTAACACCTGAAGCTTATTGAAAAGAGTTTCATGAGCATAGACGCAAGGCAGATGAAAGTGTGTGTGAATATGTTGCTGAACTAAGCACTTATTTTCATAGCTGGGTGAGTGGATGTCAGATCAACACTTTTTAAAGGCTGGCAGACCTTTTTGTGAGGGTACAAGCCCTTAGCACTTTGCCTGAGGACATGAGAATCTGGTTAGCTGATAGACAATGCACTACTGCAGATGAGTTGGGGAAGAAGGGAGACCTATACCTAGCAAGCAGGGCATCACTCCACAGGAAAGGGACACCGAGTGCTGCTCATGGGTCTACGGGAACCCATGGTGGGCATCCCAGACTGCCCCAACAGAATCAGCCAGTAGCAGGGAAACCACTAGTCCAAGTACATGTCCAGAACCAAGGGTTAAATGTTTTAAATGCAACCAGTGGGGCCATGTTGTATACAGATGTCCATGGAGGCAAGGTGGGAAACAAAAGGTGGGAGAGCGAGCACGTGGAAGTGACAAAATGCCAGCAGTAAGTTGTTTTGAGACAACAAGAGTACCAAACTAACACAAGAGGTTATATCCTATCTTAGTAGATGGGAAAGAGGCCACGGCTAAGAGAGAGACACAGCCGCTGACCTAACCATTATTAAGCATGCAATGGTTACAGAGGAGCAGTATTTGCTTGGGCAGTCTACTCCAGTCAGAGCTTTAGGAGGGATCCCATTCCAAGTACCTTTGGCTAGAGTTCACCTTGACTGAGAGGGTGGAAAATGAACCAAGAAAGTAAGTGCGTTTGAGGATATACCTGCAGATGTCCTGATAGGGAATGATTTTAACAATACTGTACCCTGTGTGCATGCAGTTACACACAGTCAGACTTGGAGACAAGCATGTGGGTCTGGTAGCCTGGGGGAGAACCAGATGGACCACATGCTTGCAGCCAGGACTGGGGAGGGGGTTACTTCAGAGAGAGCTACCCTGTAGGAGTGAGTCTAAAGGTGAGCTACAGCTGCTTGTGGGTACCGATGTTCCCTTGGACAGAGTGACTGCAAGGGCAGAGGTGAGTAGCAGTGCCCAGGCTGACAGTGAGGCACCACTGTCAGAAGATACCAGACTTCCTGTGGAAGAGTAGCTGGGAAGGGTTACAATGAGAGAGTTGAGACAAGCTGAGCTCTCAGACCCTACATTACAGGGCCTGAGAGAGGTAGTTAGTGAGGCACCTGATTCTCAAGGGAAAGGGGAATCTGTATACTGGGAAAAGGGTTAATGTATAGAGAGTGGACTCCCTGAGGGAGGACTAGAGGGTAAAAGAATACAGCAGTTGGTACTGCCCAGAGCCTACCATCTGGCACTACTTGCCATAGCCCATGATATTCCCTTTACAGGTCATATGAGCATAAAACGTACAAAGAGACATATTACGCAGAACTTCTATTGGCCTGGAATTTCCAGAGATGTAACAGGGTACTGCAGGACCTGTGAGCAGTGCCAAAAGTTAGACAAGACAGGAGACAAGGTGAGAGATCCTTTGATGCCTTTGCCTGTGATTGAGGAGCCATTTCAGAGGGTAGCTATGGATATTGTGGGGCCTCTGAGTACCCTCAAGTTCTACAGAGAAAATGTATATCCTATTGGTAGTAGATTATGCTACCAGATACCCTGAGGCAGTGGCTCTATACTCCATTTAGGCATAATAAGTGGCAAATGCTTTGTTAGAGATTTTCAACAGGGTAGGATTCCCAAAGGAAATACTGACTGACAGAGGTGCCAAATTCATGTCAGACCTGCTGGCTTGTCTGTGGAGGTCCTGTGGGGTGAAGCACCTAAAGACCACCCCCCTACCATTTCCAGACTAATGGTTTTGTTGAGAGGTTAAACTGTACACTCAAGATGATACTACAGGCATTTGCAGACCAGTTTAAGAGGGACTGGGACAAATATTTGCCCCATCTGTTGTTTGCTTACAGAAAGGCTCCGCAGGAATCCACAGGGTTTTCACTCTTTGAGTTGCTGTATGGGCATAGGGTGAGGGGACCTCTAGAGTTGATTCAAGATAAGTGGGAGAGTGAGTGTGAGCCCTACAAGGACTCTTTTGTGGCAAATGTCCTAAATCTCAGGACAAGACTCAGGGAATTCATGGGCTTGGCCCAGAAGAACCTGGCAGAAGCTCAACAACAAAAAGAGGTCTAGTATGACAGGAATGCACGAGCTAGAGAGTATGCTGTAGGGCAGAAGATAATGGTTCTCATTCCTGTCAGACACAACAAGCTGCAGGCAGCCTGGGAGGGACCCTATAAGGTGGTAAGGAAGATTAGTGATGTTAACTACATGGCAGAACTGCTTGGCAGGAGCCAGGGGCCACAAATTGTACCATGTTAACATGATGAAACTTTACCATGATAGGGAAGCCCTTGTGCTGAGTATTTGCAGTGGCTTGCAGGAGGAGTCTGAGGGTGATCTGGTGACTTCTCTCCTCAATGAAGCTCGGACTGACACCTCAGTGGAAAGGGTAGTAATGTAGCAACAGGTAGCCCCTACCAAGCTTCAAGAAATATGAGCAGTGTTACAGGAGTTTGGGGACATGATCATTGGGAAACCAGGGTACACCCACCTGGTGCAGCACCATGTGGATACAGGACTCCAAAATCCTATTAAGCAGGCACCTTATAGGGTACCTGAGAGAGTCAAACAGACTCTGAGGGAGGAGATACAGGAAATGTTGGAAATAGGGGTAATTCAGGAGTCCAGCAGTCCTTGGGCCTCCCCAGTGGTGCTGGTACCAAAGAAGGATGGTGGCACCAGGTTCTGTATGGAATACAGGAAATTAAATAGTCACACAGAGTTAGATGCTTACCCCATGCCTAAGATAGAAGAAGCCCTAGAGCAGCTGGGTGAGGCTAAGTATCTTATCACCATTGATCTTACCAAGGGTTACTGGCAGGTGCCCTTGACTCCCAGTGTTAGAGAGAGGTCAACCTTTGTGACTCCTTTTGGCTTGTATGAGTTCACAAAGATGCCCTTTGGGATGAAAAATGCCCCAGTGACTTTCCAGAGGCTGACAGATTGTATCATATCTGGAGCAGGAGATTTTGTCGTTGCTTACCTAGATGATATTGCCATCTAAAGCCATTCCTGGCAAGAGTACCTTCAGTATGCCTGGGAGGTGTTGGGCAGACTACAGAGTGTAGGGCTGACCATTAAGTCCAGCAAATGTCAGGTGGGTATGGCAGAGGTCTCCTAGCTGGGACAAAGAGTAGGGAGTGGTAAAGATGAGGCCAGAACCTGGCAAAGTGGAAGCCATTCAGGCATAGACTGTCCCTGTTACCAAAAAGCAGGTGAAGGCATTCTTAAGGACAGCTGGGTACTACAGAAAGTTTGGCCCCAATTATAGTACCATAACTGCTCCCCTCACAGACCTGACAAGGAAAAACACACCAGATAAGGTAGTGTGGACCTCAGCATGTGAGTAGGCATTCCAGAAGCTTAAAGGAGCTTTGGGAGGACCCCCCTGTGTTTGCCGGTCCAGATTACAGCAAATAATTTGTTGTGCAGGTGGATGCTTCAAACCATGGGGTGGGGGCTGTACTAAGCCAGGTTTCCTCAGAGGCAGAAGAGCACCCAGTGGTATATCTCAGTTGTAGGTTCCAACCCAGGGAGGAATGCTATGCAGCTATAGAAAAGGAATGCCTAGCCATAGTGTGAGTACTGCAGAAACTTCAGCCGTATCTGTATGGAAGGAAATTCACTGTTGCTATAGACCACAATCCCTTATCATGGTTACATCAAGCTAGCCAGCAAACTGCCAAGTCACTAAGGTGTAGCCTGGGTTGCAAGCATATGATATGACAGTGCAGCACTGCAGTGGGGTTAGCAATGCTCTCAAGACAGAGAATGGGGTAAGGTATTCCAAGATAGGGTCAACCCTCTCAAGCAACGTTTCTCAAGGGTCACTTGAAAAACTAGCTTCAGTTTTTTTTATTTGGGGGGGAGGGTTGTGACACTGCCAGCCCAGCTATCTGGAGTTTTGTAAAGAATCATATGTCATTTGTGAATATTAATATAAGTCATATGCTTGTCTTACAAATGTAAGGGAACTATATTTTATGTGTATATTAAACTACTGGTGCAGAAGCGTGTGTTGAACTGTATGCTATGTACTGAGTTTCAAGAATTTAACCACAGTGTAACCTACTGGAAAAGAACAGAAATTTCTATAAACTATATACCTGTGCAAATGTATGTTTTAATAGTAGAAGGTGGAACATACAGAGATAACTTGCAAACCCTCAAGAAAATAAGTTAAAATTGTTTTACAATTGTGTTATCTCTCAGTTTCAGCAAGAAGACAGGATGTCTAGAGCTAGAAGTTTTTCTATTGACTTGAAACAGAAATACTTCTAGGTTTAAAATGTAAAAGTGTTTAATTGGTTTATGACTTCCACTTCTGAGCAAACATTTAAGTGATATGTACTTCTGACAAATTTTGTTAAGTTTCTGTTAACCTGGGAACTGAAGGCAGGTGACAAAGAGTGATGTTATCCAATCTGGCCCAGCAGTAATGTTTGACAGTAATTTAAGAACTCTCTCTCTCTGAGATAGAGTTTGCATTTTGTATTTTGCTTTTGACCTGGAAACATCCTTCTTCAGCACTTCTGCCTTGCTCTGTAAGTAAGTATAGGGTGCAGTAATTTCTTTTAGATATAGTTAGGAATATAGTAAAGATTAGTTTAGATGTTTTCTGTATTTATTTGAGACTGTCCTACAATGTTGTTTAAAAATATTCTTGTGATTCTAAACTCTGTAGTCACTGTGTTGAGTTATTGAATATTGTCTTGTTCTTTTATTATTTATTATTAAATATATTAAACCTATCTTTGTGGCTATTTGTTTACAGATATCTAAACTCTTAGAGTACTTGCATATGTATTTGGTGACACTGTACAGCCCACTCCTAAATAGCCTTGGTCTTGGTCACACTTACCATTTGGATAATAGTAACATCACATAGTAGGATTGGTCACCCTTTGGGAAGAGCCTTATAGTAGCTAATAAAGAACTGGTTGGTTGCAGTGATAACTACCTTTTAGTCTGGGCAGAAGGGGGCATAGCTAGTAAACCTGTGCCAACCTTTCTCAGGAGTGTGTGTGTGTGTGTGTTTGTGTGTGTGTGTGTGTGTGTGTGTGTGTGTGTGTGTGTGTCTGTATATAAATCAAATCTCAAAGTGTGTGTGTCAGCTACTTGGGCAAGGACATGAAGCACTGGTTTGACAGAGAGGGCGCTGGAGATTTTGGCTTGACTGCTTGACTGAGATCTTAACCCTATAGCTGTGCCAGTGGGAAGTCTTACTGGGGATCTGGAGAGAAAGGGAAAAACCAGCCCCTGACTGATTGTGATCTCTGTATGCTCTTAAGGGAAATTGTACTTTACTGTGTGTGTACTTGTCATCCTTCCAATGTCTACATCCCTCACTGGCGCTACTGGTGAGGATTGAGGGTCCTTGATTACTGGGCCAGTGCAGGGGCATCACAATAATAATATCATATCTTTCTGTAGGTATATTTGCATGTCCTCCAATAACACTTACTGCTCAACAGGATTTAATTGGAGACCTCTAACAACTAATGACTACCAGGACACTATTTTTAATCTTAAAAGCAACTTGAATTATTTCTGTGCTTGAAATATTACATACTGTAGTTCCACTTGTAACATTTTTGTCATGTAAATGGAAATGCTCCTTCTTTTAACTTTAATTCTTTAATTATGCTGGAAGTTGTATCTTGATACTTTAAATGTTTCCTTTTAGCATAGAGAATGGTTTTGCTTCAGTATAACATAGAATGTAACCCAGAAGACTTATTTCCTCTACTTTTTACCTTCATTAACCTTATTTTACTTCAGCACTGATTTTCAAATTAGTTGTATTCTTTTGACAATGAAGTATTTCTAAAAATTAACTTGATATATATATGCTATTGACACCCTAAAGAGGGTAGCTCCTCTCACCATAAGATGAATGCCATTCCTTGCAAATTATGACATTCTTCCAAGTACTTCCTCCCAAAAAATGAAAAATATTTGGATCCAGGTTGCATTTAACTGCCTTATTTAATAAATACAAGCTTTGATGGAAACATGTTACAACTCCCTTCCAAAATAAATAGATGTGTACTACACAATATTATTATATAGTGTTGCTAAGCTTTTAAAACTCCAGTAAAGATATTCATCTTAAATAATTAACCCGTCATGTATCATAGTCAGACTGTATTTCTTGGTGAAGCATAGACTCTCAATTTCTATGCTAAAGTCTGTACTGAAACAACTACTAAGTAAGTAAAAATAAACAATTTACTCTTGCAAACCAGTTGCCTTTATGTGGAAAGATGTTTTGTTACTGGATCTTCTATAATTTTTCCTACTAACAAATATACATTGTCTGCTAAATCAGCAATGCCCTATAACTTTGAAAGATTCACATTGCCATCTAATTTCATCTTTGTTTTTGGTTAGATTAAATATTAACATTCCTCTTTATCTTTTCTCCAACAACAATATTTCTTTTTAGTCATCTTGTCTTCTTTTCCTAATCCTATGTTAGTTATTTCAATTTTAAAATTAACACTTTTCCCTAATTTTTCCAGTCCCATTACATAAATAATATATACCCCAACTGCACCCCTAGCCTCACTACACAAATTTAAAAGTTCAAGTCAAATCCAAAGAAATATGAATTATGGTTTAAGGTGGTAGAACGTTTATTATTAGTCACTCATATATTGTCTTCTCAAATACTACACAGGTATACTATGGTGAGATTCAATGATATTTGGTGATTATGTGCATGTTCTTTAGCCTGCAGCTTGACTTATCAATATTTATAAATATCTTTCCAGTATTCATGCATATTGCACTGTTGCATTATAACATTGTATCATTTCAGCACCTTTTCATAAATGTTCATTTACTAACATCTATTAATATTTTATTTTATGTCAGGCTATGGATGTCTTGTATGTTTTATTAGCTTAAGCCTGGTATTCTGTTTGTTGTAAACTGTACAGCTTTTCTCCCAGTATGTGGCTGAAGTGGGTCTTGTCAGGTCATATTACCAAATAATAAATAATTTATTTATTTGTATTTATTTCCCAGGAAAAGTCTGACTGGGTAATACCCATTTTCAGTGAAGACCTGGAGAGAAAAGCTCCATTTGCTTACATTGCATTATACTGAGTTCCAGTCAAACACAGAGTAGTTACATTTCTATTTACATTTATACACAAACAGTAGTTATATTTTTATTTACATTTACAGAAAAAGAGTAGTTACATTTATACATATACTTTCGAAGATTCTACAGAAATGAAAGTTACTAAAGAGAATGCACATTGTACAGGCAACAGTTATATATAAAAAATATTTTGTCATTTCAGTAAGAGGTCGAGAATATTATATTTAAGGACTGTATTTGGATATTGTACAGTGAAAAAGTTTTATGCCTGTGATGAGCATGTACAGGACCAGGATTGGTTAAGTTGCTGTTTAATAAACTTAATTTAAAATAAATTGATAATCTCTTGCAAATAGCTCAGTTCAGGACTTCATCACACTGTTTTCTTTCTTTATCTCCACCATTTTCATAGCAACCCCTTTATTATTTTGTTAAACCAGTCTAACAAATTTCTTAACATCTTGCTTGCTATCATTAAGTATATATTTTTCCCAGGTCTTAAGTGTCAAGAGAATCTGGATTAATAATCTCAATAAGACCAGTAACATTCTTACTGAACATTATCCTTCCATGCCAAATATTACTTTTGATTTCCTTAATATCAATAATTTTAGCAAGAATTGATATTAAATTTATGACAAGTGAAATAACTGTAGCAAAATCTTCCCAACCTGTACCACTTATTTTTTTATTTTCTAATCTTGAAATAAATACATATCTTTTTTGCATTTTCTTAATTTAATTCTGTTCTTAATGTTTACACGCAATACCCAGTACATTGTTTTAAGAATCCTTCCTGTACATCTTTTAAATGAGAAGCATTACATTTCTCCATAAATGCTGAAAACCTTAACATATGACTAACAAGTATGAAGTGTTACATTAGTAGGGCTAAATGATTAAAAGTTTCAAATTGTCAGTAATTAACAGGACTCTTTTTCAGTGGTATGCCCAGAACCAAAAACACCAATCTTGTCCTCTAATATGCTACTTCTTAGTGGCTCAAACAGGTATAAATAATTACTAACTAACCCACAAGATCTGAGATTGAACATATATAACAGCAAGACTGCCGTTAACATATTTACAATTTTTTAGCAGTGAAATGCTGGTATCACTGATACAAGTCTCGGCAAGTATTCAAGATATTTTCTAAATAAAAGTTAAATACTGTTTTCCAGCAACAAGAAATTATCTAATACATCAGCTAGCTGTGTTAATGAATGTTGCTTTTCTAAGAGATGACTAGAACAAACAACTGTGTTGCACATCTATAAAATGAAAAGATCATCTGATTGTAAGACACAATGGATACTAATCTGGTATTTGCAAAGAGGCCCATCCGCATGCACAGCCTGTCTGCCACTCAGAGCTCCAGGCTTCACTGAGTCTATCAAAATGGCTGACACCCCACCGGCACATTATACCCCTGCTCCAAAGAGAGGTGAGCAGACAATGCCATATTGCTACTCCCTTCCCCCTGCTAGCTCCAGCAATCAGCCACACTTCTAATTAAACTCTGACTGTCTGTGCTACTGTTACAGCTCTGTCTATACCACTGTCAGAGCTTTATCCTCCTAGACTAATGGCGCTGGATTACCACTTGATACATTTTTGGGGAGATAAACAATGCAGGTGCATGGTGAAGGTGTGATAGGAATGGAAGGCAATAAAATATATCTAGGTGGCAGTGACGGTCTTTATAGGTCTAGGTAGAACAGAGTACTGAGTTATTACCTACTATTTTATATATATCAGATATTACATATGGGAAGTTTGATGTTATATTTGCTGGATAAAGTAGCAGCAATGGGTCTATATTAAAACCGTGAAAGACCTATTCAGCGAATACGTAATTATTGACACCTATTACGTGAACCACGAATACACCGAATGCCCTAAACCCCGAAATTCAAAATCTCGAACCATCATAGTTGCCTAACCCCACCACGCGCTACATACTGCTTACCCAAACAAAATAAATAAACCACATACATACATACACTAACCAAAACCCTACTTCTAACCCTACACTAAACCTTACATACATTACTATCTATGCACTTACCTTAACCTGCAACCTAACCCTAAGGTCCGTAACTATCGCACACTTACCTTATGGAGCTATACCCAAACAAAATAAATAACCCACACACATACACTTAACAAAACCCTACTTCGAACCCTACACTAAACCTTACATACATTACTATCTATGCACTTACCTTAACCTGCACCCTAACCCTAAGGTCCATAACTATCGCACACTTACCTTATGGAGCTATACCGCAGAAGGGCCAACCATGATGATTTGACATTTCAGATTTTGCACTTTAGGACGATCGGTGTTTTCGTGGTTTGACATATATGTGTCGACGTTTCCATATTCTGGTAAGTGGACCTTCGAGATTTTAATAGGGAACCCCGGCAACTGTTCAAGGTTATTTGCTAGTGCTTTTGGTAGACTGAGGTGGCAAAGTGAAGGAGATATAGGTAACGCTATTAAAAGTATTAAATGAAGAATTGTTTTTATAACATTGTGCTTGATTCAGAATAAGTATACTTTATTGTAATGGGACAAAGAGGAAAGGATGACGTACAAAACTTATGAATTGACTTGTTGCCTTTTTTGAAGGAAAGTTCATCTTTTGTATTTTGCGTACGATTTGTATCTGCTTTCTCTTTTCATTTTTTGCAGTTGTGGTGTCAATAATCATGTTTCTACACAATTTACTGCTTCAATTCATTAGTAAACCTCGGAACTTCTGCTCATTATGAGCAGATCCATGGGACCATTAAAGTCCACCTCCTTCCAAGCACAGCACCTTAACAGTGCAACATCGCCAACATTACCCTTCACTGCCAACAGAGGAATATTAAGCCAAGTGGGAATGTTTGTGTGGATAAAGGGACAAGGGGATGCACTAGTCTTCCAGCGCATTTCTAGTGAGCCATATCTTAAAACAATCATTTACATTTTTAACCAAAGGACTTATTTATTTAATATCTTTGAGGTACAATATTTGTTGACTGCCATGTAGGATGGACTAGAAACTTTCTTCAGGGTTAAGCATTGCAGAAGAAGTGATGGATCTTGTCTATAGTATAAAGCTGATGTAAATTCTGAGGGACTGCGTTAAGTGATTTGATCATTCTGAGAGTCAGGGCAAGTACAATATAAAACAATTAAAGCTATAGGGAGGTGTTCATAAACATAGTGAATGATGATACAAAGTCATTGATACAAAGTAGAAAGCAAATCTCAACAATTATTCACAATTCATAGACACATATGCAGCTAACATCTAAACAGTAGTCCAAAATGTGTACTGTACTGATATCCACCTGTGCAGATAAATTATGGTATATAGCCAAAGTCACAGGAAACAATTCATAAAATTCATCATCTATATGCAAATACAGCATAGGTAGCAAATAGAGGCAACTTTAAATCTAGTCAGAACAATGTGCAATATGAATAAATTTGGAAAATAGATTGTTTATCATTTGCAATATCACAGCAGTAAGAGTGGCAGTATCTGTCACATACCCACCACCCCCTGACAAGGAGCAAAGGGATGTCCCAGGGTCAGAGTCTTGTACAGATCATTTTGTCATTAAGAGCAGCTAGTTCTTTGACATATGGATGCACACACTCAATATGCTGTGTAATTTCTGTATGAACATGGAGGCATGTGCTGCTAGTGGTCAACCACTACCTCTGAAAACACAGACAATCATAGCACTGACTGTCATTTCCAGTGGAATATTCCAGTCACCCACTGAAGATACTGCAGGATACTGTTGGCACCCTCAATCTGTATCCTTAGCCATTTTCTGTAGCATATACTATCCCATGCAGTGACATATTATCCATACTGCATGAATGCAGGAGGAATGTACATCAATGATGTAGGGATTATAGAGTATATGTCATCTGTCAGGTATACGTAGCATTGTGGATTCTACATACATTGGAATGTGGAATATGCCACTGATGATGTCTTCATATGTCAATATCCACACCTGTCATTCCATCAATTATAAGTGCTATGTGACTATACTGACTGTATTATTGATTTGTCTATTTGAAATCCTGGAGGAAGCCATGACACCACTATCTGGCATTCCAGTATTCTCCACATTGAACTTATCACCATGGTCATCTCAAAATTAATTTACCCCTTGAACCATGGCTGCTCACATCTATCCAGCCACCTCCGACACCAAAGTAGGTAGCATACAGCTGTACCCATCAGAGGAGTTAAAATATTTATTGAATGTGTGCTCACAAATCTGAAAAATGGCATTTTGATGATTCTGGTGGAACCTTGCAATATACATAGAAATGTCATATCTTTTCTGCTTGTTGCATACTAGATAACCCATTACAAAAAGTGCACCTGCTCCCTACCCTCTGAGTGATGATCCCATGTAACCACACAGAGATAACAGTGGGTCATCTGTTCCATCACCATGTCCAACAGATGCTTGATGTGTGAACCCATCAGACATTCAGATGATCTCTCTTTCTATAGTTATATATAATAATTAACATATTTTAACATATTATAAAGAATGTAATAAAAAAAAATCATTAAGCTTTTCTGATTACATATGTAAACATAATACAAGGGATATGGATTGCTATGTCATTATATCCCAGGTAATAGCTAGACACAAATCATGGGCTAATGACAGATGTATAACACTTGAGTGTAAACCCTGACATCTCTACGTGCTCACATGCCACAGTAGTGCTGCTTGTTATCACACTTAAAGCACCTACACACTCTTCAGTGGCCTGTACCCTATTATTGCCACATCCACTGAATGTCCTTTGGGCAGGAAAAAATATAAGGGGGCGATGCCCTTCAGCTTATGAAAGGGCTGGCATCAGCAGCAATACCTATAAGATAGGTGACAGACTGCATACAGATGATGGTCGACTGTCAAACTGGCATGATAAGAATGTGTGCAACATATTAGCTGGCATGGATGTCTATGATGGAGCTCCTGATGCACCACAAGCAATTGTCCTTTATGGGATGCAAAGCAAAGACTGCTTCTGCAAGATGTTAGACTGGAGCTGCACCAGTTCATGAACAGTAGTGATTCAAACAGGAACTTCCCTGCACAGTCTTAAAACACCTGCTGGAGTGCAGCAATGTCAGAACATACTGTCAGCATCCAGTTGTTGTGCCCACATTTAGTATTCATGAGCAAGACACCCAAAAGGGGATAGGTTTGGCATAATAGTTAAGGTCTTCACCTCAGAAACATAAGGTACAGGGTTTGATTCTGACATCAAATTATTTACTATGCTTAAAAAGGCTTTCAACACAGTTAATCTAGTATTCACCTATGAACCATAAATTTGTACAGTCCTTGGTACTGCTTGGGCCTGTGATTCTGTGCTTTCCTACAAAAGTTCTGCATGCTGAGTAATGACATTGCTTGCAAAAATACACAGACCAGCTAAAGCATCATGTCTATAACTGTAGATCTACAGTTTTTTAAGCAAGAAACATCTTCATTAAATTATCAGGTATGACATAAGCAATCATACATTTATATAAATGAAAACAAACCATATTGAAATAATTTTAGTTGGAAACATTATACATCACAAACCAGGTTGACATTATTGTAGTTGCAAACAGTATACATCACTTATAATCTATCCAGTCATTGTCAGTCAGATGTTACATAGCTCATTCAAATCCTGCCTTCTTTTAAACTTTGTTCCTCCTCTGTATGTGTTGTTCCCACAATTCCAATGTTTCCTGTGTAATTTGCTCCTACCCTTATTTTAAAGATCCCAGTTACAGCTGTTTATCTCTTTTACAATATTCACTACTTCTAGTGAAGATGGTTTAGACTTTGATTTACATTTTCAAGTAATTGCTTTTTTTGTAGCCACCATAATTAGACTCAGCAAGGCCTTGCTATGTCTGGACAATTCCGATTCCAGACATTTTAGCTCAAAAAATTATTTACTTAGTTACATCAGTTTGCTCACCCAGTACCTCTGACAGAGCAGTCTGCAGAGAATCTTTAAAATCTGGCAACTCATTACACTCCCAGAAAATATGTTCCCAGTTACCTCTTTTTTCTGCATCACACCTCCAACATTTGCTGTCCACCTGAGGAAAAACTATTTGGAGTCTACTTGGGGTATAAAAATACCTGTGTAAATACTTCCAAGCAAAGATTCTAAATCTCCTAGATTTTGTTGTATATTTGGGAGACAAACATATATCTCCTCATTGTTTCTTTGTGAATTGCTTATCCAAACTCTCCTCCCAATCCTTTCTAACCTACTCTGATTGATTCTTATAGTTATCATGAAATATTTGTATGATCCAATAAGTATTACTTTTTTAACAGAAGCTTCTGTTTTAGATTCTACTAAAAACTCTACCAGTGCTGGTATTTTGTTTAGGTTCCCCCTATTTCTTTCTCTTTGCCTATAATCTGATGTCAGTCCTTGATAGGGAAGGCAATCTCTATGCTGCAATCCAAATAAATTCTTGGCCTCTTACAATTCTATTACCTTTCCCTCTCTATTTATTTGCCCCCAATGTATTGGTTCTTTTACCAGTTGTCTCCAATAAATTCCAGTCTCCTCTTGCCTATTGTTTGTATTTCTAATTGCAGTCATCCCTATTGGCAGAATATCCTTTCTCCATTCCTGTGTTGGCTTAGTTCTTAAAATACTTTCTGTTACTTTATAATACTTTATAATAGTCTGCATGGTCATTGTTATTCTCCATAAGGATCTGCTTTCAAAATCCCAGTCTCTCCTTTTTTTCTGGAGCTTCCCCCTGATTCAGCATCATCCCTTTCCACTCTGAATTAGAGGTTTCTTCTTGTGCTGTGTATAGCAGTCTTAACTGTGTAGCTCTGAAATACCCATTCAAATCAGGTAATCCCAAAGCACGTTGTTCTAATGGAAGCATCAGCTTATCCTTTTTTACTCTTGCTGTCTTCCTTTCCCAGGTAAAATCCTTCAGATCTTTATTAATTGCTATCCACAACTTCTCCTCTAGTTGATAAAAATATGCATGACCTGTGTATAAAACTGAAGGGACTAAAAATAATTTAACTGCTTTTATCTTGCTATTCATATCCATATAACAAAGCTTACAATTTCTCAGTTTTTGTATTATCTTTTTTGTCTCTTCCCACATGTCCTTAGCTACCAGACCAGAATCCTTTTAAATCCATACTCCTAGGTACTTTATTTTATCATGTCCCCATAAATATGGATATTGCTAAACTGATTCATGTGTGGGTACATAATTTACAGCTATTGCCTTTGTTTTAGCTTCATTAATTTTGTATCTTAAAAAGATTTCAAACTGCCTCAAAATGTTCCATAACACTGAAATGTCCTTTTCTGGTGTTATCAGGTATAAAATAACATCATTTGCAAATAAAGCCAGCTTTTCTTGACTATCATGCCAATTATATCCTTGAATTTTTGAGTCTCTTATTTTCTTTGCCAATGGTTCTAAATATAGTGCAACTAACAAAGTGGAAAGAGGACACCCCTTCCTCTGCTCAAACAGAAATTATCCAAGAGGAACTCACCCACTTTAATTTTCACCTCCAATTCCTCATATAACCCCCTAATCAGCCTTATAATTTTATCAGGGAATGCAAAGTTTTCCATTATCCTGGTGATAACCTCCCAGCTTACTATGTCAAATGCTGTCTCGACATCAAGACCCACCAACAACAGTGGTATTTCCTTGCATTCAGCTTCCCTCTGGATACCAATGTTCTGTTAATGTTGTCAAATGTTTGCCTCCTCTCCAGATAACCACCTTGATCCAAGTCTATCAATTTTGGCACCACCTTTGCCATTCTTTTAGCCATTATAGACATAAACACTTTATAATCATGGTTTAGCATTGAAATAGGCCTGTATGAAGTTGGATCTGATGGGTCTTTACCCTCTTTATGTATTACAGCCACCACCACTTGCTTTTAGGAAGTTGGTGCTTCTCCTCCTCTTAAAATACTGTTAAACAAAATCATCCAGAGCTTTATCATTTTTTTCCCTCCTAGCTTCCAAATTTCTACAGAAATACCATCTATTCCTGGGGACTTATGTGTCAGTTGGTTATAGATCACCATTTCTATCTCATTTCCTCCTGTCCTAACTATTAGAAATTGAGCCTCATCTACCTCTAACCTTACATATTTAATTCTTCCATAAACATTTCCATTTGTACCTTTTCTTGATCTCCATATTTCTCTGCTTTATACAGACTTTCATAAAATTTCCAAAATATTTCTAGTATCTCTACAGGACCTCTTGTTATCTTCCTTGTCATAGGCTCCATAAGCTTGGTGACAATGGTTTCGACTTTCTGTTGCCTGAGTCATTGCACTAAAAGTTTTTGTGTTCTGGTATTATTATCAAGAATAGTTAACAGCAATCTTTCTAAACTCATGCGTATTATCAGGGTAATCCTTTATATTCTGCTTAGCACTCTGCAATTGCTCATTTTCTTGTTCTGTGAGATTCTCCCTATTCTGCAATACTTTAAAATCTGTCAGTCCCTCTAAATAATTCATGTTGCTTCTTAACCATATCTCCCTTTCTATTTCCTCCTATTTTTAAACTTTAATAAAATTTTTTCCCACTCCCTAGCTATATTTTCAGAAGAAATTTTTGTCTTCTGTAATAGCTTCAGAATAATTTCCACTACCCACTCTTTAAATTCCTCTCTTTTCAACAGATAGGTGGGAAATTGACAGTGTTTCATTTTTATTTCATTACCCTGCATGTTTTAGTTATTACTGGTGCATGATCTGAAATAGTTATTGGATGCGCATCAAAACGTTCAATTAAATGCACACATTCCTGTGAAATATACGTTCTGTCTAGCCTAGCCCAGCTTTTGTATCTTGGAGAATAATATGTAAATTCACTCAGAACTCCTACTACTGAATTCACATCTTCCATGCCCAAAATGTTCATAAATTTCTTCAAAATTCTACCCTCCTTTGTTATATTTCCCCATCTGGGCCCCCCAGATACATCTTCCCTGCTGCAAATCAAATTCCATTCCCTGCCTATAAGTAATATTCCCTGCTGTAAAATAATTATTTCTCCCAGAATTTTCTTAAGCTTAATTACAGCCATTTTAAGTGGAATATAAATATATGCCAGTGTAATCCTCCTCCCTTGCTAGTAGCCCCTTAGCACTACATATCTACCGCTATTATATTTTTTATCCTCTTCTATTACTATTGGAGCTCCTCTTACAATTAATTTAAATACTCCTCTTTCCTTTGCTCTAGTTATTCTGCTGTATAACAATTCTAAAAACCTTTCTTTATCAACTTTCTTGGGTAGCGTAAGCCAGGCAACCTTGTTGGCTAGGCTTACTTAGGCCCTTGGGCCGATAGCCTAGTACCTACTTATGAACCTATGAACCTAAATCCACATATTCATTTCTTTCCAAATGTGTCTCCTGTAGCATAACTATATGTATTCTACATTTTTTAATATAATTCACTACTCTTTTTTTGTTGTCTATATCTGTGAGGCTATTAACATTTAAAGATAATACGGAAAGGCTCATTATGTTAAAACGTTATTATTTTCACTTTTTATTTGCAACAGTTTTTTGTTAAGTATCTAGTTCCAACTTTTTTGTTGCATGCACACACTAATGTTTGGCAGGTTGACCTATTATATAGTTATTTCATGTCATATCCATTTGAGCCTATGTCACATCTTACAAAACATTTTTTTTGTTTTATTGAAAGCCCTGAACCAAAGGAAAAAAATCAAATATATCCCAATACACCCCAAGACCTATTAACTTAAAATTAACACACACAACTATGTACAACTTAAAATATTGAAGTTTTACCTTCCTAATAGTAACAATTGCCCCAAACTGACAGCCACACTCATAGACTTGCGTTAACCTAAAAAGAAGGTTATTCATGTAAAGATGCATGGTACAGCCTGTGCTTCTGCTAAGTGCTGTCTGCTTTTTATAGATATACTGTGTTGAGCTTATAATAGGCTCATCTAATTTCACTGAAGGTGCAGACCATGTGTCACCTATGTGTTGCACAATGGAGTCTCCAATTGACAAAAGTATTAGGATATGGTAGTGCTATTTGATGCATATACTAGCTGATCTAAGCTTATTTCCACACAATGACACACTGTTTAACAGGTTTCAGATCCTATATTGAGAAGTAAATTTTAATGTCTAGGTGTTTGCTACTACACAAGGCACTGCTGACTGCTGCTGTCTGATGGGCAACTTCACACAGAGAAAAAAAAGTTTAAAGCTGACTCCTATACCATCTACCCAGTAATTAACCACACTTTGAGCTTCCTGTAGTGCTTCCCAACTCAGAGAGACCAGGTAAACACCTGCTGCCATAAGATGTCTGATACTGGAATTTCTTAAAGTAAAAGCACAGCAAAAACAGGTCTCAAGTGCATATTAAACAACAAGCAACTACTGAACAACTAATTCCCTGACTAAGTCTCCCTTCTGACAGAGAGTTGGAGGCAGACAGACTAGAAAAGCCAACAAAATATGAAATAACTATTTTTGCTACAAAATTAAATAAATGCTTTAACATTTCTCAAACACAGTAGTGATCACTGTATAAAGCAGTTTCAAGTGCAGTTAATCAAGAAAATATTCTTATCTTAGTTTGGATGGCTCTGGATGCAGTTGGAACTGGAAAAGTGTTGCAGTATTCTCTGTAAGTGAAGAAAAAAGATAGTGAACTGAGGAAAGGGTCTGAGGGGTGAAGCCTCCCTAGCTGGCAGTTTACAGTGCACCCTCCAAAATATCTTGCTCCAAGGGTGCAACAACCATGAAAAAGGCAGAAGTCACAATCCTTATTGATTGATTCTAATCAATAAGGACTTTTGATAAAACTACTTTTTACTGAAACAATATGTATTCATTTGCTGTTGGTCCATAGAGAAGATCAGATAGATCTATTTTACTGGTTAGCTGTTGTCATACATGGGTGAACTGTTATCTGAGTTAATCTAAAAGTTTATTAATCCAGAGAAGACTCAGTAAGATGAATAAGTTGGTGAACCCCATTGGATGCAGTTGAAACACTGTGGAAGTGTTGCAGAGTTCTGTGTAAGTGAACATAGACCTTAAGTGAACTAAGGAAAGGGCCTGAGTAGTTGAAGCCCCCCACTTGGCAGTTTAGAGGGAGAACTCTCCAAAACATTTTGTTCCAAAGGTGCAACAACCCTGCAAAAGGTGGATGTCTCAATCAATAAGGAGTTTTGATAAAACAAATTTTCACCAAAATAGCAAGTATTCATTTGCTGCAGGTTGAACTGGCAGATCAGAAAAAAAACTATTTTATCAGTCATATGTTCTCAAACAGGGGTAAACTGTTATCTGAGCTAATCCAAAAGTTTAGTAGTCAAGAGAAAACAGATTAGGATAAATAAATTGGTAGACCCACTATAATCCATAAATCTATGCACCTCCATTTAGAGTAAAATAAACTTAAGAAGGTATCATATATATCCATAGAGAGCAGTCTTATATAGCTAGGGATTACCTGATGAAATATCCGACTATATTGTCTGAAGAACACCATCAATAAATGCCTCATGCATAAACATGCATTCTAACCAGAAAAGTCATGAGTACTATGTTTCTATAAATGTGGTTCTTTCATTAAAAACACCTACAAAGATTATAATTTTGTCTTTGTAAAAGACTGCTATCTTCTGTTCAACATTTCTAAGGTAAACTGCCTATTTCGCCTCATGTATTTATTATAAACTGAAATTCTGAATGTTTCAAATGATAGCAAGATGATTTTATACTACAGTACTGTATCCTAATATTTGTTGGTATTAGGGTGTTTGTTGATTTCCATATTTTATTTTGTGACAACGGTACAGACTTCTGACACTCATTCATGGATGAAGTCAAATATATACCATGTATTTCAGTGTGTATACATTTTAGAAATCAAATCATGTATTTATTTTGTGTAATGACATGCTACCTTTTATTATATATGGTGATATATTTTAAGTATATTTGTTATCAGAATGCCTTTTCTAAACTTTGGGACACAGTTATATAGGAGTGGGGCTACTTTCTGGAAGTTGGTGAACAATTCCAAAAGTCCTGGGTACATCCCTGTACCCTGATACCAAATACATGCTTCAATTTATGATATTCTAATTTTTTCATTTAATTTATTTCAAAGTGAAAATGTCTGAACAAAACTGGTAAATTCAAACTAAACAAAATTATAGAAAAAGATTTGCAGCTGCGAACAATAATTCATCCATTTACAGAAAAGAGGACATATGAAACGCTTTAATAAAGCACAGCTTGCTAGCCATTTCTAACATTACTAATGTGGTGTTACTATCATTGCACCACATGCTACGGTAATGCTACATTATGTGACAAACAGTATTTTGACAGACAAAAATGTTGGCTGCTTTAGCACCTACCTCTTTGAGGAAAAAAATCATAATATTGCAGATTATTTTATGATCCTGCTTTTAATGAAGCTTGCAGAAATGTGTTTCAATAATCACATGGCAGAAACATTCCTGAGATGTTTAACATTTTCAAAATGGACCAGCCCATGACTACTGTTTATATATGCACATGACTCAATCAGATTAAATTCTATGTTTAGTTTTAGTGAAAACAAATTCACATCAGACTGAAGCATGAGCAAGTGGATTTTAAAACGTTATTTCCAGGTGAACTTAAATTGCAAGTATTACACTAATATTTGAAGGATGCACACAGAAACAGCAAAAACTGTATCCCCTAAAGAGTAAATGCTTCTTGTGGCCTATTTAGGGGAAAATGAGTGAAAATGTAGCCTTAGGGGAATAAAGATATACACAAATTAGAGTTCTAAGTGAATGGGAGAGATGTTCTAGCCATTTGTTCTTTATATTCAAGAATTTTTACCTTGAACCTGATCAGTCAATCAGCGACCTTACATTCTCTTTTGAAGGACAAGAAAGGTTATTTTAATCACAGACTGTAACATCTATGGAAACAAAATGCCAAAGGAATGAATGAAGACACTTTCCAGCAACGTGCCAGATAATGTTAAAGCTATCCTCACCAATACCTTTTCTTCTACATGTAGCATTCCTTTTGTACAGTTTTGAGAACCAGAGTACAAGAATACAATCAAACTTACTTGTGATTAATTTGAGAAATACTCAGCTCTAGTGCTTAAAATGCAGTTTCATTGTGTTTATAAGCATTATGTGGAAGTAAAGGGTCTTTATGATTTCTGCTAAATTAAGTGTATTTTTAGGAATGTTGAGCATGCTCACCGTCTGTTGGAAAAACATTAATTATAAAATGGAACTTGAAGTGGATGCAGGTGATTAGCTCACAGTAGCAACATTATAACATTTTGCACAATTATTAATTAAATAAATTAGAAGTGAAACACCATTTATAAGCCAGAGGTTGCCCAGACTCTGGTAGCTGACATAAAGATCAGAGGATGTATTTATGAAGAAATATGATATGGGTGAAGGAATAATATTCATTAGCTACCTTGCTTAGGAAATGAAATCTGGTTCAGTGTAACTTAGTCAGAGGATCAGAAAACAACTGATGCAGTTTAAAAATCGCAGTGCCCTACAGTCAGTAGACTGTATAACCTGATTTATAGGGGGGAAGCCCATTGCTGCCTGAGATAGAGATTAAACCATATTTATTTACTTATGTATGTATTTATTTATTTATTGACATTTGATTAATGGGAAAGTCTGACTGGGTAGAAACCCATTTTCAGTGGAGGTCCAGACAGAGAAAAGGTCCAAAATATTGCAAAACATTTTAAGAACAATAATTTTACATTCTTCAAAAATAAAACAAAAACATCTCCAGTTCAAATAATTATAACAAATTTGTGATAATATAAAACATTGGTTAAAAATCAATACACGTTATGTGACAATCATTTAATGTTATAGACATTTTAGACAGTTTGCATAGAAATATAGAAATTAAAGATAAGTTAGTCTAATATAAACAGGAATTGGAATATGAAGTGATGGAAAAACGGGCTTATGGTATATTTAGACAGAAAGGGAAGAGAGTTTGATAGAAGTTGGAAAGTAAGTGAAGAAGGGAAGGTCAGGAGGCATAAGGAATGTAAAGGTTCTTGTTCACATGTAGGTATATAGTTTATCCTGGTTGTGAACAAGAACAGAGCCAGATTTTAGCTAAGTAGTCTTTCAGAGTGGGTTTGAAAGATGGGAGGGAGAGTATTCACCTGATGGATACAGGTCAGGAGTCCCAGACCTTAGCAACCTCATATGCACACAGATAATGCCCAGCAGATTTTATTGGCTTGTAGACAGGAGTTTTGGTCACTGGATCACAGTGCTCAAATGTAAACATATCAGAGTAGAATGTTTTTTAGTGCTGGACAGGCAGATGGATGCTGGATATTTTCTAGGTGGTAAGAAGCTATGTATATGTTAGTTGATGAGGCAGTTCTAACAAATTTAGTCTTTTTAGTGCTATACACTAAAAAGTGATAGGTTCTGAATGGGGTATTTGCTGCAAATGTAGAAACGTTGTTATTGCACTGTTCAAGTTTTATTTTTTGTGAAGCCTGGAGGTTAGTAAGGATGGGAGTGCCATAAAGAAGATGGGGAGGAGATAAGTAGTGGCAATTGTAATGAGATATGAAACCATGTTTCATTTTTTTGAGGTGAGCCATGTTGTCAGATGTGCAAATGAGAGTAGAATCATCTGTGTATTGTATTAGGCTGGCCTGTTGTATAGATGTATAGAAGGTGTTGGTGAAAATGTTAAAGAGGAGGGGACCAAGGATAGAAACTTGTGGTATACCAGTGGTGACTGGGAGGTAAGGAGAGAGCATAGAGTGCCCTTTTACTGACTTATACTTATTGGACAAGTAGCTTCTGAACCATAGAAGGGTGAGCTGAGAGAGACCTAGTAAGGACATTTGAAGTAAAAGTTTGCTGTGACAAACTGTGTCGGAGGCTTTAGACAAGTCTAGAAATAAGGAAGACACTAGTTTGCCATTGTCTCTAGCTTTATTGACAGTATCTATATAACTTAGAAGGGCAGTACTAGTGCATGGGAAGGATGGAAGCCATGCTGTGTAGGGGATAGGAGTTCTTCCTGCAGGAGATAGTATAGCAATTGTTTTGGAATATATTTTTCAAGTATTTTGTTGAGGCGAGCTAAGATTGCTATAGTCTAAAGTTATTAATGTCTGTTGAATTTCCTCCATTTTGCAAAGGGATAATGTGTGAATTTTTCCCAGAGAGAAGGAACATGGGATTCCTGGACTTGACCTATTTATAATATGGATGGTGATAGGATAGGCAATGCTATTGCCTGTTACTTTTAGGTACTCACTTGGAAGGTCATCAACTGAAGAAGAACATGGTTTAAGTTTGTTTAAGAGTAGTTTTACATAGAATATGGCACAGGTTTGAAGGTGAAAGTGGATGTGGTGATATGTGGCTGTTGGAAAGGGTTGGGATTAGATGCTGAGAAATCCTTGGCTAGAGATGCTATACTATCTATAAAATAAGAGTTGAACTGTATTACAGTTTCAAGTTGTGATCTTTAAGGACAGGGGCTTGAGCTGAATTTTTGATCAGGATGTAAGATTTCTTTAATGGATGCCCAGACTGTTTTAGGGTTGTGTTCAGTATTATTCTGAATGTTATTATATAGTTTATTTTTTGTCTTCATTTATTTGCTTTTTAGTATGATTGTGAAGCATTCTAAAGTTTTCAAGATATTGTGGCGTTTTATATTTTTGCCATTCTTTCCATGCTTTTTCTCTACCCTGCATTAGCATTCTACTCTTTTTGGAAGCCAAATTTCATTATTTGTTTTTAGTGTCTCCCTTCTAGGAGGTGCAAGGCTATTTAGAATATCTGGAAAAGTTGTATTGAATTCATTTGCAGCATTGACTTAGGGAAGGATTTTTCGAAAGTTCCTGTTAATAGAACTGGTTTAAACTTGGAAAGGTTGTTTGCTGCTTTATAAATATGCCATTTAACTGGATGTGTGAGATGTCTGGTCATATAGATTGGGAGATGATCACTGAGAGAGTCTGACATTGTACCTATGGTGGTGCATTTGCTAGGGTCTTATACTAGGATCCAGTCTAATAGGGAATTTTATGTCTTGCTATCATGTATGGGGCTGTTAATTAGTTGTGGGAAACCATTTAAGTTCATGTTAAATGTAGGGGAGTTAGAGTTTATTGTCCAGTCAGACATTGACATGGCCTGGTAGTATTTTTCATGTGGAAACATTATGGGTATCTGATGTAGGATGTCTTCCAGTGTAGTGTAACATTATGGGTATCCGATGTAGGATATCTTCCAGTGTAGCTGTATCATTGGGACTCTTTTATCTGCCCCATTCCCATTCTACCTGGTTACATTCCATATGTCAGCTTCACTTGAAGAACATCACTATCCTGTCTTTTGAGCAGAAGAGTACGTAAAAGGCTTAAAGCAATTTAGTCTGAGATGTTATTTAGGAAAAGTGGAACTTGCCAAAAATTCTTTGGAAATATAGAATAAAATGTGTAGTTTAGTGGGTACAAATGAGATGACGCAATGCTGGATGATAATGCTGTAATAGCTCCTGCATAGTACAATAGCCTAACTTTTTTGCAATTTGTTAATAAATGTCCTAACCGAGTGCTTTATTAATTTCTGTCATCTGAGTCACATGGGTGCATTTTGATTCCACATACTTCTTAGGATGCATAATCAATCACAAAAAAAGTGTTTACATGATTACAGTTGGTTAAACAATGAGATGATCCTTTTAACATTTACCACAGATGTACTGTGAGTTTAAGTAGAGCCCCTGAACTCTGCATACAGGATGCTCCCAGGATTAAAAGAGAAAGGCATATGGCAGTCCTAAGGTTTTTACAATGGCACAATGATTCATCAAAAATATTGATGTAAAGGCTTTTGTGCAAGCTGACCCTGAGTGTTTACATAGCTCAATAATGCTACGGTGGTACAGTGATAGCGTTGTTGCCTCACAGCAAGAGGTTCTCCTGTTCGATTCTCAGCTTGGGTTGGGAGTGCCTTCTGTACAGAGTCTGCATGTCCTCCCCGCGGTCAAGTGGGCATTCAAAAGACATGCGTTGAATGGGTGTGCCTTCATTGGCATCGGGCTGGCAACTCGACACCATAAAAACCAAATGCCAATCATTAGCGGACCAGAGTTCTGCTGTGGTGACCTCTAACCGGGAAAAGCTGAAAGACAAACATCAAAGTGCGCAACTGCCCATCCTTGTCTTTGTATGTTATTAATATTCAGTGAAGTTGATATTCATAAAAAAGTGTCCATGATTGTAGAGATATTCAGCATAAAGAGAACCTTGTCCAGAGGCTAGATGCTTGTCCTGTCAGCCAGAACATTTACTTCACAGAGTTCAGAATTCTACCAGCCTATAAAGAGAGTAATGTTGCTGCATCTGGAGGGAGCCATATCATGAAAAAAATATTTATATTTTCTAGCCAAAGTACTTATTTATTTACTATCTTTAAGGTAAAGTATTTGTTGACTTCCATGCAGGACAGACTAGAAACTCTTTTCAGGGTTAAGCTATGCAGAAGAAGTGATGACTGTTGTCTGCAGTATAAAGCTGATATAATTTCTGAGGGAATGCACTAAGTGGTTTGATTATTCTGAGAGGCAGGGAAAGTACAATATAAAAACAATGAAAGCTATAGGGAGGTGTTCATAAACAAAGTAGGCAATGATACAAAGTTGAAAGCACATCCTAACACTTTTCCACAATTCATAGACACTCATGTAACTCCCACCTAAACAGTAGCCCAAAATCTGTACTGTATTGAAGTCCATCTATGCAGATAAATATGGTACATGCCCAAGTTCACTGGAAACAATTCATAAAATACATCATCTGTGTGTAAATACAGCACAGAGAGTAAACAGTGGCAGCTTTAAATCGAGTCAGAACCATGTGCAATATGAAGAAATTTGGAAAATAGATTGTTTATCATTTCTAATATTACAGCAGTAAGAGTGGCAGTATCTGTCGCATACCCAGCCACCCCCTGACAAGGAGCAAAGGGATGTCCCAGGGTCAGAGTCTTGTACAGATCATTTTGTCATCAAAAACAGCTAGTTCTTTGACATATGGATGCACACACTTGATATGATGTGTAATTTGTGCTCAAAAATGGAGGTATGTGGTGCTAATGGTCAAACAATACCTCTGCAAACTCAGATGATCACAGCACTGACTCATTTCCAGGGGGATATACCAGTTGCCCACTGGAGATACTGCATGATACTGTAGGTACCCTGCATCCTTAGCTAGTTTCTGCAGCATATTCTATCAGGGACATACTATCCATACTGCATGAATGCAGGAGGAGTGTACATCAATAATGTGGGAATTACAGAGTATATGTCATCTGTGGATTCTACATATACTGCAGTGTGGAATATGCCACTGATGACATGTCTTCATATGTCAATATCCACACCTATCATTCCATCAGTTATCAGGTGCTATGTGACCATACTGACTGTATTATTGATTTGTCTACCTGAAGTCCTGGAGGAAGCCATGACACCACTATCTGGCATTCCAGTATTCTCCACATTGAACTTATCACCATGGTCATCTCAAGGTTAATTTACCCATTGAACCATGGCTGCTCACATCTATCCAGCCACCTCAGACACCAAAGTAGGTAGCATAAAGCTGTGCCCACCAGAGGGGTCAGGCTATTTATTGAATGCATGTTCACAAATCTGAAAAATTGCATTTTATTACCTTGATGATTCTGGCGGAACCTTGCAATATACACTTGCAAGAAATATCATATCTTTACTGCCTGTTGCATACTGGATAACCTGTTACAAAAATACATCTGTATCCCACCCTCTGCTTGATAATCCCATGTGACCACACAGAGATAACAGTGGCTCATCTCTTCCATCACCATGAGGAACTGCTGAACAAGAATATCAAAACCATGTCCAATGGATGCTTTATGTGTGAACCCATCAAGTGTTCAGATGATATTTCTGTCACTCTCGGTATATACAGTATTTATATACATGTACATGTCCATACATACACACACACACACACACACACACACATACGTATATATATATATATATATATATATATATATATATATATATATATATATATATCATCACATATTTTAACATATTATAATGTATGCAACCACAAAAATTACTAATCTTTTCTGATTATACATGTATAAGGGATAAGAACTGTTATGTCATTATCTCGAGGGAATGGCTAGACACAAATCATAGGCTAATGAGAGATGTACACCACATAAGTGTAGACCCTCATATCAATATGTACCAACGTGCCACAGTAGTGCTACTTGTTGTCACACCTAAAGCACCCACTTGCTGTTCAGTGGCCTGTACCCTACCATAGCCACATCCACTGGATGTCCTTCTTTGGGCAGGATAAAGTATGAGGAGGTCATGCCCTCCAGCTTATGAAAGGACTGGTATCAGCAGCAATACTTATAAATAGGTGACAGACTATGCAATGATGATGGTCGACTGTACACTGGCATGACAAGGATGTGTTAAACATGTTAGCTGGCATGGATGTCTATGATGGAGCTGCTGATACACCACAAGCAAGTGTCCATTATGGGATGCAAAGCAAATACTACTGCTGCAACATGCTAGACTGGAGATGGAGCCCTTCATGAACAGTAGTGATTCAAATATTAACTTTTCAGCACAGTCTTAAATCACCTGCTGGAGCATGACAATGACATAACATACTGTCAGCATCCAGCTGTTGTGTCCATATTTAGTAGTTATGAGCAATATCCTTCATAGGGGGTAGGTTTGGCATAATGGTTAACCTCACAAACTTAAGGTATGGGGTTTGATTCTGACATCAGGTTAGTAGCTAAGCTTGGAAAGGCCTTCAGGGCAGTTAGTCTAATTTTCACCTATGAGCCATAATTTTGTACAGTCCTTGCAGGGTGCTGCCTAGGCCTGTGACATCATGTTTCCCTACAAAAGTTCTGCATGCTATGGAATGCCATTGCTTGCAAGAATACACACACCAGATATAGCAACATGTCTATAACTGTAGAGCTACTGTGTTGATCTTACAACAGTATCAGCTAACTTTTGTGAAAGTGCAGAACATATGTCACCTGTTAAATGAAAATGCTTATACTTACAATATGAGCTAATTAGAAGTGAACTGTTAACATCCCTAATCTTCCCTGTCCCCTACAATGGTGATACAAAAAAAGATAACAATCAACGATAGTCCCACCCTGACTGAGCGGGCTTGGTCTCTGTTTTATCTGTAGAAATGGTACAACATAATTAGTGTAAACCAAGATCCATGCAGAAAAAAACATCATAATGGTAAAATCAAGAATTTAATAAAATATTTCATTCATAGAGACAAAAGTACTCAATCTTGTTACAAGAATTCTTGATTTTACCATTTTGGATCCTCAGTGGTGTTTTTTTCTGCGTGGTTGTTAATTTTCAGGTTTATACTTACCCTTAGCAGGTTTGATTGTTTTGCCTGTTTGTTGAACCTCTTGAATTCACTTGTGTAATATGGGTATAAAGGAACCTCCTATGATCATTTTACTCCTCAGGGCAAATAATTATTTTCTTTTTGTTAAATAGCCTGTTTATATAAGAGTTTCACAATAGGGGGCTGTTCCAAAATTTGTCATTGTATTGTGCTGGGTTGGGGCAAATATCTCAATGTAGATATTGGCATCTGACAAGACATTATCTACAAATACAGCAGTTTTGGCTATTTGGTCTTCAAATGGATGCTGATTCTTAAATTGCTTCAGGTCATCAGCTAGCTATAGTAAGTTTGTCTTTGGAAAATCTCTAAAGACAGTAGGTTTTGTGGGCAAGTTGGTTTGGGCTCTCATGATGAATACTACTAAACAGTGGTCATATCTGACAGTGATGAGATATATAGAATAATGGGTCTATTTTTATGAAAAGCAAGTCCAGTAAATTTGAGCCCCTGGTAAGTGAGTGCATTATCTAGTCTAGTGAGTTGGCATTGAGTAAATCTGGGAAGCTATGTCCATATTTATTTACGGTCATATACGTTTTACTGCTTATGGCTACATAACTGAAATCACAAAAAAATAACAGTGTTTGATTCAATGGTAGGGGATTCTAGATTATTTTAGGCACGCAACCTGGTATGTGGGTGTCATAGAGGGGTTTTCTAATAAGCTAGAATACATTTAGAAATCTTATTAATGGTAATCAGGATGTAGACAAATTTGAGGTCATTATATTACCATATAAGTCTTGATGTGATAGAATTACAGAGGGAAATGGAGACACAACCACCTGTAATAGAAGCACTCTTAGTAGCAGGTGAGAGAGAGAGAGAGAGAGAGAGAGTGGAAGTCATTGAATGCTGGTATGAAGGGTGTGTTATGACTGCACTGGAACCACATTTCATTGATGATGCAGATGTCAGTATTATCGAAGGTCAGGAGGACGTCTATGGAAGGAATCACTTATTGAGACTTCTAATCTTGTAAAATGTTATCTTTATACTATCTTTATTTGGCTTGGCTAGGTTTGTAGATAGAGGTGACTGACATTGCCTAAAAAAGAACAATGGAGTGGAGAAGGTTTTGGCCAATATATGAAATCTTGGCGTATGGAGGTATAGGTCATTCTTTGGCAAACTTGTTAGACTATCAACAATCTTTTTCCAGGCTGATATACATTGTCCCCCCCCAGAATGACACTGATAATTAAGCCAATTGTTGAAGTCAATCATCTTTTGTTCACACTGAAGAAAAATTTTCAGTGAAGCTAGAATGTTGCTCAAAATTAACTGCAGGCCAGTCTTAAACAAATATTCAGAGAGCTTAATTATAACTCTCTTCATATGAGTCAAGGGTGTGTATTTCAAATCATTAACACACATGTGGGCAACAGCTATGTCATATGTGTACCTGGGGTGAAGGGACTTGAGTACCCTACTAACCTGCTGAATTCTGATGCCTGAGAAATAGCTATCTGCCACCCTTTCTTTGCTCTGTCTTGTGAGCAATGTACCTGTGTATATCACTATGAATTCACCTATGACATTTCCCTGGGTAGTGATTCAATGACCCCACTTTGTGGTACTTGCTTTGGGTGCAATTATATGTGCAAGTTGGTAGAGTTTCTGCATGTTGCAGAGGAATTTGTGTATCAGACCGATACCTCAGAGGCCTGGAAGCTTAAAGAGTTTTTTTAAGTATGTCAGTGTAAATAAATCTCATTGTTTGATATGGCTTGCTGGCCTTAGGGGGGTGGGTACTGACAGCCTGATGGGTTCTGACTAAATGTTTTTTTTAGGTAGCTTCAGGACTATCTACTATGTACTATCTACTATTTAGATTCAATGTGTGGTAGAAGTAACTGGTTGTCAGTAAGAATAAGACGGTTTGTTCACTGCTTCAAGATACATACTAATAATATACTGACAAAAGATGGCACAAGGTCAGACTGCAATCTAATGGTTTCCGGAATTTAGTATACAGTGTTGAGATGGTATATAGTAAGTATTATAAATGTATTGACAACATATTATGTTATGTCATACTTCAGAAAATCACCTTGAAATGTCAGTCATATCTGTGCATCATTCCTAATGGCAGTGGTGTTGCATATTTCTCACATTCTCAAAAATGTCAAACTAAAACAAAATTTACAGTGTAAACAGTCTCTTAGGTGCCACATGATAGAAGAGAAGTGCCAACTAAGAAGAATGTCAGGAACAGCAATGCCAGCAACAGTTACAAATCCCAGAGCCACGTGCCAAAAAGATGTAATGGAAACATCATGCTGTATCATGTCAATTTATGCACAGGGAGGCCTGAGTAATAAGTATGCAGAACGTGCTATGCACTCCCTTTCCCCATGTTTCACAAAAAATGTTGCAAGTAATTTGCATCCCAGAAGACAAACTGCTCATTCATAAGAGCACAATTACAGTGCTGATAACTCAACATAAAATAATACAGGCAGTACTGCATGCTGAGCGGGCATTTCCAACACTGCACAGAAATGCAATGATAACCTCACCTGTATGCTATCAAATGAAGTTTAAAACATCAGTACACTGTTGATATTCACAATGCTGAATGGTGACATTTATTTTACAAGAGACTTGACTGTCTAAACATCTTCTCTGTCAACAAATAAATAAATAAGCAACACACACACAGAATATAAGTGCTCTAGTCAGAACTGTATGCTAAAATGTATCAGTGCTGGACCAACATACTAATGACATTTAAATAGGTCTTGGTTTAATTTGGGACTTAAAGACACCCGTACATAGTAATCAAGTCTTTGACCATCACATATCTATGGTAGTGAGGAAATCATTCCATACTGTACAACTTATAAACAAAAGTGTGGCATCTAATTCTAATGAGGTAATTGTACCACTGTATTCTGCACTCATCAGACCTATCATTGAATACAGCCCCCCCCCCTTTGGTATGCACCTAACTGGGCACATCCAACAATTAGACCATCCACAGAGGTTCCTTACTTTAAGAAAATGGCATAAATAACATAACCTATGCAGACCACCTTCAAAGCCATATCACTGTTGAGGGGAGATCTATGAATGGCATACAAGGCATATTCAGACTCCACTCTGATGGACCTCCTGAATATCTGCAAAACAAACATCATCAAAATTATCTCTTCTAAAGACATACACCTTGCCTGTGATATAAATAGGACCTGGTAGAGAGACAGGTATGTATCTCACAAGCTACCCCTTCTCTGCATCCATGTGAAGCAGTTTCTCCCTAACTCAATTCAACTGTAACTTGGACAACTGGATGGAGAAGAAGAAATTCACCCCTGGTTTGGCACCTATGTCTTTAGTGGACACAGGCAGTCTGTAAATGGTTCATCTCCCAGGCCTTTGGTTGTAAATGTTTCATTTCTTAAGCCCCTGATTACACTATCAAAGGTACCAGAAATTGTCAGAGATTTGTAAGGCATGGCATGGCTTAAAATAGCCCCAGTGGTCAATAGTGTAGTACACACCTATGAACCTATGAATCTAGGAACATGGTTGGACCGACATATTAATGATATTTAAATAGGCTTTGGTGCACATGAACATACATAAACCAACATACTAATGACATTTAAATTTGCCTTGGCACACAAGAATAAGAAATTAAGCTTGACTTGTCCCATTTTTCATGAATCACCCATTTCATTTCTTGGATGTTTAGTATACAACAGAGTAGTTGGAGGGGACAGCTGCCCTGGGTTAAAGTTGGAGGTGGATGTGATTGTCAGGTGCTAATGGTGTATGAGTACAATATTGGCACTGATTTATGAAGCAGCAAGGATAAAATGACAGCACTTCATTGACTGCTACTGAAAAAGCTCAGTGTGTTATATTCATAGTCACAGTCACAGTCACAAAGTGCTTCAAAGTAGCTTTTTTTATGCTCAGTTTTGAGTTGATAGGTGTCAGATGTCCTAACTATAAATATGGGATGACACCAGGTGAGTGTTCTGGAGCAAAATCATTGCCTCAAAGAGAGTTATCATGAGTAATACAGATGTACAGTAGTGGTATACCTAAATCATACCTTGGTCAATGAGAAATAAGGTAAATACAATGCACATGATCTGTCTGTACATCTATCTACAGTACTATTCTTCTAGGTACTGTAGTATAGATGTTTCTCTAACTGTATAAGCTAACCGTCTGCAATCCATTAAAAATGGATGCACTGTATGTTTCTTCATGGGCACTACAATGAGATATAAAGTGTCCAAAATACCTAATGTGCTATATGTTTGCTATGTCAACTATTGTGTATCACTATGTACAGTAGACACCTAATCAATCTCACAGTCGTCTTCACTGTATAAAGTTTTGGCCACCACATTGCAAAACACAGGTTGTCATCTATGTATAAAGGAGTAATGCACAATCGCCAAAGTATTTCTGTGTTAACATATGCCTATACATTGCACAACATCAGGTAGTATCTAATTATATATGGGGTAGATGTAAAAGTCTAAGTGTGATAATGTAGACTATTGCCTCTACGTTGCACTATGTCAAACTAGATCTTACTGTATTATGGAGACTATTGCCACCTATAGATCACTGTATTAACACACTGCCTACATATTGTTTGATGTTCTTACCTGACTTTTCAACTACTTAACAAACAGGGCCTTCAACCTTCCAAACAACAACCTTCCACCATTGGTTCATTCTCAGCAGGTAACCCACAAGTGTCAGTACTAGGACCTATATAATTTTCCCTCATTATAGCTGATATAAGCAATGCCACACCACCCAGTTGCATGATACTCTGCATTGATGCCATCTTACTGTCTCTCTCATTCCCACCCATCTATGAACTGCAAACAGACCTGCAAAATGGCATCAGTGCTGTCAACTTCTCAGAGATTGCCCCTCATTTGGAAAAGGCTTCCTGTCCACATTAAACACAGTCCTTCCCTGGCCCTCTTCAAACACAATTTGGATCAATGAATGAGGAAGAACTGCAAATTCACACATGGGGTAATGCCGACGTCCCTTATGGACAAGGGCAATCTGTAAGATACTCAAGCACAGGCACAAACACATGCCATCCTCTTGCCCCCAGGGCCATATATTGGGTAAAATTGGGTTATATTCGTTAGTCTTGTAAGAACTTTTAAACCATTAGTCTAGTAATCTCCTATGAACATATGAACCTATGAATGCTATCAGTACATTCTTAATCAATAACAAACGTCAGCTAAACTGCAACAAGTCTGAAGTTATGTTATTTGACTTCCCCCAAAGATTAGATTTACCCCTGTGATCAATATGTTTGATCCTGACAACACAGTTCCACAAATGAATACACAGTTGGCAAAATTATCAAACAGCTTACTGTTCACTACTCCGCCTCCAACAGCCTCACCCTGGAAGTCGGTAAGCTTTAGCTAAAGGTAGGCTTACTATATGGCTTGATTATGGTCTCTCCCTAATTACTTTAAACTCAGCTATCAAAATAAACAACTTGCCAACTGCCTTGAACAAAATTTGCTGCTTCATTATTCTTTTCTCTAACAGAGAGCAACATTGTATTTCCTTTCAGAAGGCTAAGCCAGTGATAGTTCTTTTCTCATCTGACTTTTTAATATGCAAAGTGCTTCATTTTCAAAAAAAAAAAAAAAAAGCTCAGCGAAAGCAAAGCACAGACTATATGACATTAGTTAGACCATAATTAAAAAAAAATGGTGAGACTTCCTATAAGGCCCAGGGCACAGGTCACCTCCACTGGAGCGGAGCTGGAGTGAGTAGAGCTGGAGGCTTTTAGGGCAGCAGCAGGCATCACTTTGAGCCTCTTGTTGAGGGTTTTTTGGGGTTTTTTCCAGTTGCTGCAGGTGTTTTGCAAGGTAAGGTAAATCCCAAAAGGGTACTCGATTATGGGCCTGATGAGGATGAGTAAAGAGGGCAGATGACCCCCCCCTAATCTAGATGTGAATCCTTCATGATTAGGTGGGCTATATAAAAATTTTTTTTAACCACTTTGCCACACACGTGGCTGTTAAGAGGAGATTGCTATCACTTGGGTCCCAGGTCCCTAATTTTCTTTTCTGTACTTAATGGATTACCAGCAAAGTGTAAGTATCTTTCCAAAGATCACTTTTGGGTTTTGAGGCCATGGCTCTGCTGGGCTCTTGTCTTTGTTTTCTATAGGCCTTTTGGAGGATGCTTGTGTCAGCTGGAGAGTCGATTATGGTGCCCAGTTTGCAGTCAACTAAATTCAGCCACACTTTCATAGAAATAATAGCTGTAATTGTTTTGGAGTTGCAAGCTAGCAACATCTATACCATGGGTTCTTCCTTGAGCCAGTTTGCAACATCTAGTGAATAGTTTGAAGTTACAGGTGATATCTATAA
Source organism: Protopterus annectens (assembly GCF_019279795.1). NCBI lineage: Eukaryota > Metazoa > Chordata > Ceratodontiformes > Protopteridae > Protopterus > Protopterus annectens. Next base: position 331,117,143 of record NC_056727.1, read on the forward strand.
AATGAGTGTGTGGGTAATTGTAGGTAGGCTTGTAGAGGATTTTTGCTGTGTGGACCACCTTCCTTGGGCCAGTGTGGCCTTGGAGACTTTCCTAAGAAGTCAACTAGGTTTAAGAGGCAGGATCTGCCCCCTTAAAAGGTCAAAACTGTAGGATCCCAGTGTCTGTAGGTCCCAATATCTTTTATTTATGAGGTCCATGATGATCCTTAGCAGCCTTTGCAGACCAAAGCTCAGGGCTTTATGGGCTGATAGTTTCCAGGGTCCGCTGAGGCACCAGGAGATACCACTGCTCTGGAAAAGACTCTGTAGTAAGGCTGAGCTTGAACAGTAGAGTTATGTTTTTAGTTTGCTTTAGCTCTCTTGGAGTTCATGTAGGGAGTAGGACGGGGACTGGCCTGGGGTCCCATGATGCTTTTTTTTTTTTTGGAGGGGGGCTCCCCTTCCCACCTGACCTGAGATGTCAGGGGCGGCAGGCTGCTGCATAGATTGCCCTTTTTGCCTTTGGGGGAGAGAAGTTCGCTGAAAACCTCAGCTAGGATGTTGGCAAAATGTATGGGATCAGTGTATTTTTGTCATTTTTGACTAATTCTGAGCATATCTGGGAATTCCCATCCATATAAAACAAAGTTAATCTTTGTCCTGTGCAATTATTCAAGCTGGCCTTAGACGATTTTATGCTCCTTAGTTTTTTTTAATACTTGATCAGAGATGCCTTCCCTTTGGGGTTTTTGCTCTATCATGTAGTAGCTTCCTCCTTCTATTGTATAGTTTGTCTATGGATGGGACCAGAAAGGTTACCTGCCTTTGGAGGACTGCCTCCTGTACTATTAATGCATGATCCAGGCATTCCTGAAGGTGTTCATAGATTGCATTTATAAAGGATTCTGCGGTCTGGACTGTATTTTCCACCGGGCTTTTTGGGAAGGATTCCACCGTTTGTTTTGAGTGAAATTTTGCTTAGAGAAGTTTTCACTGTGGTTTTCTGGGTAGAGGGTGGGGTCGGGATGTGAATATCCAGTAAGATCAGTTTATGGTATGATTCCAGTTATCATTAGGTGTAATATGTAATTATTGACCATGGGATGGTTAAGACCAATTTATAACTAAATGGGATAGGTTATTTCAAGCACAAAAGGGGAAATTGGTTAGGCTTAAAATGGCCTGCAAGGCATCTAACCTAGTACTTACCTATGAACCTATGCCTTATAAGCCATGGCACTATGTAGCAAGAGCCTCCTTGCCAATATCCGAAAGCCCAGGGTGACAGGTGCAAAGCGTTCCTAGCAAAGCATCGTGGCTTGTTGTGCATATCCCAATTACAACAAAATTTTCATATCATTCTGAAATGTAACATGATCATCTTGGTTGGGGAGGTGCTCATCATTTCAAGGAGGGTAAGATACCAGCAGGGTCATAATAGAGAGGAGCCTGTATGTCCCCTTTCATGTAGTCCAGTAGTCACAATCCCTCAGGTCATTCACACCAGCATGGACAATGACTGAGTCATATTTGTACTTGCCTTGGAGTGACCTGGAGTGACTTGTGCCGTGCGGATCCTAGTGCCAGACAGACTGCTCACCATGACCTTCTCCTGATGACCCTGTCTCAGAGTGCCTGAGTGCAGGTGTGTACAGAGTCACCTATTACAAGTGTTACAAGTGTATGTTGTGTTAGTGTTGTTAGCTGGGCTGCTGTGACACACACTGGCTTGGCTTTGTGTGATAAGTGTGTGTTTTGTTTGGGGGTTAGTTGCTTGGGTCTGCTTTGAGGTCTCCTGCTGCTTAGCTCTGCTGTTTTTTGAGCCTCCCGAAAGTATGTTTGAGTGATTATGTTGTTTGGTTTTGTCGTGGTAGGGTCGTAGGACTGGAAATTGTTGTAGTGGGTGTGGTTTCCTTCCGACTGGTTATGCGTTAGTACTTGAGTTGAGAGAGCTTAGCCTCAGTTTGGCTATATGGGTTGCATTCTGCACATGTGTTGGAATTTTGGGAGAGGGAGGAGGTTGTCTGTGTACATGAGGCAGTTGTAACATTGCCTCAAGATTCCCATATTCACAAGCTGGACCGGAGAGGAGATTGACAACTGACCTTTGGACATGCTAGAATAATATTAACTGGTATAGTTTTTGTTGTTAGGTTCCCATTCACTTCTGTCTTGTTTTTTTCTAATATAACACTTAACACCTTTCTCTACCTCTCCACTATTATGCACTCAGGTTATCTTGGCTTTAACTTCTAATGTAACAACAGGAATTAAATAATTACCTTATGTTTTTTAATTCTATCAAATATACTAAAGAGTAGGATGTACCACTTGAATGCTGAACAAGACACGTGAGTAAAAAAACCTCTGCATTTATCCTTCCCTGTACAAACTTCTCTGAGGTGATCTTGTTTGTAATAAATATAAATACTACTTTACAGAATATGAATATTGTATGAGACACTTGAATGTATTGTATTAATTTAATATGCACATTATTGTGAAAAACGGAATGCAATGCATTTGTCTTTAACCTCCATTTACAAACATCTCCAAATGTTTATGTCATAGTATTTATACATACTTATTGCTTCTTTCTGTAACTGCTTTCTTTTATGACCACTTGCATGTTACCTTAACTAAATCCCAGGTCATGCCTGAAAAAAGGCCATTGGACTAGGACACTTAAAGCATAAATAAAGTTAAATAAATAACTGAGTGAATGAATGCCAGGCACAGTATACATGCACTGTTAATGAACATTGTGCTTTAACCTTCTGCAATAATGCATTGCATTACCACTGCATGATGTTAGATGCACAAGGCAATACATTTAATCTATATGTTGTACAACATTACATTATTATTGTGACTATAAATATGAGTGTTGCCACTGTATATATGAAGGAAAGTTTCAACATGTCAATACAGTATGTGTCAGTACAAAGTCTGTTATACTGACAATGTGAAACATAATAGTTTAATAATATATTCATAGGTTCAAAGGTAGGTACTAGGCTATCTGCCCGAAGGCATTTATAAGCCTAGCCAGAATGTGCTGGCTATCACCGCCCCTTTAGATTAGTTTCCTGTGCCACTGTCCAGCAGAGCCACTGAAGTGATCCCCGAAGTAAACTTTCTGTTTCACATCCACTCGTCAAGGTTTCTTTTGAAGAGTGTTAGCGAGAAGCTCTGCCTGATGCAGATTGGGATCTTGTTCCAAAGCATGGTAAGTCTCTGGGACAGGAATCTATTCCTCCAGCATGTCCTATTTATTGTTGTGGTGAGGTTTAGATCCCTAGAGCATGTGGCTTGAGGGGATAAGGTTTTCATTAGGTGGAGCATGTCCATCAATTCTGGGTTGGATATGGCCATGTATGTCAGGCAGAGATCACCTCTGAGTAGGTGGTATGCAACCGAGTACAGCTGGAGTTTCTTCAGTCCAGCTGCATAGGACATCTGTTTGAGGCCAGTGCTCCTCTTGGTGAGGTACTTCTGTGGTCTTTTCAGCTGTTGCAGGTGTCTTATAAGGTACATCCCAAATGGGGCGTTGTACACTAAGATGGGTCTGATGAGTGATGAGTAGAGGGGCACAATGACTTCTTTTGATCTGGATGTGAACCCTTTTGTGATTAGGTGGGCCACATAGAAGTATTTTCTAACAACTTTGGCAATGTGATTATCAAAAGTGAGATTACTATCTACTTGGGTCCCCAGATCCCTTATTTCATCTTCTGTATTTAGGGGACTACCACCTATGTGGTAGTTTGTGGGTACTTTGTTTTTTCCAAAGGGGATGACTATGCACTTTTTTGCATTTAGCTTGAGGCCATGGTTTTGACACCAGGTATCCGTCTCAGTGAGACCCTTTTGGAGGATGTCTGTGTCAGCCAGAGAGTCAGTTATAGCCCCTAGTTTGCATTTGTCTGCAAACTTGGTCAGCCATAGTCCTCCTGTGCTTGCCTGTACCTCTGAGAAGTATATGCTGAACAGGAGGGGTCCTAGGACTGAGCCATCGGGAATGCCACTTGTAACTGGTTTAGAGTCGACATAGCTCCTACAACTCTCACCATGTGGGTTCTGTCCATGAGCCAGTTGGCAACCCATCTTGTGATGTAGGGGTTTATGTTCAGGCTGGTGAGCTTGTCTATAATACCAGAATGGGGAATGGTGTTGAATGCCTTAGCGAGGTCTAGGTAGGCTGTGTGTACCACATTTCCCTTGTCTATAGCCTTGGTAACTGTTTCAAAGAAGTCCACCAGGTTTAGGAGGCATGATCTGCCCTTAACAAAGCCGAACTGGGTAGGGTCCAGTGTTTGGAGGTTCCCACTGTCTCTGTTAATGAGTTCCATGATGATGCACTCCATAGCCTTGTGGACCAAGCTAGTCAGGCTTATAGGGTGATAGTTCCCAGGGTCTGTCATGGCTCCACCTTTGTGGAGCGGAATAACCGTTGCTGTGCACCACTCTATGGGTATGTAGCCTGCGGAGAGGCTGAGTTTGAACAGTGTGTTTAGGTGAAGGGTTAGTTCGTCTTTGAGCTCATGTAGGACGCAGCCTGGGACACCGTCCGGTCCCATTGATGCTGTGTTTTTGGCTTTTGAGAGGGCTGTTTTAACCTGAGTGTCTGTGATTTCAGGGATTCTACATTCTTCTGGTATGGTTATGGGCCCTTTTGGGGGTGGGGGGGATGAAGTTTGCACTGAACCTGTCTGCCAGGATGTTGGCGATATCGGTCAGTTCAGTGTATTTTGTGCCATTCTGCACTAACTCTGAGCAGATCTGAGCATTGCCACTTAGATTCTTGACATAGCTAAAGAATGCCTTGTGGTTATCTTTGGAGACCTTGGCAATTTTTCTTTCAAAGCTTGCCCCGGATGATTTTATGAGGGATCGTAGTTTCTTGCTGATACTGATCAGGGATGTCTTCCCTTCCTGGGATTTTACTCTTTTCTGGACTAGTTTCCTCCTTCTATTGTATAGCTTGTTTATGGCAGGAGTCCACCAGACTGGTTTCCTTTACTTGGAGGAGTGAGTCTTGGTTTTGCTTGGGATGGCACAATCCATGCATTCTTGTAGGTGCCCATAGAATGCATTAGTAAAGGATTTTGCAGCTTGGACAGCATTATCCTTCAGCATGGGGGCTTTGAAACTTTCCACCTCAGTCTTAAATAATGTGAAGTTTGCTTTTGAAAAGTTTTTCACAGTGGTTTTCTTGTTCGGGGGTGGGGGCGGAATGTGGATATCCAAAGTGATTTGTTTGTGGTCAAATCTAGCCAGTGAGTAATGGTTCATTTTCTTTTTTGTCAGCTTTATTGCATCATCATAAACTGTAGCAAAACTAAGTAAAACTTGGCAATGCAGTAAAACAAAAATGCACACCTCATTACAACCAGAAATTGATGCTACCAATATGTATTGGGTAAACTGTAATTAATAACTATTCACAAGAGAAAGATTAAACAAGATGTGGAACAAAGTAAGAGGAGAGGTCCTACTGAATTGTACTGATAACATCATGTTGTGTTCTCCATCATAACAGAAGTATATTACATAGGGGATACATACCATGGAAAGGATAGTCCACTTAATATTATGTGGAGATAAGTGAAATTTGCTAGAAGAGGGCATATAACTAACTAGACTTTTAAGCCTTGTATGAAGGCAGTTTACAGTTACCAATAGCTGACCATATCTGTGTGTTGGCTGACCTGCTTATGTCTATTGAAACTATTATGTTGGAAATACTATGAAATGTCTTCCCGCTTTGAATTATCCAGGATTTTAACTTTCTCCACTAAAAGACGGGTGGGAGTTTCCCATTCTGAAGTAATATAAGCCCTCAGTACTGCCAAAACTTGCAATATCCATTTCTTATGTAAGGGAGTCTGCTTTGTGAGACTCAGTATAATATCCACATGGAGGGTTAATCTCGAACATGGGATAGAAAGTCTTAGTATTTCATGGAATCATGTTATCACTGTTTCCCAGCATTCAAGGGTTCTATGGCAGTCCTATATTTTATGAAGCACACAGAGCAGGGTGGATACATACCCTGGACAGATGTCACTTACCACAAAATCATTTCTATTCTTATTTCTATCCCAATAGCCATCATATAACAAAAACACCACCTTTTTAACACACGAGGGATCTGCCTTTTGAGCCTTAGATCAGCCAATCCATATGAGCGTAATGATGTTGAATATCAATAGTACCATGCCAGGATTCTGGTGAAGAGAGGGATACAGGTTTATAAGGAGAGATGAGGATTTCATAGTGTGTACCTGCACCCAGACAGCAAAGTCAGCAGTAATAAAACTGAACTGTCTTACTGTGCTGTATAAATGTAGGCCTTAAATCAATCGCTTAAGTGCAATTTTTCCTGTGAAAATAAGCTAATAACCTAGTAATGAGTGGCAATCTGTTAAATCAGTACAATAATGCAAATATTTATTATTGTTATGTTTGTCATCTGTGTCTATAGAATTTTGTGTATTATCATGTTAAATGTAGTCTATGTATTGTATACACACTGAGTCCAAAGAAATGTAATTTCACTCGGTTTGCACTTGTGTGAATTGAAGTGACAATAAAGTTTACTTTGACTTTAAGTTTAAGGTCATATGGTATCATACCTCTCAACCTCTTAGCGCAAGAAATCTGGACAAGGCCTGGCAAAATGGGGGGGGGCAAAGGGACAAAAATAGGGATACATTTTATATATTGCTCTTATAAACTTAGAAAATTGCTAGATTAACAGGGTTTGTGTTAACATACATTTTCTGAAGGATTTAAAGTATGCAACTGAAATCTACATCATTATTTAGTGACTTCAATCCTCAGATCATCCAAGTGATTTGCAAAAAAAACACAGATTTTGAGAGGAATAGACCCAAATTATGAGGCAAAAATCTGGACATTCTGTGAAAATCTGGACAGCTCTCCTCCAAAAAAAAGGAAGCCAATCTGGTGGTCCCCTGCTATAAACAAACTATACAACAGAAGGAAGAAACTGTTGCAGAAAAGAGGAAAATCCCAAGATGCAAAAAACTTCCTTACCAGCCTCAGTAAGAAGCTGAGATCCCTCATAAAATCCTCCAAAGCTAGTTACGAAAATACAATTGCCAAAGATTCCAAAGACAACCACAAGGCATTCTATAGTTATGTCAAGAATCTAAATGGCAATGCTCAGATCTGCTCTGAGCTACAACAGAATAGCATTAAATATACTGATCCCAAGGATATTGCCAATATCCTGGCAGATAGATTTAGTGCCAACTTCACCCCCCTCTCACCCCCTAAAGGGCCCATCTCAATACCAAAAGATTGCCAAATTTCAGTAATCACGGCCATACTGGTAGAAACTGCACTCTCCAAAGCTATGAATACAGCATCCATGGGACCAGATGACATCCTGGGCTGTATACTACATGAACTACAAAATGAACTGGCACCTCACCTAAGCTTCATGTTTAATCATAGCCTCACCTCAGGCTTTGTGCCTACTGAGTGGTGCACAGCTACAGTTATCCCACTCCACAAGGGGGGATCCACCTTGGATCCTGGGAACTACCGTCCCATCAGTCTGACAAGCCTGATATACAAGGGCATGGAACGCATTATCATGGAACTTATAAACAAAGACATTGGCAACCTTCAAACACTGGACCCCACCCAGTTTGGGTTTGTGAAGGGCCAATCTTGTCTCCTGAACCTGATTGACTTCTTTGAATCAGTCTCCAGAGCTGTGGATGAGGGTAAGGCGATCCACACAGCCTATCTGGACCTCACCAAGGCCTTCAACACCATACCCCACTCTGGAATCATAGATAAACTTACTAAGCTGGGCATAAATCCCTACATCACTCAATGGATTGCCAACTGGCTTACTGACAGAACACAGACTGTAAAAGTAGCCGACTCCAAATCCAGCTCCAGACAAGTGACAAGTGGAGTACCTCAGGGTTCAGTCCTGGGACCACTCTTGTTTGGCATCTACTTCTCTGACGTACAGGCCAACACTAAGGGACTCTGGCTAACAAAGCTTGCAGATGACTGCAAACTGGGAGCCATTAATGAATCCCCAAATGATGTGGATATTCTACAAAAGGGCCTACAGAAACAGATGCTTGGTGCCAGAGCCATGGACTCAAGCTTAATGCCAAGAAATGTATAGTTATCCCCTTTGGGAAAAACCATGTACCCATGAATTACCACATAAGTGGCAGTACACTTAACACTGAAAGTGTGTTGAGAGACTTAGGGACGCAGGTGGACAGTGGTCTCACCTTCGATAACTACATCGCCACAACAGTCAGGAAATCCTTCTATGTGGCACACCTCATCACTAAGGGCTTTTCATCCAGAAAAAAGGAGGTCATTGTCCCACTGTACTCATCCCTCATTAGACCCATTATAGAGTATAATGCCCCATTTGGTATGTACCTCACAAGACATCTGTAACAGCTGGAAAGGCCGCAGAAATACCTCACTAAAAGAATCACAGGCCTAAAGCAGATGCCCTACGCTGACCATCTAAAAAAACTCCAGCTATACTCTGTGGCATATCATTTACTCAGAGGCGATCTCTGGTTAACATACAAGGCCATGTCAAACCCTGAGCTGTTGGACATGCTCCACTTAAAGAAATCCCAATCCCTCAGAGACACACGCTCCGGGGATCTAAACCTTGTCATCACAATGAACAAAACATGCTGGAGGGATAGGTTCCTGACCCAGAGACTCTCCATAGTCTGGAATAGACTGCCAATACATGTCACGCAGAGCGCCTCCTTGGCCCTCTTCAAAAGGAACCTTGACGATTGGATGGGAGATAGAAAATTCATCCCAGGGATTATGTCAGTTGCCCTGCTGGACAGGGGTCCAGGGAAGTAAATATTGTGGGAAGAAATATCCGGGGAATTGTTTGGCTAGGCTTGTATAGGCCCTAGGGCTGATAGCCTAGTACCAGCTTATGAACCTATGAACCTATGTATGGTGTTATTCCCACTGAGAAGATATCTTCTCGGTACCAGTGCAAAGCAGTAAAGGGTCTACATACACATGATTCACAAGGGGGGGAATCTATTAAACATATAGCAGAGTTAGAAACACTTCCAGAAAAAAGACCACGGGAAGTTCAATAGGCAGCACAGTCCTTCAAAGCTATGAAGTGTTTGCTTCCCCCTAACTTAGTTGTTAGATCATAGAGCCACTCAATACCTAACTCATTCCAGTCTTTGCAATTAATAGGAGTCCCATTTCAAAGGAAATATGTGTTTTCCCTTAAGGGGACAGCTAATCCCCATATGCCCAACCAGCCTGTAATCTTGGAGACTGCTTTAAGAGCCAAGTGGTGTGATGTAAAGAATGCCAGCAAGTAAGGCTTTTGGAGAGGGACTTAGGGTACCAATTAAGTTCCCTATAAGAAATGTCCACAAAGGTAATTCATTATGGTGAATAGAGAAAAAAATAGCAACCTGAAAGGATCTGGTATAAATTCCCCTGTCAGGTATACTGAAACCTGTGTACAGAGGTGATGTTACTTTGCCATCTGTTTAATGCTTTTACTTCTTCTGTTCCAAATGTACTTATCTAGAAGTTTCTTAATCCTCCTAAGTAAAGGATGGGCAGGTGGAATAGGGATGTGTCTGGAAATATAAAACAGTAGAGGGAATGCAAACATTTTGATCACAAACATATGTCCAATTATAGAAAGATATAATTTCCTTGACTTGCCCAACACTAAAGAAAAACACAATCTATCTAAAACCACCTGGGGGGAGGACAATGCCCCACAAACACCCCCTAACTCTCTCTCTCTCTCTCTATATATATATATATATATATATATATATATATATATATATATATATATATATATATATATATATATATATATATATATATATATATATATATATATATAAAACAACTACAGGATTGCACTACAGTGGGGAAAAGGGCATGAATCCTCACATTGGGCAACTATTTACTTACCCTGGAAATACTTACACTATTTGGCATTTTCTTTTTCGTGAGTCTCATCTAGGCCTTTTCATCTTTGGCATTTTGTATTTTCGATTATCTGAAGCAGACCCATATATATGGGTTTATATTAGTTTGCTGAAAGTGTATTTTAGCGAACACCTAATCACCGACCCCTAATCAGTGAAAATCACTTCTGCTATTTGCTGAATTTACCAAGGGCAAAGAAGTAGTTAGCCAAATACACAGCTGTGCCCTTTTCTCCACTGTAGTGCGATCTCGTGTTTGATATACATAGTTGGGGGGCACAGCCCCTCAAATTGGTGGGTGTGCGGTGCTAAGCCCCCCACTTGGGTGGGTTTGGTTTAGTGAAATGTTTTTCTGTTGTGCTGTGAAGCAAGTATTTTGTTGCCCTTGGTAAATTCAGTGAATTGTGGAAGCGATTTTCGCTGAATAGGGGTCGATGATTAGATGTTCACTGAAATACACTTTCAGTGAAATAATATAGATCCTATACTCACACATGCACACACACACACACACACACACACACGCAGAGACACACACACACACACACACACACACACATATATATATATATATATATATATATATATATATATATATATATATATATATATATATATATATATATGAGTCCAATGGTTTCCTGTCTGTTACATTTGGTTGACAGAAAAACTGATCAACATTGGTATGAGATCACTATACTACTGGGGTTGAGAAATATGTCCATTCCTCAGATTACTCAGTAATGTGCAGTCACTGATTTGATATATTTAAGTAGCAGAGGTGTGAAGCATGTCTCAACCCTTTACATGGGGAGGGGGGATTGCCAACCTGCAAAAAAATGTTTTTGATTTGCACGCTCCAAGGTTATGTCTTGCAGCATATTGCAACATGTGCATTGTATTGTCAATGTATTTTTTCAATCTCTTTTGTCAATCTCATGTTTATTGAGCTACTGAACTTTATTGTATTTATGTGCCTATGGTATACAGCCAAACATTGTTAAAAATAAAGGTATTCATGGGCAAGCTACTAGACTGTATATATTAGTCACAGATAATAGTAAGATTAATATAGAAATGAACAACCTAAGACAAATGCTTGTGGAAAAGGGCTACCATTTGAACAAGGTTTACAATCTTTTGCAAGAGGCAAAAGGTATAAGAACCATGGATTACTGTCTTATTTTAGAAGCTACTGAGGCAAGCCATGGGGAGGTACATAATGTGAAATCTGGTAATGATAACATACTGAGATGGACTCATGCATGGTGCTGGTTACAGCTTAAGTGGAAATAATGTTAAATGGATCATATAAGGTCACTCAAACATTTAGCAGGCAATACAGATATATTTCAAACAGTAGATACTAAGCCAGCATGTCATATACAAAGAATGTTGACATACACATTGTACTGAAAAAGTCTGAGAAAAGTCAAAATTGCATCTCCAGCAAACTATAAGGTACCTATAAATGTCGGTTATGTCCTCAATGTCACTGCATTCCTTCAAGGCATCAATTTCCAATCTAAACAAAGATTTGCAATTTATCCGGGGCTGCTTTCTTAGCAGCTTGTGACATTCATATGGTATTCTGAGCCGAGAAAACATCTTACAAACTCTTGCAGAGAGTTTATGAGCATTGTTATACAATCATAAAAAATACACATACAAAGATTGAATTCCAGCTGATGAACTCAATTTAGCTGGACAAGCTTCCAAGACAGTTTAAGAGAATAAACCCAGTTGGCGATCTACAATCTCATATTTTCCTCTTTCAAAAGTTGAATAAAAACCACTAAAGTCTTCCTTTTGGTTTTCAAAAGCTTTATTTTTGAAGAACGTCCAACATAGGTAGGTGACCACTGTGGAAAAATCTCTCTTCATTTTTTTCAGTTTATTCAGCTTTTGAAATAGGAAAATATGTGACTGTAGATCGAGGACTGGGTTTATTCTCTTAATTTGACTTGGAAGCTTGTCCAGCTAGATTGAGTTCATCAACTGGAATTCAATCTTTGCATGTGTATCTTTTACGTTAGTATCGCTTGATTCAAGCTCGGAGAACCCTTGGGGTACAGTCTCTCACCTTGAGAATCCTCAGTGCTTATTTTCTGATTGTTACACAAGCAAGAAAAAGGCTATCAAATGCATTATATAGATTACACCGTGCCCTGTTTTAGAAAGTCTCACGCTTGTGTTTTAGATCATGTTCCATTACGTGCAATGGGAGTAAATTCTGAATCTCTTTTGGATAAAAGAATATGGAATGACAAATATATTTAAATGCTGTCTGCAGTCTTGAATTAAATAACTCCATTAGTATAAAGGCTATTTTAAAATATAGGACTCTTTAAAAGTTGTGATTGATTGTACCTCCATCAAGATTTATGTGTAATTAGTGTGTACTATGTAATTTAAAGAATACTTTCAATGGTATAGCAATTGTAGTGGTATCATTCTAAAGAAGTCCATTGATAGTTTGAGATTAATGTGCTAAATAAATTCATCTTGTGACAGCTTTGGAAGGTTGTTTTTTTTTTTTTTTTTTTTGTAGATTCTTCAGTATTTACCGAAATGGGCTAAATGCAGTTCTAGTTCACCGTAGCTTAGCTCTTACATCCATCAAAAAAAATGAGGGAAGATAATGCACCTTCTGTCACTTTATGTAATTCTGGAGACATATGACCAGCTGTATTGTGGTGGTCAGACCAACATTATTTGTTGTTTTTTCCATCTGCCTACTGCAATGCCAGCAGGATGGGCACCATCAGCTGTGCCTGGTTCTCCTCAGGGATTCTTGCTAGAATTTCAAGTAAAAGCCTAAAAAGCTGTTTGACACCCATCCCAGACTGGACATAGTAAACACAAGTGTAATAGTCTAAAAATATTTCTGCTGAATGTCAGCAAGGTTGCAATAGTGCAGCGCTTTGGATATTTTGAGAGATTGAATGAATCTATCTGACTTCATTACATACTTTTCAACCTCTTAGTGCAATAAATCTGGACAATGTTTGACATACTAGGAGGACAAAGGCCCAAAAATAGGGACCGATATTAAATATTGTTCTTATAAACTTAGAAAGTTGCTAGAATAACAGGAATTGTGTTAGAATTAATTTTTTGAAAGACTTGAAGACTGCAACTAAAATTTGTGTCATTATTTAGTGACTTCAGTCCTCAGATATTCCCAGTGATTTGCTAGAAAACCACAGATTTTATGAGGAACAGTCCAAAAATATGAGGCAAAAATCCGGACAGTTGAGAGCTATGCTGCATTACTGTTAGTCTACATGTCAGAAGCTTAGAATTTCCCTATCCAAACTATAAATATTGATGCATAATCTTGCCAAGGCCATCTCTTTCTTAGAGGTGCTAAGGTCTCTTAACTCTGCTTGAAGTTCCTGTAATTTTGTCCCACTGTTTTCCTTGTCTGTTGAAGCACCCAGCAATCCTCTCTGCATGCCCTTCACATGGAACTTAAGGTAGGAAATCAATGTGTTTCTAATTTACATACAACATCCATAGAATAACCTTTCCCTTGATCCAGCATTTAACTTTTCCCACAAAACAATCTACCCATGTCACTGCGCTCACTTATTGGAATTACCTTCATGACCAATGGTCAAATTTCCACTCATCATTACTAATAATTAAACAGAATGGCTCCATTCTCTGAAGGGCAGAACCCCTCCTTTGTAGTCACCCCTACCAAGGCATCAATGTGCATGTCTTCAAAAATTACTTATTGAGTTATCTTGCATTGCAGATGGGATGGTGACGGTTCCACAGATAGTGGTACTAACAACAGATGTTGACAGTTCAACAGACAGTGGTATTAACTACAGATGGTGACAGGTCCACAGATAGTGGTACTAACAACAGTCTACTACTTATTCTACATAAGGAAGATAAATTATCTTTTTTTCTCTGTCTGGATAAGCTGCTCTTCATCCAATAACATGAGGGCCATTGTCCAGGATTATATTTGGTGTGCCACTTGCCTATTCACATATTTTGATCCAGGAGAACTATTTATAGTGGTGTTAAAGTCACAAACCCAAAACCAGTACTCACATCTCTTTAAGTACCTTGTGGATACAGGTAAAACAATCATTTAGAGGTGTTGCGTTACCTGCACTGGGACCATAGTATGTCCGTACAGCTATGTTCTCTGTAAATGTCTTCTCTTCAGCCAACAACCATCTTACCTCCATATTATTTTAAGTTTTTAGAGTATACTACCCTAAAATTGTCCTTATCAGTGCTGCAATCCCTTTTTTCTTCATAAAGAATGGTCACACTATACCATTTAATTCTAATTACGTCACTACCTTCTTTTCTAAACTTCATCTCATGGTGGAAAGCAATATTGCCCTAATCCTGACCTAACCCATCCCTTACTTTCTTCCCTTTTAGAGGCATCTACAACCTAGAGACATCTCTCTCTATATTTCACAGAAAAGTTAAAGCAGTGCACGGATGTAACATTATACATCTACTCTTGCAGACATGGGGCTGAGCATGATCAGGTAGTAGAAAACAATACTTACCAGTTTCTCTTAATAATGACCATTTGCAGCACCTATTTCAGTGTTTAATGAGTTGGAGAAAACATGCATGTTAAAGACTTTAAAATATAGCATCTGAATTCTTACAATGACATCCAGGTGTTAGAAATCAAACTAAAGGTACTATCTACAAAATATAAACCAGAGTATTCAAAATGCAGTTCAGCTATAGCCTCAAGTGGGCCAAGATCCACATGGGGTCCAAAACATGGTTTGACTGCATCTTTACTATAAGCAGGTAAAATTTGCCTTACTCTGCAACATATCCGTTATATGAAGAGGGGCTAAAGTAGAATATCATGCAGGCTTCTGTTAAATATCCATACATATAGGCATTGTTGCTCATTTGTACATACTAAGAAAAGGCATTGCAAGGTGATAATATCTATCCAAATTAAACACATTCTAGGTATAAAAATACCACTTTTAGACCTCAAATCTCACTCAAAGGACTGTTTAGCATATTAGAAGAAAGCAACCATCCAAACAATTAATGTTCTTGTAGGAAAAGAAACATCTGATGAACTTAAAAGTTTGTAGAATGTCAAATTTTAAAGGCAGGTCTCATGCATTTGTAAAATTAAGCCACTCAAGACTGTCCACTGACTAGGGCAAGTAGCCCTTATCCCTTACTACCCAGTGCATGCATACCCCAAATAAGAAAGAGAAAGACTAAAAAAACACATGCCTGGGATGTAGCACAAAGGTTGATGAGGAGGCTAAGTATCAATATCGTCCTATGGCACTAAGCAGAACAATAGCTTTATTACTTTATACAATAGTCTGACTCATTCTAGGCTGGAAGCATGGTAGAACAAAGAGAGGGAGTCATATACAAAAGTTCAATGCTACCCACCTTGTATTACAATTGTCTGGCAAATGTGGTTTGGGAATAACAACTCAGTACTCAAAAGATATACATTTAAGCATCCATAATTATGAGCAATGAGACCAGAAAGAAAAACACTCCAAAAGTGTTTTTGCATGGAAAAAGCCACATTCCCCCATACACTTTTATTATATTATTCTCTGCAACTCAGAAAAAGAGTGATCGTAGAGAGTCACTGAAAAAACTGTTGTGTTTTTTATCCAAAAGGCTGGTGCTCAGAGACGTTGAAACCCAATGCATTCCAGCCCATCATGTTTTTCTTACTTGGAGTGACAACAGTACATAACAAGTGTCACCTTGAGCAATTATTCTTCTACAACAATCATCATCATCATCATCATCAACCCCCTTTTTCCCATTTTCTACATGGGTTCGGGGTGTCATTTTATCTGTCCCATCTCTCTTGATTCTGTGCCACACTCCTGCCCTCTTCAACATTCATGGCTGACTGTCGCAGATCTTGTTTCACACAGTCCATCCACCTCTTTGCCAGATACCCTCATTCCTTCTTGCCTTCTTCCTGTCTGTCCAAAATCTTCTTGCAGAACAATAATATGAGTGATCTGGAATCAAACAAATGACTATAGGCCTCACAGGAGCATACAACCAAGGAAATATAAATCCCTCTTCTGACCCTTAAATTCTAGTACAGCTTAATTACACCCTGTCCACTGACATAGCATATAGTCTGTATCCTCTCAGTGTGCTCACACTTAAACAGGCAAAATGAGGCTATAAGGAAGCTCATACTGGCAATGAGGTATGGAGACTCATACACAAGGAGGCTGAGTAATAACAGTATGCTACAGTACTTAGCTGAAGAACAGCTAAGTTAGTGTTCTAGTAGAAAAGCTTGACTCATATGAGATTAGAGTTATCATTAAACTCAAATGGTACATGGCTCACTTCACTGGAGTCTGGAAGAGTACTCAGTCTTCATTGCTGTTGCTTGTGGATATGCAATCCTGTAACAGTTCTTTAGGGGCTCTTGGGCTGATCTCAGTAACAGAGGTGGTCTCCCTTCTGTTTTGTTTGACTTCAGGCATGGCTTTTTCAGGGGTATTAGATGGAGAGGAGCTATCTTTCTGTTTTATAATCGCTGATTTTAATGGCTATTCATTTATGGTATGCTGCCCACCTCAGGCTACATTTAATAGCCCACCTGCTTGTAGCCTAACATTATGCAGTATTACAGGACACCCTTTTTTCAAAATACTTGCACTCTTATTGGTTGACTAATAGCTTTTCTTTGACTGGAGAAGGTCAGGTTCATCTGTAAGCCACAGAGCACTCAGTACAGAATTATCTGAAATAGTGTAATGATGCAGTCAAGTTCTTCTTCCTGTGGTGGTCAACACTTGAATTGTCCTGGACTAGCCTTAGAGTGCTACTACCTACTATTAATGGACTATAGTGGCTTTACTGTAATGACAGACAAGTTTCTTTATCACACAAGTCTAAGAAAGCAGATATAATAAAAGGTTTTTGAAATATAGAAGATACTTTTTTCCTGTGGGTAATATGATGTGCTTCTCTCAGTTCTTAATGGCTACAAATAGTTTAGGCATTTCAAAATAGTTGGAAAGCAAATTTCACTGAATTGGGGCCTTCTAGGCCTGTATTTAAGTCTAGCAATTCAACCATTTTTATGCTTGGAAGTTTCACATGTAACCTCTGCTACAGTCATACACAGACATGGTGCATTTCAGGACAAGATAGTTTGTAGACTTGCTATACAGTTTAGGAGTTTGGAAATGTGCCATTGCTAGTCCACAAAGGCTGTTCTAGTTGTTTCTACCTTCATCAGGACAGATTTACCATTTTGGCCATAGATGATAGGGAGGTCTGCAAATCTGTGGAGAACTTCACACCATTTTATATGGGCCTATATCAGATACTCGAAAAGGCATTTCATTGAATGCCTCTTCATCGACCCGTAAACCATGAAACAGCAAACGTGCATAGAAGTGATTTCTTTCCCTGGGAAAGAAATCACTTACCCTAAACAAAAAAACACACCACTACAAACAATACAAAGTAGGTAGCTTTGCCCCACACACCTCCAACCCCCCCAACTAAATATACCAATTCCGAGAATGCACTACAGTGGGGAAAACAGCAAAGTAACAGAGGTGGCCAAGCGATTTCTTTCCCAGGGAAAGAAATCACTTATATGACCGTTCGCTGTTTTGTGTTTTAATTATTTAACGGTTGATGAAAAGGCGTTCGATAAAACGCCTCTTTGAGTATATAATAGGAACCCTTTTACATTGCTCTATGCATCTGAGTAGCAAGATCACCTTTTCATAAGCATACAGTATAGATAGGATGGAGGAGCAGTATTCCACGAATGCTGTAGGGATTAGATAAGCCAAACAAACTCATGCTATGTATATGGAGTCTGCCACCTAATGCTGCAACAAGTAATGCATGAACAATTTACATCCTACGTCTCCCATTACAAGTTGCTTTCAGCCACAGAGCACAGATTCAAATCTGAGCACAGTACCTAAACTACCCTCCTTAAACTAGTAGATTATACAGCAACTGCCAAAGGATGAGCCACAACATCATTTCTAAACATCTCTAAAACCTTTGATGTACTTAATTATTGAGGGTTACCACCTGTCCTTCTTTCTACAGGACAGTCCTTATTGGGTATTTGTGTCCTGTGGGAAAAAACCCAGAACAATGCCAAATGTCCTCATTGTTTATGATGAAAAATATTTCCCAATTTTCCTTTAATAGTTGCATAAAATGTGTTTTTTTTTGCATCTTAAACACCTCAGTGTTATGCAAAACAGCATAAGCAACTCAAATGTTACAAGAATAACCTTTTATTTTGGCAAACATTTACGTCCAGTTCTTTGTACTGGCTGTTGGTATTTCTTTTCCCTGGAAAATCTCAAATTTCTACAAGGAATACCTTACTTTGAACATGTGAAAAGGTGTCAGGCTTTTAATTACCACATGTAACTGCTCAGGCCACAGTGCTCATGATGCTCTGATTCTACACTGTCTTGGTTTAAAATACCTGCAAAATAAAACTAAGTTATAGGTTGGCAAAACTTTATATATTACAGTCACTCATCACATGCTGGAGTGTTTCAAGGAGTTAAACTTGGCCCTCAATTATTTACTTACTTTACTATGGATCCACACACCCGACAGAACTACTATAATTCAATATGCAGGCAGGACATTGCCTATCCATGCAGCTGAAAACCATCAGACTCTAATATCAGACCTTCTAAAGGCTCTAAGCAGTCCTCAGTATTTAGAATAGAACAAATCAGCCTAATTCTAAATGAGAAGAAAATGAAACTCCCGATATTTAACACATTTCTATGACACTCTAACCAAAACTTTCTTAGTCAACATGACTTTTTGACTGAGTTACTCCGTAGAAATACCTAGGTGCTATATTAGATCATAATATATCTTTCAGTATCATACAGATACCATTATCAAAGAGGTAAACAAAACATTTGGATCCCTCTACAAAGTACTATATACCTAATTCCAAGGTCAGAGAAAAGGTAACTGAAATACAGCAAAACCACAAAAGATGTTAAAAAACAATTCCAAATACTACGAAGAGGACCACCACAGCTACAAAAGTAGGAAAATTAAATACACACTTAGTGCCTCGGCATGAAATGCCTTCCAAGAGTAAAAAACATCATAATACATGTACTTAAATACATCCACTAATTACCTTAATTAACAATCAACTCAATAAAACAATTAATTATTTAAATTACATATTTCCAATTACACTCTCTATTAAGCCCAAAGGGCGCCAGTGTGCCATACTTTAAAATAAGCAATGTTTCCTTCTGTAGCAGTTTATTCTTAACATTTTTATGTTTCCCAAGTAATACATCTACCTTCTCTTAGCCAAGCCCCACTAGCTGTGGATATGCATATTTCGGCCTTGTTATGACCTCGTCAGCACAGCACAAGCAGAGTGCTTGACTAAGCGTTAGGAACACAGGGCTGTTATACCCAACTGATGTCCATTATCATTAGGGTCACTGCAAAAATATCCCAAACAACAAACTAAAACAATGAGTGAGAAGGTCACTATCCACAGCTAGTGGGGTTTGGCTTTATTAGCCTGAAATTGTCCATTAAAATGATGAAACAAGTCATGGGCATTCAGAATTGCCAATGAGCTGAAACACCTGATGTTCATAAGGTTCATTTGCATGCATCCCATGTGCCTCTGATACAAGAGGTTTGGGAGGTCACTCAGTGGAAGTTCTAGCTTTGCTGGAGTTTTCATTTTTGTTTTTACAAACTAGGTAAATGTAAAATTAATTTTAAATTCTTAGTATTAGACGAGATTAATGAGTATGAGAATATTTTTAATGCAGGTAATGAGTTGGGATGCTGTATTTGCCGCAGGTAAAATTGAATGCTTGCCATTCACCTAGTTTGAATACTCATGAGGATTTTATTGTGTATATTAAGAGGAAGAAGCTCAAACATTAATATGATGTTTTTTCTTTTTTGTCATGTGATTATGGGTTGTCATATGATTTTTTGTAAGTGTTTAAATAACTGGAGTAGAAGAAAGTATGCCAGTTTGAAAAAGTCTTATATGATGAAAGTGCTTATTGTTTCTTCTTGTATTAAATGGTTTGGTTTTTCGAGTTTATTGCCTTTTCTGACTTTTCATTCTTTGGAGTTAAGGAGTTTTACTTATTGTGGTTTCCATCCCATGTATCTAAGATTCATTTTCCACTACTGCTTGCCTACTGTTTGACTTTTGCAATTATAGATAATATTTGCAAGCTTCAGCCCTTTTTGTTGCCTAGATCCACTTTTAATACATATAAATGTCACACCTTACTGTTTAACAGCTTTGAGCATTATACACTCAAAGTTTCTCTTTATTTCCTGTCATCCCTGTGCTTCTACCATTTCTTCTCCTCACAACATATTTGCATATTGTTGTACTCCACAAAGCAGAGCACACTAATTACTTATTAATGTACACATGAACTCATTCATAAATAAGTAAATGGCTTATCTATAGTATTTGTTTTTATCACACTTATTTCTCTGTATGCAACATTGTATAACCTATCCAATATGTACTGGGAAACTTTGTAAGTAAATGCAAACAGCACCTTACTTCTCAATGGAGCTGATGATTTATTTGATTTATGTCTTCACTTTTATTATCCTGTATGTTTTATTCAATGGAACTTGTAAGAGATATTCCTCCTTGGGTTGCCTCTGAAAATGGGTCTGGCCCAGTTAGGTTAACCCAATTAATAAATTATATATACATACATATAAATACTTGGAAAGTGCCCCCCTCCCACACACACACATGCATAATGAATAGCAAACTAAATAGGGACAGACAGACTGAGCTAACATTTCTAACCAATCTCCTTGGTCAGCTAATGCCAGCTCCTCTAGTATACTGACCTTTATTTCTTTTTTAATCACTGGCAGTAAATACTGGTCACCAGTGCCTTGGTTTTATTAGTTGTGGCTAGCTGGTAAGCACATTGCTGGCTTGGCTTTATTAGTTGTGGCTAGCTAGTAAGCACATTGCTGGCTTGGTTTTATTAGTTGTGGCTAGCTGGTAAGTGCATTGCTGGCTTGGTTTTATTAGTTGTGGCTAGTTGGTAAGTGCATTGCTGGCTTGGTTTTATTAGTTGTGGCTAGTTGGTAAGTGCATTGCTCTGATTATTATTTAATACTCTATTAATAGTTTTGGCCATTCTGTGTTGCCTATACTCCATAGTGCATTACCATTTTTATGTATTTAATATACACAATTAAAAGGGTATGAGGATTTAATTAAAGCAATGGTTAGAAAGTGTGCTTGTTCAAGACATGAAATAAAGTGACCTGTTTGTAGCAAGACAAGGAAGATGATTTAGATCAAACAAAACAGCAACTATCTCAGTTCAAAGAAACTAAGGAGTATACTTTATTGTTCAATAAAGCTCAAGCAGGCTTTTATAAATGAAGTACTTTTTCAAGCATTATAAAACATTCCACAATTAAAACAATTTATATAAAAATCCTCATCACATGACTCAAATTCAGTAGATGACAGAATTAAACTTATTAAGGTAGGTGGATTTCAGTCAGTGAATTTCTTCATGAGTCATGCAATGAGGATTTTTATATAACTTGTTTTATCTCTGGAATGCTTTTATAGCACTTGAAAAGGTACCTACTGTACAAAAGCATGTGTTTGTTTTATTTAAGCAATAACTGATGAGTGGGTGTGGTACATTGAAGATTTACCCTCTGCTGGCATGGTTTGATCATGAGAGTGAAGCTCGAGTGATTAAACAAAGCCAACCGTGGGTAAATTTTCAATATGCCCACATCCATGAGTCAGTTATTGCTATTACATAATTAGATAATTTAAGAAAGAAATTACTTTTTTAAAATAATTTCTTTGTATAATGATGCTGTGGTATTCCTCCATGTTGTTTCCGCATTCTTCCATGTTTGTTGATGTAGTGCTCATGCGTATTGGGCTACTCTCCCATGCTTGCACAGTACATCAGTGATGCGGATAGCAAGCAATGGAGAAAGAAAGATCTCCATCGAAAAAAAAAAGAAAACTATAACATCTGGACAGTTTAGAGGTATGAGAGATACATGGAAAAAATACAAGGAAAATCAGGTATATTTCTTTAGATTTGCAGAATGCACCTGATTTTCCTTTTATTTGCTCTGCTCTCCATATCGACCTCTTGAAATCTTATCTCAAGAAATGTTGCAGAGACTTAAACAAGGGAGGCAAAAGTCCCTGTTTTAAATATTGCTCTTATAAAGTTAGAAAGCTGCTAGAATAAGGATTTATGCAATTGTGCATTACCTGAAGCATATGAATTGTGAAATTAAAATGTGTTGTCATTATCTACTGAAATCACTCCTCAGTGATTTGCTGGAAAACCACACATTTTATGAAGGACAGACCTAAAATATGAGACAAGATTTTGGACATTGGGTAAATCTGGACACCTGAAATGTATACTTCCAGAGCACGTGCTAACAGAAGAAAGTCCGGTCATACTTCAGCGACCAGACTTTTTTCTATTGGTATATGCTCAATTTACAATGGGCATGCTGGTTGGGCTATCAATCAGCATGCATGTTTTTGAATATTAGCAAGTTATCATTGTATGATAAGCAAGACATTATACTCTTTGGTTTTGAGTCAACAATGTTGTTGCTTTGTATGCCCTACAAGTTGGATTGTCTGGCTTAGAATTAGAAAATTCCTGTCAAGGATCTACGAATTACTGTTACTTGGAAAGTGATTTGGATCCCCTAAATGGTGGCAGGATTTTACCTTTGAAGAATGGGTTTCTCTCAGATGTTCAGGGTATATCTTGCTGCCAATAAGTCTCTCTTGGCTCACAGTCAAAGGTAGTGATCACAGCAGTTTTATTTCCTTTATTACAATACATATGTGTCCACCGGAATTCTTTCACTAATAGATGTGCAATGAAGACATTTCAGTCAGTTTGGTACATTTCATTTTAAAATGATGCAATGCATTTTGTCTGTATTTCAGATGTTATTTGCCTATTGTTCTAGTCTTTGATGTTCAAGTTTTAAAATTTGGAGAGTTTTATACACTGTTTTCAATTATTTTTAATGTATGTAATATTGATTTGGTTTGCCTCATACCTCCATTAGACATCTGAATTACTACAAAAGCCACATTCTTATGGAAAAAAATAACCATCCCTACATGGCGACTCCAAAGGATTTCAATGAATATTTAACTGTTTCATTACTAAATGATGACATCTTAAACAACATTGCATCTCTCATTATAAATATCCCTTCAACACCAATGACAAAATGCTTTACACCCACCCTTCTGCAGTCTAGTACACATTTCTCTTTAATATTCTGGAAAACAATTTCAACAAACTATGGCTCCTGGATTATAATTTTTTTATGAATAGTAATTACTCTCCTGCAATTATATTCAGATCTCACTGAAAACTGGCTACCACAAAAATTTTTAAAAATAATCAACCATTTTTTTTTCTGTAGTCATAGCAGTTGCTCAACAAAAATACCCAGACTTGATCAGTAGCTGACATTCACATTCCATATTGATTGTATGGTAGATAAAACAGTAAAGAAACTAAAACTTACCTAGAAATGATAAAATCTTTTAACACTGTAAGTGAGAAAAGCAATACAAATTAACATGCAGAGTCTCATATGTGAGAGCACTGCATGTTCATAATCACCCTAAATTCATCCTGCAACACAAGCGCACTTCAAACATCTTTCAATAAAATATGTTAATTCATAGATATACTTGATGCTAAAGAATACCACTCACTAAAATTACACCGGTCAGCTCATTACCAATCCCTGTCAGAGTAACTATGCCACTAAATTCATTAACGTTTAAGCTTCTTTTCCAAAGTTACTGCCCTCTTCTTACCTCTAAACTGCATATCAAAGACAATACATAAACATATCCTCAGCTGATAATGCAATTATCCTGATTTGCTCCCCTTTAAAAAATTCCCTGGGTAGAAGATCCTTCTCAGAGACAAGCCTGGCAGCATGAAACTCACTATCCACCAAAATAAGAACTTAACAGATTATGGTACATTCGAAAAGAAATTAATAGCACACCTAAAACATGACTACAAATGCAACTTTTAGTGATACAAGAAATAAATATTATTCTTTAAACATATCAGTATATCGATGGCTAGAGAAACAATTAATACAATATGGCAACTACATTCTACTGAAAGAGGCTTGAATAGCACTACACCCAATCTGACTGTGCCTTACTTTCTATTCTATTTTTTTCTTATTCATTTTCACAAATAAATTGCAATATAGGGTTACAATATAGGGTTATTGGTGGAAAATGCAAGTACCTGTATGCTTTTTTTTTCTCAGCTTATCAATAATCCAACAAGATACAGCAAAGATCTTACCTGCCAATCCACCCTAGACTGGATCCTAGTATTCCACCCCATCAATTACTCCTCTTCCGGTACACTGTCTCGCTCCCTGAGCGATCATCTGCCAGCTTATTCCCTTAGAACAAACTCCCAACAACTAAGAGTGCACACTGTAATATCAATTAGGAACTCAACTCATTTTGTCAGCAAAATTCAACAATCTCCTAACTGAAATAGACTGGACACCCCTTAAATGACAAACTCTTAATGATGCTGTACTATACTTTAATAAAACACCTTCCTTCACATACTTAATACCCTAGCACACATTTGTATAAAAAGAATCAAAAAGAACTCAGCACCACGGCTCTCTAAGGAATGCAAACACCTGATGAAGCAAAGGGACCTAGCCTGGTCAACCTGGAAACTAAATAAAAATGAACAAAATCATGTCAATTTCAAAACATTACATAACAAAGTGACAAAACTAATAAACAGAGATAAGAAGTCATACTATTCTCAGCTTTAACTCCAGCATAAAGTCAACCCCAATAAATTTTGGTACTCCATATCTTCTCTACTTAACCCTGGAACAAACAGAGAGCACACTCTATCACCTGATACTCCTCCATCACAAATAGCTGAAAACTTTAACAAGCACTTCATAAAATTAATATCAGACCTACTAACTAACACCCTTAATGCTGGACCCCCCACCCTTCAACATATTCAGACTCCAACCCTAGACCATCAACTACTTCTAACCCTGTCATTAATAACCCACCAACTCAACAAAATCCCATACAAACCCCATTCTCATTTCAGCTCATCTCCACTCATGCCATTAAGAAACTGCTTCAAAAATTAAAACCCTGCTCCACCTCATCTGATTATCTTCCACCACACTACCTCAAACTGGCTGCCACCTCAATTGCCTACCCAATCTAGGTCTTTATCTGAATCAGAAGTACCTATCATATAGAAACAATCTCAAATCACCCCCATCCACAAAGGAGGCAATACTTTTGATCCATCCAATTTCCGTCCTATATCCATCTTGTCACTCATATCCAAAATTCTCGAAAGAGGTACCCATCGGCAGGTAATGCAATACTTATTGCAAAACAATCTTTTAACCAAAACTCAGCATGTCTTCAGATCCAGCCACAGCACAGCTACAGCTCTATTATCCTTTACAGACACCATAAGCAAGGCCAGAGATGCAGGATGCTATACAGCTTCAGTTTTTCTTGATCTCTCCAAGGCCTTTGATACAGTGTCTCACCTCTTACTATTGAACGCACTATCTAACCTAGGCTTCTAAGATAACACAGGAAAATGGTTTCAGAGCTACCTCAAAGATTGTAAACAAGCAGTGAAATCATCCAAAGAACTCTTGCCCTTTCTGCATAAACCTACTGGAGCCCTCAAGGCTCCATCCTCGACCTCTACTCTTCAACATTTTCACAAACAACCTTCACACTACCTCTCACCCTGGAACCCTCATTCCATACGTTGATGATTCCACCATAATCTGTACTGCTCAATCACTACCAGAACTACTTTCAAAAACTCAACAGTTCTTTACTGTAGTCGAATCCTGGCCAAGAAATTCTCAACTCTTTCTTAATCCAAAGAAGACTAAACTAGTACTCTTTCTCCCCAAAAACACCTCCCCTGGCACTGATCATTTCAACATCCTAGCGTCAGCCCCAGGGCAGATAGCCTAGTACTATACTATGAAACTATTTACCCCAGGGGTCACATCTGTGTCACTGCTAGACAGGGGCACAGTAAACTAATTCTATTATATAAGGGGACCTTCACTGTGTCACTACTAGACAGAGGCACAGTATTCTAGATTTATTCTGTACATTTTTGTACCATTTCATGGGGTGGCAAATGCCACATCACTATGGCTAGGCTTACAAATGCCCCAGGGCAGATAGCCTAGTACTATACTATGAAACTATGAAACTATGACAATACTGTCATAGAAATAGTGCAGGAAATCAAACTTCTAGGAGTTATCATTGACAATAAACTTTCATTCGACCCCCATATACAGCAACATGTAAAGAAAACTTATCAAAAACTAAGACTCATATAGAAACAAACATTTCTTTATTACAGCAACCAAAACTACCCTTGGAAAAACATTTTTACTTCCCTCCCTTCTTTACGGTGCTCCTATCCTAACTAACTTACAAACTACTACCCTAAGCCAGATGGAACAGTCCTACAACAATGTTGCAAAGTTTGCCACAAACTCTAAATATCACACACACCACTGTAAACCTCTGCTAGAACTAAACTGGCTTGAACTCCCCAACTAACTTACCTTTATCCAGCTATCCACCTTGCACAACCTTATTTTCAAGCCCACTGCCTGCCCTTCACTAGTCAGTCTAGTCACACCTTACACACCTATGATCTGAAGAGAAAAATCTCTTAGCTATCTCAAAACCGACAAGAAAACCAGGTCACTCTCTGTATTTATACTCTGTCTCTATACTATGGAATTCACTACCTCTAGCTACCAGGTCTATGCCTGGCCTAACCCATTTCAAAGCCTCTAAAAAAATCATCTCAAAAATACATGGCTCTGCTCCTGCATAAAACTTGTCTAATGCTCAGATCTTCCTCTTCTTCCACATTAGCCTCATCCTCCTCTTCTGTCACATTTCACTCCCTCATGGTCTGCAAGATTCTAAGGCTCTCCTAACTCCTTCTCTGTTTCTATACCATATCCTTAAGCTACTGCTCAGTCTGTAATGCCTCTGTCCTTCTTAACTCTCTCACTATCTTTCCGCATCACTAACTTTCTGGCTATTATTTTCCTAACTGAAACCAACATTCTAATTTTTCATGTAAGCCTGGGAACTATGGCGTAAGACTAACACAGTAGTTTCTAAACAACAGTATCAGGAACTTAGAAATAAGAAAAAAAAATAAAACAGGATAAAATAAATTTCTATCATAACATTCAAAACACATAAAAAAAACCCTCAGAAATGTTGGCCAGCCATAAACTCAATCCTTCACCCAGGAAAAGCTACTACACCAATGCCAAACATCCACAACAATTCCAATAGCATAGCTACCATCTTTAGCAAACATTTTACTGAATCTATAATTCCCCTTTCTAAACAGCAAACTCCTACTCCTGATACCAAACCAGCCAAGTCTACAACTAGCAATGCCTCATTCTCTTTCTCCCCAGTTCCTACAGCCACTATAAAAAAAAACTACTACAGAAACTAAAACCTACTACACTAGTCATAGATAACTTACCCAGTGAATACCTCAAAATTGCAGCTGAATCTCTAGTCTTCCCAGTATCAATCCTTATAAATAGAGCCATTCTCAAAAACAAGGTCCCTCAACTGTGAAAAATTTCCCATGTAATCCCACTTCATAAAGGAGGACCTTCCACAGAACTGACAAACTATTGGCCAATTGCTATTCTTTCACCTCTTTCTAAGTTACTTGAAAGGTGTATTTATCTCCAGGTCATGAAATTCTTACTAAAAAATAACCTTCTTGCAAACACACAGCATGGGTTTCGCCCATCACGTAGTACCACTACAGATCTCTTATCCTTCACTAGTACCATAAACCATCACAGGAATAACAACAACTTTGTATCTGCCATCTCTCTAGACTTATCAAAAGCTTTTGATATGGTCTTCCATTCCAAACTAATAGATGTACTAACTGAACTGTCCTTCTCACCATCTGCCACAGCATAGTTTCCTAACTATGTATCTGTCCGTTCTATTGCAGGGTGACCTATCTCCACGCCTTCCTTTATCCATTGATGTCCCCCAAGGATCTATCTTGGGCCCTCTCCTTTTCTCCCTCTTTACTAATAATCTACACACAGCTACTCCACATGGTTCTATAATACAGTATGCAGATGATTCAACACTTATCTGTGCTGCCACTTCTCTATCAACTCTTCATTCTCAAACACAGGAATCTTTCACTTCTGTTGAAACATGGTTAGCCAATGTCCATCTAATCCTGAACCAAACCAAAAGTAAATTATTACTCTTCCAACCTAACAAGACATCTGTCTCATGTCCAGCATTTAACATAATAGCCAAAGACAATACTGTGATCTTCCTGACAACCCATACAAAGCTTCTTGGAGTGGAAATAGACAATACCCTAAAATTTGACTTGCATGTTTCCTAACTACTAAAAAAAGTCGATAAGAAACTTAGAAGTCTATATAGGCACAAAAGGTTCCTAACCACAATAGCCAAAATTACATTAGCACAAAGCCATCTGCTCTCCACTCTACTATATGCCTCTCCAATTTTAACTAATCTAAGGAAAGCTGACTTATCTAAGCTAGAAGCATGTTATAATAAAATTGCTACGTTTGCATCTGACTGCCCATATAGAACACATCATTGTACAGCTTTAAGGATACTAGACTGGCTTGAGCTTCCCAACATTATTCTTTACAACCAACTCTCTCTACCTCACAAAATTGTAACACAACCAACTAGAACCCCTGCACTACAAAATCTCATCCTTCCTTACAGTTCCAGCAGACCACTTTGCTCTAACAATAAGAACTTGCTCATCATCTCCAAGGCCAACAACACTGCAGGAGAATCTTTATTTTCCAGCTATATATCTTGTATATGGAACTCCCTTCCTAATTCCATTCTCTCAATCTCATCCACTAACTACTTTAAGCCATCATTTAAAGCCTATCTAAAAAAATAAGTGGCTATGTTCCTGTGCTAACCCCTCATGAGTGCTCTGATAAACCACAGTATACCCAAAACATGTCCAACTTCTCCCCCGGTGTTTAATCCTTTGTTCCTACCGACCTCTCTTAACCTTATATCTTGACATAAGTCATACCTACAAACAGTACTAGCTATGTTCAAACCCTAGGTTTTGTTGTCAAGATATAATAAATTTGTATGTTCTTATATATACTACATTTTGTTTATTTTATACTTTTTGATTATTGTAATGTGTGGATGAAAATTTACTGTTACTCATGGAAGTTTTCTCCCAAGGCCTCTGTTGAAAAAGTCTGTGTCCAGTTGAACTTTCTCAGTAAACAAATGTTAAATAAATAAATAAATAAAATAAAATAAATAAATGTACTATAACAGTCAATGTTATACATTGCACTACATACATACTAGTTTTGGACAGTATCTACTCATAGGGTATGTATACGGTGAGAGTGACTGTTATTGTCTATAATGATTTAACTCTATATAATTGTCTAGATGTATAGTATATATTGTAATATCTTTTAACATAGTTTATGTTCTTTCAACTTATTTTTGTATAGCCTTTCTAATGTAATTTGTATTGTATTGGATTATATTGTATTGTACTGTATGTGGAGCTTTTTTCCCTGGGCATCTGCTGAAAATGGGTTCTGTGGACACAGTCAGACCACCCTGGTAAACAAATGTCAAATAAATAAATAAAATATTTGTCATATGTTAACATAATATATCTATAATTATATAATGATGGGCCATTGTTATAAAAAAAATGAGCACACTGCTTGGACAGCACAACCAGCATGCCCATTGTAAATCGAGCATGTACCAAGAGAATAAAGTCTGCCTGCTGAAGTGCCATTCAGCAGCCAGACTTTTCCATCAATATATGCTTACAGGGCAGCAAAGAAATACTCAGAAACATGCTTGATTTTCCTTCTGTTTAGGCTGGCCTTCGTAAAATCTCAGTCAAAGGGAAATAAACTGCAACAGAGATTCTCTCTTCTCCACTGCTTCACTGCACTGCACTGATGTACTGCACAAGTGCGGGAATGTAAGTCCCATACACATGCGCAGTACATCAGAAAAGGTGGAAGAGTGCGGAGGAATACTACAGTGCCATTATACAATGACATTATTTAAGAAACATAAGCACTGTCTCTCGTAATGTCATTGTGTCTTTGTATAATAGGAGTTACCTGCTAGTGGGTGTGGGTATATCTGGATTTACCCACTGTTGGTTTTGTTTAAGCACTTGAGCTTTGGCCTTGTGATTAAACCATGCCAATTCTGGGTAAATCCTAATGTACCTACAACCACTTGTGGATTATTGCTTATTTAATTTGATTTAAGTTAAGATTAGGATCACTAACCATATAGTAGTGAAACTGCATAGGAGTGTTCATTTGGTTAAATTATGTATTGTTAATATTTGGAACATGTTTGTAAAACTATTTTGCTCTTACTATTGTTTGTATTATTTTTGTTTGTAGAAGTCACTACCAAAGACCTTGGGTCATTACTGAAATGTATCTTTAGATCTACCCATGTACTTGATTAACACAGTTAAATAAATGAATAAATACATGGGGAATGGAGACGCTGTTCCATATAGAAGTGATAGAAGTAGGGGTATCTGGGCCAATTCAAAGTTTTGGGCTAGAATTTGAATGGGCATAGTAACCCTGCTAGAAATGGCTTATAATGAAATTTAGACAACACACTCCCTTCTGCCTATTTTTCCAGGAAACCCATGAACTAACAAGGGTCTGTGGTTATGATTTCCAAGGGGAGGCTACAAGATTTATGACAAAACATCATGGACAATGTGAAGAAGACGTATTAAGCTAAAGTAAATGTAATTATATTCTGTCATAAAAGTTGTGACTGTTGTAAACATGGCAGTACATACAATGCATAACATATATAGATTTAAAAATGTAAATTGTGTACAGTATTTTTAGTAAAACTGTTAAAATGGAAACTAAATATGCTTCTCAAGTATGTGCATATTGACATGCTTTCACCTTATAAAATGTATATCCTTATTTGGATTTTGGAAAAAAGATAATTAAAATTTGAAGAAAGTTGAATGGACTGCCTTGTACTTTTTTAAGCTGGGGGAAAGCAACTGACAGTGTAGTCATTGACTAGGCTGGGCACAGAGGACAGCATTCTTGAAATAACACTTCAAGCTGGATTCTACTTCTCTGCTGAATTATGCAACTACTGCCTGGACATCAAAGTCAGTGGTAGATAGAAATTCAGTATTTTTTTTAGCTACTAGTAATGAAATCTCCGGGTAAGCTGTTAGTTACCATTCATTTTTATGCCATTTGTTTAAAAAGGTGCATTTTATATTTTCCTTGTGTACATTTAAAGCTATTTGTATATTTAATTTTACACAGTGGGATGTTTAATTTTATTTATATTATGTAAAAACATTTTTTACACAGTTTAAATGTTTGTTACTGATAGTTTATTTATTGGATTAAGGGTATGTGCATTTCATCTGGCAACATCAACTGCTGGCTCTTGCCTTTGGAAGAGTTGCTGCTCAAGCTGTTACTACCGTACAAATATTTAATGTCTGGCTTATTTTAATTTTAAATAGTAATTATGTTTTTAAAAGCCTAATTTGATCTATCTGGTGACAAAATTATTATCAATGCAGAGATGGGAGTGTTAGTACTGGAAAGACACCATAAACCTTTTCTGGAAAATATTATGTGTATGTTTTTCTACAGAATAATCCTGTTAAAATTTTAATTATTTTTGGTAAGTTTGCTCTGGAAGGCAATGAAATTTGAGGTGGGTAAAATCCTGGGAATCCTCTGATCATAACTCTATGATCTATAGCTGTACAGTAAAGCTTATTTGAGTGTTACAGGTGCTGGCTATTATCTGAGGTAGTAATGCCTATGTACAATATGCTGTTAAGGCCAGTGACCTGACATGTATTATTTGGCACCAGTGCTTTGGATATAAAGTCCATACAGTTGCATATAAATTCACAGCAGTATCTGTTACAATCATGTACACTGGGACAGATTTCAAAAGAGTTGCTTTCAATGTAAGTCTGCCCTGATCCCAAAAGACTTGTTCTGACTGTAAGTGACTTACTTCGGCATAAGGCCTATCTATAAACAGGCTTATACTGGAGGCCTGATTCCAAAAGACCTGCTCTTAGCCTGATCACACTGTAAGTGGTCACTTACAGTGAGAGCAAGTGAGAGCAAGACACTATGGGCCCCATTTTGGAATGGGGCCCATAGTGTCTCGAGGAAAAGGCTAACATTGATTCCCACTAAAATCAAAACACTATACTTAATATGCCACCAATACTGAGGTACAGAAGATGCAAATAAAACATTTTTATAGGGGTTCACACCTCTTTTTTATATATACTAAATTTACAGGTGCAAAACTATGGAGAAAGGACAAATACTGTAGAACAGAAAATAAAAGTGTTCCTACACTCAGTTTGCTGCATTCTTAATGATATAGAAAGTGTTCAGGGGTACTTAATCAGGTGGAAGCTTATAGAAAAAAGAAAATGAAAGAGCTGCAAAACACCATCTCAGTCATACTTAAACACCTGAGCAGCACCCCTCCCTCTACCAAATTCCATTTCAGAGGCAGACTACTTGATGTTATGATGAAACTAAATTCCATAATGGATGTCATATGTTCTATTGTTCAGGGCCATTCCAGACTCTGTAGAGCCCACTGTGGGCTCACACGATCTATTCACATGTCAAAAAATGGTTTAGTAAACAAACATTCCAGTAGGTGGAAGCTGTCTGGTAACCAATATATATAACTCACAGTATCCATTTTTATGAGTATAATGTAAAGCTTTCTTTATATCATTCAAACAAGCAGAAAGTCTACCAATCTAAACAATAAAAACACTCCTGTGTCTCTTCGATTCACTCTAATAGTGGATTTTCTGAGACAGTTGTAAGAACTGCACTGCACATAGCCTCTCGTATTACTGCAAAAATGATGTGGATTTACACATTTTCACAAAGCTGTTAGTAGAGCCAGATGAAAAGAATATATTTGATACACTAAAGTGGCCCTTTCTAATAATAATATTATAAACGTTTGTTTTCACATCCCTCTTTTTTATTTTATTCATTTCTTAACTGTGTGAACCCACTGTACACAACCTTCTTTTCAAGGTTGACCCAGAAGTATTGAATAGTTAAGTGACTTAGTCACTGTTACACAGTGGGCAAATGTAGGCTCAGAGAGTCAAACCCAGGACTTCAAGATGAAGCTCATTAAATGCTCATAGCATTAATCCTCTACATTAACTGCTAGACCCCAGGCAGTTTTGTTAACATTCTTTACGGACTCTCAGAGATTATCTGTTAGTATTATGGAGTACTGCTGCATTGCTGGCGGTTTCTCTGACTCCGTTCTTTTATTTTGAAGACTCCAGCAAGGTTCTCCACACCCCCAGTATTTATTTTTGTTCTTCCCTGACCCTAAGGTAGCACAGCTATAAGGTGATCCACAGGTTACAACAGTGGCAAATGGACAATGGTCTTAAAATGCTAATGACTTGCTATTTATCTTGAGACTCCCAGAAATTTATTTTCCTCGGGTACAGACTATTATAGAATCCTTTAAAGGTATAAGTAGTACATCAGTTAAATGTGGATAAAACAATGTTGATGTCAGTGGGATCAGACACTGTAAATCTTAAGAATGTAGTTCATTTTCAGGAAATACAGTTTGGACTTGAGCTGTCTAAGTATAAAATATGGTCACACATAAATATATGCAAGAAATGAAATCTAAACCACAGAAGGGAAATTACAAGGCTATAGTTAATCTGCACCATAAACTCAACTACTCCATACCTGGTGATGCTATTACAACAGTTATTACTGTAACTCATATCCTTTAATAGTTCTCCCAGAAATTTCACAAGGTTGTCTCATAGACTGTTATAGCTTTCAGTGTAAGTACAAATAAAAAAAATTCCCATTTTCTCAAAGTACGTTTTGTAGATTCTCTCTGATCTTGAAGGTTTGACTCTCCTGTATCTGTTCCCACAATATCTCACCTTTCCATCTTATTTTTCTAGGTACTTGATTTGAGTGACTCAAGAGTACCGCAGCTGGAATGCCTTCTATCAGGGAAGCCTTCTATATGTCAATTGTATAGGTAGTATTTCACCCTTCTGCTCTGCCTCTGTTTATTCAAGAGGAATAGAAAACATACAGCCACCACCTCAAAAAATTTTCAGTATGATTTTTTTGAGAAGAAAACACCCCATTAGGGCAAGAAATGGTTTAAATGAAAGCAGCATATTAGGTATCACAAATGTAGATATATGGTGAATGACAAGGTAAAAGATAAGTGTATTTTTAAGAAGAAAAAAATGCTGGCTACCAGGAGATTGTCATGTGACCTCCAATTTCTGCAGTAAAGCTCCTTGTTGAAAACAAGTTTTGTTTTTTTGCCTGTTGTGTGTCTAGCACGCCAATAATTGTACTTTGACTGGGGATCATGGATAAGTGATACTTGGACAGCAGTAAATGGTGTGGAGCAGTGGCACAACATGTTCCAAACCTAATCAGATACATTTTAGGGCCAGCATAATGCTAATATATCATACAACTGAATTCACAGTAAATCTGGAATGGCCATGTTATGGAGAAGAGCCATTCTAAGTTGGCAGAAGCCAGATCATTAATCAACTCCATTTTGTCCAACGAAACAATACTGTGAAGGCAGTTGACCAAAAAGTATTTTGTGGGGTCATGAACTGTGCATGTTCCCTCATTGTTGTGCATCTGTGGAGTTGGTAAATAGGAAATCATAGGGTAAAGGGTTTCCATACATGGGGGGGGTTAGGGGGCTTGCCTCCTGCAAAATGCTTGTGTTCTGATTCACTTTCAGAAATCTGTCTTTTTAATATTGCCTGCCTGTAGTATTTTCTTTGATGGATCTATACCTTTGTTATCACCTATGGACAAATGGACTACCACGTCTCCTTATGACCATTATCCAGGTCATTGTCAGCAAAGCTATGCAAGCTCACGCCATGGGATTACCCCATCAGAGAAGCTCACGCACAGAATCCTGAATTTCTACACCTTCCTTGATAAAGACCACATTGAGCCTTGGGACTGCAGGCCACGACAATGGACATTACCAATTGTCACAACATTAACAGTTCCATTCCCCCAGGAGGATGTGATTCCTGACACCCAATAACCTGCTCTCAGAGTGAGTGGTTACCAAATTCACTTCTCATAACTACCTAATCTTATAGTGTTGCTGTCAGCTGTCACTATGCCTCTCCAAGTACATATGTTAGTGATAATTACTCTTCCTACCCACCCCCCTAAGCTGCTTGGGTAAGGTTATGTCTGATGCATAATATATATATATATATATATATATATATATATATATATATATATATATATATATATATATATATACATAGACTGAATGTGATAATGCTTGCAACATACTATTTTGTGTTGTCCCTGTCTCAGCCCAAAGTGGTGAATCAGGTGCCACATCTTTATCAGTGACATCATGTATTGCATGCACCTCATCTTTACATGCGATATCACTGCTGCCTTTTCACCTCTGGACTCTATAGATTACTGTTTTGCTGTTCCATTGCTGGCTCTGCTGCTTACTGG